>NC_142413.1:11239195-11552529 GCF_059516105.1 Syngnathus floridae | reverse complement strand
AAATCATAATACAGGAAATCAGTATGGAATGTTGTGCACATCAAGTGTGATGCATTTCTTTCTTGTTATTCCGTGTCTGCACTTATTTCTTGGCTTGTGGCGATGCTGTGGGACAAGTCGAAGACGCGGCACAGATGAGCTGTAATCCTCACATTCATGTTGCAGTCACCACTTGGTCCCAAATGATTTATGTCGTGCATCAAATCGAAGCTCTCTGTTCTCTCGCCGTCATATTTGAAACTGAAAAAATGTGCACAGCGACTTTGTTGCCTTTTGTTTTTTTTAATGAATGCATATTCATGCAAGGTTTTTTATGCACTTCTTGTCCTTTCGATCCAATACTAGGTTTGTGTATTCACTCATGAATAATGCACAATATAATACGTATCACAAATTAAAAATAAACTGTATAACTAATTTGCAGAAATTTGAACATTTATTATTCAACTAAAATTTTGCTTCTCTAATTTTCCTGTTTGTAATGGACATAATTTCAATCATTCCCTGTGATGTTTTTTCTCCGTGCATATGGACTCAAACGTGCACAAGAGGTGACATGGATGTCTTGTGTAGATTGTCACAAGCAAATCCGCCACGCACATGGACACCCAGAATATGCGCGCAGTGGGCACGGACGCTCGCACTGTGCACGGAGTGCCAGGGGCGGGACATTGCAAGTGGTGGATATCGGGAAGGGGAATTTTGGGGGGGGGCTAGCATGGGTGGGGGGCATATAGCAGAATGCTGAACTGGTCTAATTGGTGGACAGCTGATTGTCCGTCTTATTAACCGTGTTTGGAGGGGCGTTGCTGTTCTCTTTGTAGGCCACGCCCCTCTCGCCCACTCCTCTACAGCGTGCCACGGAAGGTCTAAAGTGATTCCTCTGGGAAGAAAAGAGCGCAAACCACGCGGGCTGGAGCTGCCGAGGAGCCGCACGCAGTCGCTGTAGCCGAGGACTGCCTCCCAATTTGCGCTGGGGAAGACAGTGAATAAAGGAAGAAAGGGAAGGAGTGATGTCACCTGGGTGTTTCTTCCTCGCGTGGACTGTTTGTTGCCAAAACTGACATTTTGCATTTGTTTTTTGTCAGCTTGCACCTTGATCCGCGGGAGTGTCGCAGCCTGGTGTTTCCTCTCTTTCCCCTTCGCTTTCATTGACACCAAGTGTACGCTGACAGCCTTGCTCGCTGCTCCCACATGTCGCATCTTTTGTTGACTTTGAGAAGCGCTAAAGTGAAATAGAGCGCGCGACACTTGGCACGGGTGACAGCGCCTTCAAACGGAGGAGGGGAGAGAGCCATAAGCAGAGAGTGGAGGGAAAGAGAGAGAGAGAGAGCGAGAAAGAGAGCGAGCGTGAGCGAGAGAGCGACGGCGTGAAGGTGCGTTTTGATGTTCGGCATCCACGAGAGCATCCACAGGAGTGGGAGTAGTATGAAAGAAGAGCCCATGGTGGCCGGCATGAACGCGGTTCGGACATGGATGCAAGGTGCCGGAGTGCTGGACGCCAACACAGCCGCTCAGAGGTGAGCCCGAGGCGGCCTGCCGCGAGACGGCAGGGGCGGGTGGGGAGCTCGCATCTGCGGCGTTTTGAGCTCCGCACGAGCCGGTACCACTTGGCGGTCCCAGAGGACGCAGTTGTTGGATAACCAGAACCACCGCTGGCTGGCTTTACGACTTTATGAGTTGATCCGCGTTACGCCCAGTAGGATTTAAACGGCGTGGCATTTCAGTATGAAAATGCAGCTCGCTTCCAGCAACTTTAGTTGTGCAAGCATGAAATGTCAACTTTTGCTTTGGAATTTTGTGGTGATGAAGTAGCCTGTTTTTTTTTTTTTTTTTTTTTTAGCGCACGCATAGAATAATTTAGCTGTGTTAAAATGAATTATTTGGGGTTTGACTGAGAGTTAAAATCCATGTTTATTTTTTACTACAGGCCTTAATGAAAAGCAGCGCCTTTTAATTGAGCATATTTAATTCTGTTTAACCCTTATGGTTTAATAGCTCAACAATTTTAGTTTAAAAGTTACATCGTGTATTTAAAAAAAAAAACACATCGTGTGACCTTCTTAAAGCAAGAATGCTCGTGGTTTCTAATTGACACGCGTTTCCTTGATATTAAATGAATCGGAACGGTGGCTCCCGGCGCTGATGTTGTGCCTGTCGTGTCCGCAGCGGAGTGGGTCTGGCCCGGGCACACTTCGAAAAGCAGCCCCCTTCCAACCTGCGCAAATCCAACTTCTTCCACTTTGTACTGGCTCTCTACGACCGACAGGGTCAGCCCGTGGAGATCGAGAGAACCACTTTCATTGATTTTGTGGAGAAGGAAAAGGTGAGTGCAAACATTTTAAGAGTTTACATTTATTTGAGTATTTATATAACCTACGTACGTATAACAAATATCTAAAGGTGGTTTAGATTTCTCCGGGGATGCTTGAGTCCCGTTGTTGTTTAATTCCCGAAAATAAAGTGCTGATCTGTCACAGCAGGGATTGTTACAACTCAATGCTCATGTGAGTTTTAACATTGAGGCTCACAAAGTTGAAAATGCAGAAAACCCCTTACACGTCACCTTACAGAAATATTTTAATGTATTTTCGGTGCTGCCAAAAACCACATTTAATTAAGTAAAAACGAAACGAACGTCATTTTTCTTGAATGTAAATTTTATTATTGTTATTTAAGGTCTGTATAAATTGAATGTTTAAATTGAAGTGATAATGTTGCTAGTTCAATTTTATTATATGCTTGTTTTTTTGTTTCTTCATCCTAATGCCATTTAGTGTACTGCGCGCCAACATTGATGCCATTAAAATTTTTATGGTGTGTCGTATTAACATTTGCGATTCTGCAATATTTTAAAATGATAATTTAAAAAAACAGCACGTCCGTGTAAAGTGAAAAAACGACTGAAAGAGTGATGAGACGTGATTTACTGTCTTTCTGTGTGTGTGTGCGTGTGTATGTGCGTGTGTTTGCGTGAGCGTGTGTTTGTGCGCGCGCGCGCGCGCGTGTGTGGTTTCAATGCAAAAGTCGTTAAATTAAACTGTTGCCCGTCGTGTCATACCAACATATTAATTCTTTTTTGGTGTGCATTTGTGTGTAGGAAACGACGGGAGAAAAGACCAACAATGGGATCCATTATAGACTTCAGCTCCTCTACAGTAACGGTAAGTTTCCTTCACGGGATTTTGAAATACAACGAACGCAGAGTGAAAAGCCGCAAGAGCAAAAGCCGGCCAATATTTCACGACATCCTAAAAAAGAAGAACCTAAATGATTATTTTGAAGAATTGCAAGAAATTAATTTAAAAAAAAAGACCATGACTTGTATCTTAATTGTTTTTATTATCTTACTTTAACAATTATTATTAGGACTGTAACTGTTTTCAATAAAACCAACACATTTCAATATCTTCCTGAATTTGAAAGCTTTTTTTGATTTAAATTATGTTAAATTTCACAAATATGTATTCTTTTTGTCTACTAAAAGTTAGTAGTACATGCATGAAATTATTACACCGGATTCTTTTCCACACTTGACAAGTATTAAAAAAAAAAAAAAAGCACGGTAAAAGTTTAAACTCATCCAGCTTTTCTAAAATGCTCAAAAAAATTAAATGATGCGGTGTGGCTTTTCTTGGGATGTTAAATCAAAAACAATCCTTTCTGTCTCACAGGAATCAGGACAGAACAGGACTTATACGTGCGATTAATTGACTCCATGACCAAACAGGTAAGAATTTACATTTTATTATTCCGCCATAGATTTAAACTTTGCAGCAATTCCACACTTGTACTGGTCTTAATTATGGTCTCACCACTCCCCCCTCCCCACCCTGTGTCTGAGACCCTCAACTTCAGCACAGTCAGTGTGATAAACGACCTGTCTTACCTGTGGAATACATTTACAAAGGTCCAAGAACGTAGAGGACATGTGTCCTCCTATACTCTACCGCTGCTTCTACCTGCCAGTAACTGGAATGTGGGATTTTATAAGCATCTGTGGGTACATGTGAGATGTATGCCTGTGTGTACACCCAAGAAGTGCAGGAGTGTGTTCGCGTTGGGGAGAGACAGTGATGCATGCCAGCTCACTCTTAGAAGACCTTGACCCTCATTTCCTCAATGTGAAACAGAACAAACTATCCCAGAGAGTGTTATGGCCAATCACATAAAAACAAAAACCCACAGATAATGGCGCAAAAAGTGTGGGGATTCTTTGTTAAGAAGAATGAACAGACGGCAAATCGGACCTCTTTAAAAGTCATGTGATATCATGTGACATTGGGTTTGAATGTAATTCACACAAAAGTAGAGGAATTAGAGTTTATTTTGACCTGATGTTAGCGTGTTTGTTATTTACTGTGCATGTGTGTGTGTGTGCACGCGTGTGCATGTTGATCGTGGCCCTGGAGTGCATGTCGAGTGGGGTTGCAGGGGAAACCAGACTAGAATTTTGGACGCTGTGCTATATAGAGCAGATGGTGCACTATACTCCAGTCTGGCAGCCCAACTGCTCACTGTACACCACACATAAACATACATGCACACACGCGTACACACACACACACACACACACACACACCCACACACACACACACACACACACACACACACACACACACACAGGACAACGCAACGTACACGCAGAAATGCTTTCTTCCTTGTTCCCATGATCCAAACAAGTAAAAGCACACTAATATTTTTGTGTTCATAATTCTTGGATCACACGAACGAAATAACTAGTTAAGATAACTTTGTTTTTGCTTTACTCCAGGCGATTGTTTATGAAGGCCAGGATAAAAATCCAGAGATGTGTCGGGTTCTGCTGACCCACGAGATCATGTGCAGGTAAGATTGAGTCTTATTTTAGTCCAGAGTGTTCCTTTTTATTTTATTTTTCTACAATGAAGGTGTCACCTGGAGTAAAGAGAGAGCTAAGATATAAAGAGCTAAATTACTATAGAAATCTTATCATTTTCTTCAAAGTGGGTTGGGAAGATGGGCCCTGGCCTATTTCTGTTGGAAGGGGTGTGAGAATGTGTGTGTGTGCATATCCTTCTCATGTTCAGCTAATTAGGACAAGGAAAAGCTCATTACTCAAACCCATCCTCCTTAGTGTGCGTAACACATGCTGTTTGCATCGTCCTGACAGTGAGCTATCTGCCGACGAGGACACGCTCGGACTGCGCGTTAAATACACGCGCACACTCAAACATGCTCGGTGTACAGTATCAATGAAGGTATCACACGGCCGATGACCATCTAAAAATACATGTCAACTTACGAGTCGAACTAAATGGCCTGTGGCACTTCCTGGTTATCACACAAGGCAATTTAGACCACTTGTTTTCTTATGCTGCAGGAAACGGCCTGAGATCAGAAATCTGATCTGGCTCTGCAAGCCTCCTGTCCTGGGGGACGCAAGAAACTAGGGGGAGGGTCAATCCCCCTCCCTCCCTCTCTCACTCTTTTGTGTATTTCACCGCCTCCCGTCATACACCACTAAAGCAGATGCTCACATGTAGTCAGATACAGGTACACACAGACACGCGTGTACGCCGGCGTGCTGCAGAGCAGGCGAAGCAGGAAAAGGGAGATGTGATGTATTTTTTAAAGGTGAAAAGAGATGGGCGGGATGACAACACACCGTTACATTGTGCTGCAGTCAAGTCATTGGAAAAGGGACCCGTCACATCAGTATGCAACCCCCTTTTACCCAGCATGCACTACTCCCCAGGTCCGGTGGGACCACTCTGTGACCCACTTCTGAGGCAGAGGAAGAGCGAGGCGGGATAGAGGGAGGGGACGAGCTCCGAGGAGGAAAAATAGAGAACACAAGATGTCTGCTTGTGTGATGTCTGACAGAAATGGAGCTAACCTGAGTCTCCGATTGTGATTTAACTTGTGCTCATAATCTAGCCCGACTCAAACTCACTGCTCTTACTCCAAACTGTGGTCAAAACCACCCTGTTGATCCCACCTGTACATAAGCCCGGTCTTACCATACCTTACCTTACCTGGGCTTGACAAGCACAGCCTTCTCACTCCTCTTCCCATTCCAAGACGTCACGTATCACCGTCGCGACACGTTCTTCCCTTTTTAGTGGCTAACTCCCACTCTTGTCACCCACCAGTCGATGCTGCGATAAGAAGAGTTGCGGAAACCGGAACGAGACCCCATCAGACCCGGTCATCATCGACAGGTAGGCAAAGACTGACCTGGAGATTATCTGGAGAAAATGTCCCTACGACTGATACGTGTGCTTGGTCAGAGAGGAGCAGGAACACCCATTTGTTGACATTTCAGCAGCCATAATCATCTCTGTAAGCAAAATGTGCAAAGCAGCAGTAAATACTATTGCAGCGATATGTGCGTGTCTGTGTGTGTGTGTGTGGGGGGGGGGGCGCCTTCATGTGTGGTCACGCACAATGTTGGGGTGGTTAGTTTGATGACTTAGCTGATGAGCAGTTAGAGTTACAACTCAAGTCTGATGTGTGGATTGCGTGCGTATTGCTGGATAAATCCTAACCGACCCAACGTGCTTTGTTGTTTTTAGCCCACACTCTTTCCACTTTTTTCTTAGAGTGTGTGCCGCCGATCCTCCTGTCATCATAAACTACTGATGACTAATGCATCAGTTGGGCTTATTTACACTTAGTCAAAGAGGAAAGAAAAGAAAGGAAAAACCCTGCTCGTAGATTTACAGTCTGGCCTCTGTTGTGTGGCACTCTTGGTCACAGTGATTATTCTTGTAGATTTCATCCTGGCATTGAATCATTATTGTGTATTCACGCAGTTTGTATTTTCTGATCTGCATTCTGGCCAGGTTAAAAAAAACAAATGTATTTGCTACTTGGGTTTTTATGTTGAGATGACATGTACAAGCATATGTGTTTGTGTTAATAAGGCAGTGACCTGTGCTATCTGATGAACACAGCTGTCCTGTTCTCACTGCCGCTCCGTCAAAAGCTACTCTTTTACCTGTGTATGTATGTGCGTGCGTGCGCGTATGTGCGTGTGTGTGCCACCCTGGTTCCGCTCCAGTGAAGCAGAAGGCCTCACCTCAGTGCTCCCTGAGACAGCTGCACCCCAACCGCACGGCTTTAGACAACACGCCTGCCCGTCACTCTTTGCCCCAACCGTTTTGGTTTGCGTGCGTCCGTACTTGTTGAATTTCTCATCAGCAGAACTGGGCGCCAAGTGAGTTTGGGGCAGTCGCAGCTAGCAAAAGAGGCGGAGGCACCGCCTTTAACGCGCCGAGCGTGCTGCGGTCGCTCCGTGGCGTTGCTCCCCTGACATTTAATGGCTCAGGTGCGCAAGGCCACATTAAGCAACAACAAATTAGAGCAGGCGCAGGGAAAACAACGGCCGGATCTCCTCCGCTTTCCTCTCGGATTCTTCCTGGATAGGAAATTAGGTCAGGTGAGAAGAGTGTGATTTGGGGGGTGGGGATGATCGCTCCAACTAACGATGGACGGGGAATAAGAGGAGGCAAGTTTACGTGTTTGCTCATTTAGCATCGATATCGTCTTGGCAGTTGTAATAATCAGGGAATCATAAACAAACAAACAACTGTGATGCCAGCGCTGAGTGAATTAACATGAACCCCCCTCCTTCAAATTCATAAAGAAATGCCATCAGCAGCCCCTCTCCACCCTTGAAGTTATTTAGTTCGTTAAATAAGGGCTCGTTAGCCCGCTGCTGTTTCGCAGAGATGATTAGATTTTACAGCCCTAATTAGCCGGGCTAGCTCAAACTCTTCTGGAAGAGTAATGGGTCTTATTGCCTAATTAGCGCTCTCTCGTTAAGATTGGGGAAACAGGCCACGGCAGCAAAACCGCAGGAATGAGGAAAAATAAAGGCAACTAATGAGAAACTTATTCGATTGTTAGGAGAACAAATGCGTACAGCGTGCATCTCACTGTACTCTCACGAGATGACACCCTCTTGTTCACCACAAAATTTGTTTGGACGTTCAAGCGTCTGCAAGCAGTTGCGTGATCCTGACTTGAATTATGAAGCGTATCTGTTGAGAAGTTGGAGATGTCTTCAATGTGCACTGGTGTCACTTTGGATTAGTTGAAGTGTCCTGTTTGTTTTAGCTCGAAGGGGGCTTTCCTATTTGGGGGAATTCAGCCGTTTACCATGGCAAATGCGTGTCGGGGGAAGAAGGTGAGATGCTCCTGTGCACCTCTCTATGTCTTCCCCGGGGAAACATGTAGTCCACTTTAGCCTCTTACAGAAACAGGATAATATGAGGGGGAGCCCTTAACCCCTTCACCTCCACTTTCAGCTCTCCTCATCACTCCTGCTTAGCACGGGGTTAATGGTATGCAGACGCTGCCAGCCACTCCGCGTTTTGCCTGGATGGGCCTCGTCTCCCTCTCACCCATGGAAACCTTTGCTAGCTCGTTGCATAGTTTCTGTCAATCCGTTTCCTGCGCTTTCGGAATAACTTGGATTGCCGGCTAATCTGTTCTCTGGCGCCAAATGTGGCCGCCGGTCCGCACGTCCTCTCTCTCCTCATGCCACCTGTGTCCCGTGGCCTTTTCTCGCCTGTCCGGCTCCCGTAGGCTTTCCCCCAGGCAGGCATCCCATCCCTTCTGTGGCCTGAGATAAGGATCCATGGGACACCCCTGCGTATTTGCTGCCCCCCACCCCGCTCATGGCCGTTGCAGCGGCTGTATTTTGGAGTGTGTGTTATGAGGTTGCTGTGTTTACATGCACAGGCGATGTTATTTCAGGTTAATTGCTGTTTTCAAGTGTGTGCTCACGGGTGTTTGTGTTTGCGCACACTCCTGCAGCCCGCTGTTGATGTGGCCCATTTCCTTGCATACGCGTCCGTGCTTGTGTATCGGCGTCGATGTTGGTTGTTTCCCCGCAAGTGTGTGCGGTGATAGAGGCCATTTCCTGGCGAGTGTGTGTGTGTCTTGAGTGAAGAATGTCGGGCAGGAAGTGCTCCTCCCGGGGAGGATGATGTCATGGCGGTTTCCTGTTCTGCTATTGGAGCCGAGTGGCTATCTTGCGCCAGATTTTTGATTGCCTCTTTGCCGCTTCGGCACTTGGACTCCCTCGACGACATGTGTGCGAAGGAGCAAATACTCTTGGGAGTCGGCCATGTTTGGAAAATGTTGTTTTGCAAGCTGGTGCATTCTGCCGCTTGTTTGTCACTCTCCTGCTAATTGTCTGTCTTTAGTGGGGAACCCCCTCATTGTTTTGGGTGTTGTGTTTGGATGCACTTCCTGGGGTGAGAGTTCATGTGTTGCCTCGGCTGAGCTAACGTGCACTAGTGAATAATGTATTTCATTGACTTTATGTCAGCTCCGCCAGCCCCCCAAGCCGAGCCCACCCATGTTTAATTCATCCGTCTCATTTGTGTGTCCGCGCGCTCGTGTTTTTGTGAGCGCACACACTTGCGAATTTGTGTCATTTAGAGGCCCAGTCTGCACCTGTCCAGCCATTAGCCCGCTTCTAATTTGCATTTGATGCTAATGTGGTTTACTGGCAGTGCCTTCCATTGCTGTGGCTTAGTTTCACTTTCATACGCATGGCTGTGTCAGCCAGAAGGTGAAAACATACTTATTGTACATACGGCTGTCGTACCCTCTGCATCTCACCTCTGTGTTTCCTTATTTTATGTTTTTACTCCATTTGCCCCTTTCAAATGCCGCGTGCGAGCAGTTTTGTGCAAAACAGTCACGTGACCTTGCTTTGCTGCACTTTTGAAGAAATCTCCACATTTTTCAGTTATTTTTATACTTGACTTTGGCTGGCAGAAGGCCGTCCATTGTACTTTTTGCAGGTCCGGGGTCAAATCCCCAGTAGACATTTGGCGGGTTGGCTTCAAGCTACTTGAAGTTGTGCAGGTCATGAGGCCAAACAGGCTGACTTACTGCCTCATCGATATGCAAAAGTCCCCTCCTTCAGGTGCCGGCTGCTCTTATAAGAACCCAAATATATGTATACACAGTGCTCACGCTCAGATAAACTCATTCCCAAATATGTATGGAGACAAGAACCCACTGCCGTGATTATAAACACACACACATACACAAATACGTTTTGACCTGCAGTTGCCTGCATCTGTTTGGCTGTGTTCTTTCTTCCCTGCAGTGGTTTCCCCCCCTCAGGGTTGGAAGAAAGCGCGGCCCCAGGGGACGGACGGCTGGGATGATTGACAGCAGAGAGTTTGGAGGTCGAGGAGCCTCTAAAACAGGGCTGCCTCTTTTTTCTCTCACCGCACCACTGTAACCCCCAACAACTGCTGCGCTTTCACTTGCAAAGGGGGGGAAAAAAAACACAGCATTCATGTGTTGGTTTAGTTTTCCAAATATGAAACATCAATTTCAAGTGCTGCTTTGGGGCAAGGAAACAATGGGGGGCTCATTTTAAATTCTTAACCGTACGTGTAAATTAGACATAAGAATGTGTGTGTATTTCTGTATGGTGTTTTAATTCAGCCCCCAATAACTGAGATGCTATCACACTCTGTAGGTTGTAAAATTAATGCCCTACAGCTGAACACAGGTAACAAACACTTTATTAGCCCCCGTAAAAAGCAATTTACAAATGTCATAGCACCCAAAATGGCTCGTAAGTAGCTGACTTTTCTGCCCAAACTGCTTCGTCATTATTGTTTACTTTCCCTCCTTGACCTGGCCCTCTCCTTGGTCTTCCCCTCTGCCTTGGTGCCAATGTTTGTTCTGTCCCGGAATGACAGGGTTTGGGCGGCCAGAGCTGCTCCAAATGAGTAGCGTCCTACTTCTCTGAAAGACATTTTTGGTGCGGAAATTGCAGGCCGGGGAGATAGAGATAGAAGGGGAGGTAAATAGAATAAGGATATATTTACTGTACAATAGGCCTCGTACGTGTGTATGTGTGTGTCTATTTGACTGTGCGGTGCTGCAAGTGATGAAAGAGTAACATTTTCCAGGACTTAGTCCATGCCCTAGAAGATGCGCTCAATTTGCTTTTCAAATGAGGCGTGAAGAGCACAAGCGTGTGCCTCTCTGTGTGATGGTATATTTGTCTGTGCATGTGTGTGTGTGTGGCAGGAGCAAGGCTTTGTTTTCTCACTGCTGATGCCTGTGGACAGTCAGAGCGAAGCTTAAGTGCGCTCTCATGGCCAATGTGTTACACGGCTGTCTGTTTGTGCCTGTAATAGAAAGGACTCAGCAGCAGTGTGTCATTGAGCTACATGTGCTCGCTGAACCTAGACACACACACACACAAGTACGCACACACACACAAACACACACACACACACCCTGATCTCAGGCCCAACGACGCATTGTTTACTCCTGCTAAGTGAGAACACAGACAGTGCGCCTCATGCCAGCTCGATACCCCCCAAGCTGGCGTCTCACTTCCTCCTAGCCCGTCTCCATTCCAGCCCTCATCTAGGAGGGCTACTTCAGCGGCGTAGCCCAGGATGTAAGTCCAGGTGTCCAGGATGAGTGCTCTGTTGACCCGCTGCGCCCAAACGCAATGTATAGTCTGTTGATTGTTTTTCATCAATCTGTTCAGGAAGAATGGATCACTGGCCAGGCGATCTATGCGTGGCTCTCAGTTTCACACGCCACAATGGAAGGAAGACCTGCACAGCAATGGGGGGTGTGGGGGTAGGAGTGGGGAGTGTGGAGGTGGCGGTGGGGGGGGGTTACAGTGCCGTGGAAAAGTATTTGCTGTCTTTTCAAATTCTTATTGTTTTTTTTTTTTTTTTGTATAATTTTCCCACACTAGTGTTTAAGAATCAGATCATAAAAAAAGTGTTGATTTGATTCATTATGGGGAAAATAATATTCTACTTGATGCTGTGTGAAAAAGTATTTGTCTTCTAAACCAAACTAAATAACTGTTTGGGCCTCCCACAGCAGCAACATGTGAAATCAAGCTTTGTCTATAAACAATACAGCTAGGAATCACCCTCTAAATCCTTATAATGTATTTGTGTTAACGAATGACTTCAAAATGTTATTTTTCCCAAATAAAGTCGTCATACTAAGAAATGTAAACCCAATTCGATCAAAGTGTTAAAAATGCTGCTCAAAGTGTTTTACTTAGCCTCACATTCACTTAGTGAAATCTTACATATATATACCGTACCATTGTCAAATGTTAAACCCCGGTTTTGTTTTTGCACCAGTTGGTGCTGTAAGTAAGCCATCATTGACTGGGACCATGGTTTCTTGCTAGCTACCTGGATAGGGAGACGCTTTATTGGGACTAACTCCCTGCGTTTGTTGCCGTGACTGACTGAGATTGAGAGCTTGACAGAGGCGTTGATACACGGCTTTATTAACTGTCATTTAATGCTTATTGGCTAGCTGACGATTGCTGGTTCAAATTCCAAGCCATTGATTAAAGTGGGAAACTATTTAACGAAATAAGAATAAGGAAAGGCCAGACATTTTTTCACGGCACTGTATATGTAGAGCAATAATTAGCGTTGGGCACTGCAACTACTAAAGAATACAAGATAGATCTTTTTAAAGATAAAACATTTGTCATGTCTATTCTCCTTAAGAAAACATCATTATCTCCAACTTGGCTTGAGTTTTAAGACATTGAGTTTGACTAATTTAAGCTGCAACGTTAAGGTACAAAACAATTCTTCAAGAGACATAATTAAAACCTAAAGCAGGCACGTCAGCAAGCAGACAATTATGGTCAGCAGCAGCATTCATCAAAGGAATGTATATATTTCTTCTCCCTAAAGATATTCTTTATTTATTTTGCATTAATCATGGACAAACGAGACCTAGCGCATGTCACTGTTTCACTTCAGAAAGCCGAGCTTGATTTTAAAGGCCTTTGTTTGTGTTTATGTAACTGATGGGGGAGACAAAATAAGGCGTAGGCAATCGACAGACACTTTGTTGTTTTACACCGCCTCAGCCCTTTAGCGTCTGTACTTGTTTGTTTGTTGGCTGAGCGGCTTGACCTCGCTGAGAGGAGCGTTCGCTCCTCCTTGTGTTTGCCTTGCCGACTGCCACCCGTGCGTTTCTCCTCTACTTTCTTTCGCTCTCTGCCCTTTTGACTGTTTTTCTTTGGTCCTCCCACTCCAGTTTTTTTTTTTTGGTTAATCACACATGGAGTCTTTGCGCTTTTGAACACTCTTACTCGAGTCTTTGTCGATTCCTGCGTGTGACGCGGGGGTGAGTCATGCTAATTATCCCAGTTATTGGCTTCTCCTGCATAGGGGGCTTGATTTACATGAGGTGACATTCAGTTCAAACACAGAGACCTTCGCTGCCTTTTTTTGGGAAAACAATTAACAGTGCAGCGTTCTCTTGTATGCTCTTTTGCTCCTGATGCATGCGCCACTCCCTCGCTGTCTTCCTCTGGCTATTGTCTTCACTAATACAGAAGCTTGCAGGCAAAGAAGTGAGCATGTTTGCAAGCAGGCACATTTACAAAGAATTATGGGCCTTGTAAAAATACACAGAGTCGGGGCCCTATTATTCTGTCAATGCCGAGAGAGAAACGGACACGCACGCACACTCGTGCAACTCACACTACTGTCCAATAAAAAGCACGCATCTCCAAATTTTCCGCCATGGATTTTTTTTTTCTATTTTTAGCCAGACAAAGTTCTGCGTTTTCCAGCAGTGTCCTTCTACGATGTCAGAGCATGTCTGAAACATGATTTGGAAGGTCATAGAGGGTACAAAACCAAGTTACACCACCACATTTTAAGGGGTTAGTTTTCAAACCACAACGTCGGCGTCCTTTTCCAATTTTGGGAATGTTTCAAATGAATACAAAACTCACAAACTTGAAAACAGATGTTTTTTGGAAGAGAGTGAGGAATATAATGCAAATTATGCATTGCCAAAATCCTCATTTTCAGTCCAGGTCACGTGAGCTATTATTTCTCAAAGCCCAAATACTTTCTGGTTGACAAATACGTACATGTTTCCATGCAATGGATGATTGACTATGATATATTGTGATTTGTCAACCAAGGTTCTAATCCTTTATTAATTTCCAGTCTTGGCAACAGGATTCAGACAAAAGATCTGAGAGAAAATAAAAAAATCCCCAACATTTAAAAAATTAAATGTGGCCTGTACACTATTGATTTTTTTTTCTCAGTATTGGAGTTTATGTGAAGAAATTGTGGAAACAGTTGTGATCAAACCGGCATTGCCAGAAGTTCCGATGACTTCAATTTTCACTGATGTCATCCCAGTCTTATATATATTTGGCATATTTAGGCAATATCTGGGGGTTTTTGTGATATGGGTGAATAGTTTTCATCAGCTTTTGCGACAAAATTGCATGTGAATTTCTATTTTGCTATCTAGTTCTAAAAAGTTTTGAGGTGCTTTCCGATGCTGCTTCCCCTTCCCATTAGTGAAATTCAGTACTTCATTGAGTGTGTTCTGCTGCAAGTCATTACTCGCCCTTTAATTGGCAGTTATTCAGGGGTGAATGTAAAGAGAGGTTCATGGGAGTCTTTAAATTCTATCTTATTTGTACAAGACAAGATCCTGCACCGGGTTCTTGCTTCTGACCTCGGATAATCCACGGCCTTACAAGAGGGGTTGTGCAGCTTCCACATTCAAACACAGAGACAAAGTTGCAAGCGCTGCCGTTAATGAAGCGCGGTTCTCTTCTGTCATGACGCCTCTGTTAGTGTGACAAGATGTTTACACGAACAATCACGGTGGCGCCTCTGATGCGGGCGGGGATGAAAGGGAGACGAAAGACGAGGAAAGAAGTGTAGGCAGGGACGTGATGGCGAGTGTCTGCTTCTTTCTGTTTGACAGGAGGACAGTTATAACAGTAGCCCACTGAGCGCGTAGACGGAGACATGGGGAGGATTCAACAGCCAGACATGCACACAGAGGGAGAGATGTACCTGTAGGAAAATGCTCTGATGCGCTCCTTTTTTTTTTTTTTGGTCCTCTCACAGGACCCCACTCTGGAATCCAAAGGAAAACAATTAGATGCGCCCACTTCCCCCCTTGCAGTCCTGCAGTGTTGATTACAAATGAGCAAACCTGGCATTTATCACATTACTACAAACATTTATTAAAGCCGGTTCCCCTCTAAAGCTGCAGAGATAACAGTGGGTAATTGCAGAGACTGGCTCTATTAGTTAAGTATGCCTAATGTCACTGCCTCCGAGCATTAATGGACGCCATAGTATTATGTTTCTGCTCTCATTACTACCCCACACCCCCTCAAACACACACACACACACACACACACACCTCCTCGTGCATTGACCCTGCAGCAGGAGTCTGTGCCACTCTAATGAGAAATGGAAAACACTACTCCACATGCTCCAAGACATGCACACACACACACACACATGAACAAATGGACACACTCTCGGCGGGAACCATTATAAGGGGACTGAAAGGTACAACAGTATAATCACACACGCCGTGGGAAACAATTGTGGCCTTATCAGAGTGATCGTATTATAAAAGTTTAATAAACATCAAATGGCCTAATGGTGAATTAGCCTGCATTTGCCCTTTGTTGCGCTAAACTATAATTAGTGATTCAACAAAGACAAACAAATGTTTTCAGCCACAGTTTTCCAAACACTACATGTTTGTGTATTTTATTTATTATCTTCCTGGCTAGGAATTAAAAGGAAAATTGTGGCTTGGTGATGATTTGTCAAGTTTTCTTGGAGACACATATGTCGCCAGCGTTGTCACTGGGAGAAATAAACATGCACAAACACTGAAGCACTGCCCGAACGGTTTGGCTCATGCCCCAGTGTGCTTTTCTAAGTGCCACTTGAGATGTGTATGGAGAGAGGAGGATGAGTGCTTGGGACGGTGGAGGAGGCGGAGGAAAGACAAAAAGACACAGGAAGTGATGGTACTGAATGACATGGAATCAGTTAGTCGAGGGGTGGTGCCCCCTCCCCCCCACCCACACCCATTCCTCAACTAAAAGCTTGTGTGTCCCCCTTTTATTTGTCTGAGAGCATTTCCATGTATGGGGTAATTGACGTTAAATCGATGACAATTTGTAATTCGCAATCACAAGGACCTATCACTTTTTTATGGAGCCTCCACCCTTGCTCATCAATATTACATCAGGACCCTGACGCTCATGGTGAGGGAGCAGGGCGCTTGGAAAATGGCTGAGGGGAGAGAATATGGCTTTCGGCCACTGTGTGTGTTATGTGTGTGTGTGTCCGAGTGTGGGGGGTGGACGAGGGCATCTGCTGAGGTTGTAGAAAACGTCGCTTCCAGCATACACAAATGTGCAAACGCGTACCTGACCACATGTGCCCTGCATATATGTGTGTGTGTGTGTGTGCGTGTGTGTGTGTGTGTGTGTGCGTGCGTGTGTGTGTCTATGTATGTGAGTTGTGCCTTTGAGATGTGTTTATGTGTGTGGGCCTGCCAGCTGAGTGACAGCCTAGTATTGATCTGTGGGAGGCCCCGTGTCATTAGACCCAGTATGGACCAGCAGGCACACGTGGAGGTCAGGGCACAGAGTTTGTGCACGTGAGTGCGTGCGTGCGTGTGTGGAGGAGGAGGAATGGGGAGCAAGTGTTCAGTAGTGACAGGCTCAAGCATCTGAAAGAAAATCAATCGTGTCATAAGAGGAAGGTTTCCTCCAGCCTTCTTCTCCCCCTTTCGTCTTCTATCCGCATTTTATTCTCATTCTTTTCAGATGGGAGAATCTCTGCAGGCGCTTCACTTTACAGCTTTACCTCCCTCTTCTTTTATAACTGCTGCCCTTTTTGTTTTTGTTTGTTTTGAAAAAAAAAAGTAATTCCCTGCCAAAGACGCACGCACACACACAGACACACACACACACACACACACAGTTGGGCTCCCGGGTTAGAAGAAAGGTTGCATATGTGATGTGTGGATCAATCTGTGAGGTTATCCTGGCAAAGGCAGCCATTGGTGACAGAACTGATCCTGGATCATCCCTCATTAACTTAAAGGGCAGCGATGCTGTTTGTCCAGATAAAAGAAAATGACCCCAAACGGGGGCCAATTAAGTGAGAGGAATCGACAGCACAAGTTGCTTTGTTTATCCAAAGTTTCAATCCAAAAGTACCTGATTAGACTTTTATTTTATTGTGAATCCAAGCTGTCCTTCAGTTATTTATTATGAAGGATGAATACGCACACACTCACATACACTTGCACACAAACACACATGCATGCAGGGCAAGCATCCACCTGTTCTCTTCTCTCGCCTGAGGGCACTAGTATGGTGGATAACAGTTTGAGGGAGCCGCCTGCAAAACACTAATCAGACCTAACGCTGCCTAATTAGCACAGAGTCCACTGATTGGCTTACAGCAATAATTAACACAGGTGAGAATAATTAGCTCCCCATAGACCTGTGTGTGTGTGTGTGTGTGTGTGTGTATGTGTGTGTGTGTGTGCGTACGTACGCACGTGTGTGAGTGGGTAAGATGTTATTATGCAGCCTCGGTCCCCAGTGAGACTTAGCAGGCAGAGAGAAGAATCAAAGTCATTACAGAAACCAGGCCAACCTGTGTTAGGTGCTCCGCTTTCCCACACCCCGAGAATTAGCCAGAGCCAGATCCACCTGCCGTGCGCATGTCCCCCCTTCGCCTTTCTTGCTTACTTTGTCGGTTTTCTGCCTCCTCCGGTTCTCTTAAGCCCCCCCTCCGTCAGTGATGACTGAAGGTGCGTTTGAGGAATTTCACCGCGAGGTGAACCTGCTAAGATGAGATGAAACACAAGCATGGGGCATCTTTCTATCATATTCTGTCTCGCTGCTGGTGTGCTTCTCGCTTTCATTCCGCTCCCAGCCACTTCCTCTCCTTGTATTAAAGAAAATAAAAACTCTTTACAGTGGCGATATAGCCTTAAAGCCGTACTCATCCTTTCTATAAAACTACACAAGACATTACTTACCTGCTGGCTGTATATAGGAGGCCCAGCCACCATGAGAGAGAACGTAGGAGATAATGAGAAAGACAGAGATGGACAGACTAAGGAAAGAAATGGGGAGAGTGTTTTTGCAGAAAGTCTGGCCGTCGTTCATCAGTCTGTGTAGCAGCATGGTGTCTTCCTATTTTTACCAAAGTGCTGCTTCTTTGATCAAACCAACATCACACAGCGGAAGACATGCGCGCAGACAACAAGAAGTTTCTCTTTTTTTTAATCGAAGCACAATTGACGGCTTGTCACTTTTAGCTCTAAGGCACCGACGTTGTAGAGTAGTTAGAGATGTAGCTCAGAAGGAGATGGTGGAAAGCAACACACACACACATACACGCACACCTTCAAGAGCTTGGCGTGCTAAATAAATAACAAGCGACGATGTAAATTGGTGTTTTCCTGGAGTGTGTGGTTGCTTCTGGGATGTATTTTTCATGTCAAAACATTTTACAGTGGTTTAGGAGTGCATGGTTAATAAATGTAACCCTGCCCCCAGCATCCCTGGAACCATATGCATAAATACACACACCCATACAGGGTGATAGTCAATGACCAAAGATCTTATATCCACTGTTGTAGAGTAGTTAGATATATATATATATATATTCATTTGTCATTTATCATATGTCTGATCATTTCTGTCTTATGAACATTTAATCGTTTAATAACATGCAGGGTTATGGAATGCAGGAGGAAGCCGGAATTCCCAAAATCAAATACAAAACAGAAACAAACTGTGGGCTAGATGTGATCATTTGTTTACTCTGCTGTCGATAGCTAAATGGGTGGATATGGTTAGGTGGATGGATGTTCATGAAGCAAAGATTCACTAGGTTCCGTTCACGTTTGTCCAAATTATGAACGAGTTCATGAACTTTTGTTCATTGACCGGATTCAGATACAGCACTGTAATCACCATATGTCAAAAAAAAACATATCAACAAAAGTCTGTAAGCTTAAAGCTAACATGTAGACTTTATTTTCATAGACAGGTGCATGTGCACTCAGCATGAAAACTGGTGTATCTTAATTTTTGGGCTTGACCAATTCTAGTTTCGCACATTTGGCAATTTGGCAGATTGCTTGTCTAAGTTGTAGCACAAGTGGTGTCATGTGATTTTAGTGAATTTGATCAAGGCGCAGGTAGGCCCCACTGACGTGTGGTGGATCTCATTCATAAATATAACAACAGTTTGCTTTGAACCTTTTGAATCATTGTAAAAATGAATTAATGGAATTTATGATAATATTAGTCGGAATCACTCCCACAATGGCACAAACACCCATTTCGAACCGCACCCGAAAATACCAACTAAAAGAAAACTCCACTCATGCACACAGTTAGACCGCACTTTACACTAGACTTGAGCTGGGCGGAAAAATAGGGCCCGTAATGTGAAACACCACATATGGGCTAACTGCCGGAAAGTTTTTTTTTTTCTTCTTTTTGCTAAATCGATGCTGCCCAGCATGTTCCATCACAATTTGAATCTGAGAGACTATTTACATGGTGTACACTGCACTGCTGTTTTGGTTAGCCATGGAGTTGAGCAGTTCTGCCACGCTAAGCAGTTAACTTTGCTGTTTTTTTTTGTGACCATCTTTCCAAAATAGGCTCCTTCTACCCAAAAAGATTGTCAGTATCTGACAGTGGTGTTACACACTGTACTTTGAGATGTTTGCATGAGCGGAATGGATGTACTGACGAGCACCTTAAAGCTGTATAAGAACTGTTAAAGTGGTGTTTATAAGAGGCATTTGCATAGGGTTCATTGCTCATTCTGCCTGCTGCCTCCTTCAAAACACACACACACACGCGCACACACACACAGCCCACTTTTCCCTCTTGAATACTTTGCACATGCCTTCCTGACTAAAGAAAAATGAAAGAAGCTTGATTGAGGCAAAACAAGGAAGGTTGTTTTTTTTTCATATTTCCTGTTTCAATAATTAATATGCATGAGTTTTATGGCCGCTTAAGATGCGATCAATTATTCATTAACAGCATGTTAATTGCATCCACAGTCGTGAATATTTAACCAAACGCTAAATCAATGGGGTCGAATGAGCAGCAATATGGACATTTTATAAGCTTTGCTGAAATTAGGTTAGGCTTTAATGAAAACCACGGACAACAGATTGTGAAGAAATAAAAAAAATAATGAAAAAGGAAATTGAAGGAACTTGAGGGGAAGAAGCTTCTGTTTCCAAAGAAGATACGACCAATAAATGCAAGGTTGTATCAGTCTTTGACTCTTTGCTTTTTCTTTGGTGCTGTCTTTT
Source organism: Syngnathus floridae (assembly GCF_059516105.1). Taxonomy (NCBI): domain Eukaryota; kingdom Metazoa; phylum Chordata; class Actinopteri; order Syngnathiformes; family Syngnathidae; genus Syngnathus; species Syngnathus floridae. The sequence continues at coordinate 11,532,336 of NC_142413.1, read as the reverse complement.
TATTCTCATCTCTTCCCATTTTAAATGGAGATGTAATCTCTTCATCTCTGTCCGGTGCAGCCAGCCTTTTTTTTTTTTTAACTCAAAGACTCCAGACTCCTTTGTCCTGGATCTGCGTGTGGACTTTGTATGCATAAGTGTGTGTGCGTGTGTGTGTGTGCGTGTGTGTGTGTGTGCGTGTGTGTGTGTGCGTGTGTGTGTGTGTGTGTGTGTGTGTGTGCGTGACAGTGGCGTCTGGACGGTGACATTTCTCTGCTTGGATAACCATCGAGCCCCCTGTCCCCCAGTCCGTCCAGCCATGACGCAGGGTAATGTCACCTGTCAGTCTCGAACTCCCACTTACAACCGCTGTCTGGCACCCGCTCATTTCCCCCCGACCAAAACCACTGGAACACCCTCTCACCCTGACCCGCCACCTAACCCCATAGACAAAGCCTTCGTGCCTCCATCCTATTACTTTTGTCTTCCTCTGTAGTAGCTTATATGACTTCATATCCGCCTGCTCTTTTCGCTGCCGTTTGTGGAAATGGCAGCCTCGCCTCCTATTATACCCTCTTACATTTGCCCCGGGGCCTTCAGAAGAGTTCTCGTGAATGGTAAAGTCGGGGGTGGGAAGTAAACTTTTTACTTGAACTCCGGTGCGTCGGGTGCCTGTTTCCAATTACTTTCTCGGCACAGGCGGGGTGGAGGTTTATGCGTTATATGGGGATGTAATTGACTATAACTGCCCTCTTAACATTAACCAGGTGTATTTGCTGAGTGTGTGAGATTAGGCCCGGGGTCTTGGCCTGTTGGAGTGTGTCTTGCCTGTCTGTGTGTGTTGTTATTGATGTATTTATACTGTGCCTCTGCCCGTGGACCAATAAATACGGCATTTCTGCAACGTCGGTGTGCTTCGGGTGTCCTATTGTGCCTGCCTGTGTGTGGAGGGAGGTAGGGAGGGAGGGAAAGTAATGGAAGTGGGCTTCAAATTCAAACCGCTTCAAGGGGGTGCCTGACTTTACAAGGACAAAGTCAAAATGGGCCCTTTCACGGGACTGACACACTGTGATTTGTATGTATGGTGCTGTGCAGCCTGCGGGGCACAAGCCCAGGGGCTGTCGCAGATGCAGGCAGCGGTCCACGGGCAGGGGTGATGGTGGAGGTGAACCGAGGCAGTGTGAGTGTGGGAAGGGACTGTGGTGCGGCGTGGAAAAGCCAGCCTCAACCGACTGTCAATCAAGCGCCGGCCGCAGCCTGTCACTCTTGGATAGAGCTCGTCCGGTGGGGACGGGAACTCCCTGGGACCCCGAAAGGAAAAAGGAGGAGGTGACTGCCTGTCTGTCTCAGCGACTTGATTTGATATTTGATAGCCGGCATGTGGCATTTGAATGCAAATCTATTTTGATCGTCTCACTGTCTGATAGGGTTAAGAGGAACCTATTGGGGATGTGCATGCATGTATGCATGTGTGTCAAGGGGACTTTCTGGGCAGCCACACGCACACACAGAAAATAGGAAATTATTCAGATGCATTATATTACTCGCCGGTTCAATCGCATCAGGCACTTTTTGCTCTGAAAGCAATATGACGGCAGCTCGCTCATAAAACATAAAACAATAACTTAGAGGCTACAAATATGTTTAGTGTGGTGATCTTTGACTCGATGCGGGTAAAGTTGGATAGCGGCCACCCTGCAAAAACGATACATCACGCATACATATTTGGTTTGTGTGTTTAGATGCACAAGCCTGCGTCGAGTAATTATTTTTGACGCTTTGCGGGCTCTTTTTAAAAGCAAGCATGCCAAGTGGGTAGACAGACAGATAGATAGACGGACGGATAAAGCCGCTAGTATTGCTGTATGGAAATGTGAGCCTCATTTCCCTCCCAATTAGAGCAGTGATTTCTGAAATGCCATAATACCCATTAATTAGCCGGCTGCTATTTTCTCAGTGATTTGACTAATTAGTCTGCGAGGCGCTACACAATCCGGACCATTATTATTGGGTTGAAGCCATGCAAATACGCTCGCTCGTGTACGAGTCGCCGCGCAAATACTCGTGCGCGCACATCGGTGTAGGATAGCACTTGCAACAATTGCCCGCAGTTGAGTGACCCTATTTTAAGTGACACCATTACGCGCTTCAGCACCCATCGCACAGCATGAGAGGGTTAATGGTGAAGAAGGGGTTGGTTATGAACAGTTAGAAACCGGTCGCCCTCTTTAGTCTCCTCATAACATCTTAATATATGTGATGTACTAATGAAAGTGAGCAAACAGCCGCACTGGCCTGTGCCCTCCTCCGGGAAACCTTTAAACACCTTGTAATGACTCTGCGAGTGTGTGTGCTGTGCCCCCTCCCTCCCCCTTGTGTGACAGTCCATCAGGCTCTCCCTTTGGACAGACAGGCCACTGACACAGCGCCGTGAGGCCCCAAAACCTTTTCAATCACTCCCCCACTTTTCCCCCTCTGTCAGGTGCCAGATTGATCTGTTGTTGCTCCATGGGCGTAAAGCAGTGAAACAAGAAAAAAAACTTAAAAAAGGGGTGCAAGGGGGATCTCCATGTGTGACAAGCACCATTTTAAATTTATGAATCATTGTCATCAATAATGCACCCACAGCCCCTGCACTGTGCAGCTTGTGTGTTTGAGTGTGCAAGTATGAGCTCACCCTCCTCGCCGCCCCGTGAACTTCATAAGTGTCCCATCACCACTTTAATCAAATTACTCCTGAACCAAAATTGACAGTTTTCATTAATTATAAAGGATTATTCTAATTGCGATTCAAATTTATTCATTTAGAACAGACGGCATTCAGTAATGTTTCAGCAAATTTGCATATTAAATGGAGAGGGGAGCCCATTAGCTATGCTAATATATGCATGATTCCTTATTTTGTGATTGGTGGGCCATATGTAGCAAGCTGGGGGAGTGCAGGTGAGGAATCTAGAAGGAGCTGTAATATGTTTGATAAACACAGAGGGACGCAAGGCCAAAAGACCCGCACGCACACGCACGCACGCGCGTGCGCACACACACGTACACACAAGTCACAGTGAATCTAGGCTCAGCATCAGTCTCTTTGCATTTCCCACTCTCTTTTCATAGTCCACCCTCAAGAGCCGTTGGAAGAGCAACTTTTCACCTGAGAACAAACTAATTAAGTTTGAGATTCCTGATCCGACTGCATTTAGAAACAATAACCTTGAGCCCATGTGCACTCGCAGTCATGGTTATGATTTAATACACTGCTTAAATGGAACAAAAAGAAAGAAGTTTTGCAAGCGCTACATTCATCCCCACAATGTATGGAGCCGGTCCCGAGTTGACACGATGCTCTTTATCAAGCTATATTTAGTCGATGCATTATGCATTGAGTTTAACGTGTACTTAAATCAACACCATTCAATATGAATACACTCTTCACCCAAGTTAGAGGAGGGAACATTAAGGTTGAATGAGCGGTGAGCTTCGCGGGCGGGCACAAATTCACGCTCACACACGGTCACACACACCTCGGGGCTGTCTGGTGGCGTCCACCCAAGCTGATGACAGGGCCATTATTCACCGGTCAGTCCCACGAGTGCAGCGTTTGGGTTGGACGGGGCGGTCGAGCGTCGCTGCTTGGCAGGACGGCGCTGAGGTGAGAAGGACCAGGACCCTTCATTACTCCACTGAGCCAGAGGCCGGCTGCTCCCTCTCGCTCGCTCTGTGTCTGCCTCCGCGTGTCCTGGGCCTGGCGCGCTCCGTCACTGTCTTCATCAGATTAATGGGCCAGGCCCGACAGAGGAAGTGTTTCAATCAGCACCGCCTGCCAAGCTTGTCCATCACTCAGACAGCCACTTATTCCTCATGGCATATGAAAGCACACACTCTTCCATGTTTGATGTTTATTTGGCTGTCTTTAACCCCTCAATGTGCCACCGAGTAAAACCCGGGTCACCGTGAGCGATGTTCCCTCGCTACAAGTTGTTGAATCAGGCACCGACAAGCTGGACACGTTTCACCGCCTGTCTTTCAGAGTTCTTTCAGTTGAATTTTGAATGATCCTTTTCAGATGAAATGGATGAAACACAATTTGTTAAGTGTCTCTGGGACTTCTGTCCCCAAGCTAGGACTGCAACTCCGACTCAAAGGAAGACCACCGACTATCTCTCCCAAGTGGGGCTTCTCCCGGAGCGGCGACGGCACTGTGCCGATTCCCCTGACCCACTGTCTCCCTCCTCCAGGGTCCATTTGTTCTGAGAAATATTTAACGACGGGGCAAATTCGGCTGACATGACATGCATGCACAGACAAGGCGGGAGATACGGCGGAGCGGGAGGATGGGGCGACCAAGCTGGGAATGAATTTTTCAGCATAGTGAGATGTTCTATTTGAATAAATCATGACACTTAAGATAGACATGAGGGCAATATAGAGGTGCACAACACCGCTTTGAGGGAGGATCTATCTATCTATTTTCCTATCTATCTATCTATCTATCTATCTATCTATCTATCTATCTATCTATCTATCTATCTATCTATCTATCTATCTATCTATCTATCTATCTATCTATCTATCTATCTATCTATCTATCTATCTATCTATCTATCTATCTATCTATCTATCTATCTATCTATCTATCTATCTATCTATCTATCTATCTCAACATGGGCTTCAATCTAAACTGGGCCACTGCAGTTGTGTTAGTGTCCGAGGCCCCGGGCCAGACCCAGAGACAGACCTGGTTCTGGATTATTAATGTCCCTCCTGTGGAGCCAGGGACCCTCCCCCACCCAGTGGCCCCCTACACCCCTGGGGTCAGCCTCCGTGGCTCCTGGTGCAAGGCTCCCCTCATAAATCTCCCTAAATTAGTGCGCGTGTGTGTTTATGTGTGTGTGCGCGCGCTTCCAGCCTTAAATATGTACTGCAGGAAGGCAGACAGGTCACCAGGAAAACAAGCCAGGCAGGCAGGCAGGCTCACGGTTGAAGTGTCAGTGATGCATGGCGGAAGGAGGGAAGTGGAGAGTTGCAGAGCCAAGAATGAATACGAGAAATGACACACAAGAAGAGGGAAAGAAAATGCGGAGAACAGAGGATGGACATTCTGTATGACACTTTCCTTCCCCCCGATCTGGCGCTACATTGTACTTACAAATATTTACACTTAATTTGAGGCGCCCATGACTTCATTAGGATGGATTTCCTGAACAAATCGTATCACTTAATTGGCGGAATGGAGGATGTCCCATTCCTCTACCTGCCTAGATTAGTTCAACATGTCCCACGGTGGTTAACAGGCGCGGGGAAGTGCTGTTGTGTCACTTAGTTAACCTTGGAGATAAATGGCTCCCCTCTGGAGCACACTGAATTACACACCTCATGAAGCATATTAGGGGCCTGATACAGAGCTTTTCTTGTGGAGATGATGTGTTTGGCAGAAATGGATGGAGGGAGGCGGAGAAGGCTGAGTTATGGCATCACTATTCTTACAGTGTGTGTCAGCTTTGTAGGAAAACTGACAGCGCAGAGAGAGCGAGAGAGAGAGAGAGAGAGAGAGAGAGAGAGAGAGAGAGAGAAAATGAAGAAATGTGACAAAGACGTGCAACACAATGAGAACAAGGGAGAAGATGAATCAAGTGGAACTACTGAGGTAGATAAAACCGCATCGTTGTAAAGTTCCCCCCCTCGTGTTAAATTTGACAAGGAAGTATACTGTTCTCCTCATTTGTGACTAATGTAGGAAAATTATTAGAGAATTTAACACAATGGTCCCTTTGAGGCTTGCTTGCTGTTGGCTAATCACGTAGACATTCTCTAGCTCTACCAGAGTAATAATATTTAGATGCTATAGGGATTACTTAAAAGTTGTGTTATAATTGCTTTCCTTGTTTTGTTTTTATGGGCAGCGGGTGATTTTGTGTTTAATTGCTCCGGAGTGACAAATAATGCCAGCTCATGATGAAAGTGTGAGATCATTAAATGACTACAGCAGTACACTTCCACTGCGTGCGTAATTCACCCGTTTGCGCTGCTACGCATTTTTGCCATGTGCCGTCAAGAGGCCGAGCAGTAATTTACACAAATTCACTTCCACAGCCATTTCTGGATTTGGGAGTTGAAGGGGAGGAAGGGGGGTAATTATGGGAGACTACAATAGGTTTATTTCATTCAATCCAGCCCGTGAAGCAATTTGCAGTGGTAATATTTGTTGCAGTGCAGTCTGTGTTGTTAAAACAGCGTGAAACCTGCGAGAGTGCGAAGCACAAACGCAAGGTATTTGGAGGAAAAACAAGCATCACAGGGGCCACAATTAGGTGCGGATGCAAAAATCTGCGTAGAGAATGTATGGTAACAGTGTTCATTTTAAGTCTTTTCAAACCGTACTAGGCCTGAAAATTTAGAATAGTATTATGTAAGCAAAAATTTCAAACACTGCTGAGTTCTGCACAGTCCAATTCACTCCACTGGAAAATACACTCATGAAAGTACAGATTTTTGTGTAATCCCCAAAGCTGAACACAATTACATTTCTTTCCAATAGGAAATAATCATAACCTTTGCTTAATGTTCCAGTGGAAGTTTTAAAGTGACATTTTAACATTATGTATCAGCCAAGTGTAAAAAGAACTTGACACTGCAGTAAAATTCAAAAACAATTGAGCCCTCTTTAGATTGCTCGACAATTAGTCAATCCATAAAAGCTCTTGTCTAGAGTTTGGAATTTATTTTCTCTTGGCATCCCTTGCAAGTCTTCAAAAAGTCCAAGAAAGAGCTAAACAGCTTTTTGCTTAACTTGAATCGTATTGGATCGGACTTGATTATGCAGGTGTCTTTTGTACTTTTGTGTTCATTGTACTTGCGCAACCCAGCAACAACAACTCATGTTTTGATTTTTTGTTCCTTTTGTTAAATCCACACAGGGGAGAAGATCAACAATAATGTTTTGAGGATGAAAATGTGATGAAGTAAAAGTTCAAATAATAGGCTATCATAAGCATTCTGTCCATATTTACTGGTCATCTGTCAAGCAGATTATTCACAAATCCTTGCAGTAATCTCTTTGCTATTTCCTATCAACATGCATTGCCCTTTACCCCCCCACATCCATACCCACCCACTACGTCGATCCGTGTACTGTAAATGTGCTCAGTCCCCCGACACCCGGCGGTAATGAGAAAGAGCAGCGAGGAATCAGCATGCTGCAGTTTTGTAATGTTTCCATGCCACTGATCCCAGACACCTTAAGTCATGTAAATAATGAATCAGATGATCCATGTATGGGACGCGCTGGCATATAAGTGTAACAACTTGGCCTTTTTTTGCGCAGAGTATCCCAGGCGATATCTCGCATCATCTCGTTTCTTTTCCCCACTGCTTAAAGTTGATATTTAACCTGCTGATTTAGTCACCTCTGACTGCAGTGACCTTAGCTTTCCTACTTTCACTTATGCATCATTCCACAATCATAAACGCCTCCGAGGAGGAAAAGGAGGACACTTGGGGAAAGATCGGAGTCAATGAATTAAACAGGAGGTGCCGATAGGAAGGTAGAGGATGTGGTCCGCAGCTGTCTGCGAAGATGCCCTTTGACCCCCTGGTGGATAAGGAAGTTAGAAGACCATCAGCCTGTGGGCTTCAACAGCCACTGTAAAAAAGGAGAAAAAAAACTCCATCTCTCAGCTTTATGAATTATTGAGCTATTGGTCCACAGCTTCTAAAATATACAGGAGGGTGGTCTGTTTCTCCTTTCGGATTTCGCATACCCTCTACTTTGTCCTTTTTTACCATCGGTTTCTTCCTCTACTCCCCCCTCGCCGCCTCCATTCAAATCAAGTGTATCTTCTTTGCACCAACAAAATTGTAAATCAGAACACAAACAAAGCAGGAGGGGGAAGAAAAAGGCAGCACCAAAAGACACTTTGTTATTCAGATCATCTAAGGCTTTTTTTCTTCTTTGCAAGGAACAGCGTCAACCACTAACCAGCTGTCATGCATTTAAAAGTTGTCAGGGATAAATTCACAAGTTCTCGAATTACATCAGACGCATGTAATGCGCACAGCAGAAGGGCAGCCCTTGAAATGAGACGGAACTCTGCTCTGTCCATTTATCTTTGTCTTTTTCTTGCCCCAACCGTGTCCCACTTGACATGCTGCTATATGTGCACGTGACACGTTTGCCGGTGCATGATTATATATCCAAGGCAAGTTGGCTCCAGAACACGCTGCCCAGTGCAGAATCTCAGCCGTAATAAATGAACAGAGGGGAGAAAATAAGACATAAGAAGGAAAAGCTGAGCAAAGGAGCGATTCTCTCTCTAGCTGGTGGAGATCTGTATTGTAAGCACTTTCGGCTGTCAGCACTTCTTTGAGCTACCTCAAAGGGAGGATGAGGAGGGGCGCGATCGGGAAATGTAGCCTTTCTTCTAAAAAAAAAAATCCCCTTTTTTGAGGGTTCCTGTTTATTTGCTCACAGTGTTATTTATATTAGTCGTTCATTCGATGTGTGTGATTTATTTGTCAGGTAGACAGACAAATCCAGCAGCGTGAAGTGGAGGAGAGATTTACTGTAGTATCTGTTAAGGAAGAAGTTGTCAGGCTTCAAGCAATCGGGCGGAGGTGGGGGTGTGTATGTATAAATTGCCAGCCATCCTCTTTCTGCTTTTCAGGCCTCCGGTGCGCCCCCCCATACACATACGCACGCACACACACACGCGCACGCACACACCCTCCTTTACTACTCCGACCCAGCCTCCTCTCCCCTCCCTCCCTCATTAAGTATTGATGTGGGTAGCCATACTTGCCATCTCAGCCTATTAATAATGCATGGCAGGTGCTGTTGATGTGGTCTCTCACACTGAGATTGAGAGCGGCAGGAATGGCAACACTGAGTTGCATAGTAGCTACAGTACAACCTCCGTCACTGGGCTCTGCTGGGGGGGGGGGGGCTGCATCTGCCCATTTGAGTTTATGGCAAGCTGTGACAGCAGCCCCAAGATGGATATACAAGGTAGCATCTTACTCAATATCCCAGAGCAGTTTTTACATCCAAAACTGCCTTTTGTCATAAAGAACTGATGGATGAGGCTGCGGCATGCAGTGCGTTAGCCCTGTCTGCCACTGCTGCTGCTTTATTTTGTTTTCTTCGCATTTTATGTTTGCAGCACAGACACAGTAGTTTCACTGACAGACAGGTGCTCTTTTTCCGTCTCAACAACTAATTTCTCCCCCCCTCTGCACGTAGGTTCTTCCTCAAGTTCTTCCTGAAGTGTAACCAGAACTGTTTGAAGAATGCTGGCAACCCACGAGACATGCGCCGTTTTCAGGTGACATGTGCGACTATAGTGTACAAATGGACTGCATGGGTTAAGCTGGAATAAAACAACAAACTGATGAATAACCAGTTTTGAAATCAGAGACTAGTAAAATGTTTTGAATATTTTAAAAGGACGAATGGTAATAAAAATTGCTAGCAATGTCTCTATTTTTTTTAAAAGTGAACACATTTGTAATTTTAGTAATGACACAAAGTCGATATAAAATGTCTTTGTGGGCCACATAACGTAATGTGGCAGGCCATATCTGGCCCCTGGGCCTTGAGTTTGACACCATGGGCCAAATGAACGTGATCGTGATGTGCTTCACTCCTTACCAGCTCTGCAAAGAGTCTCTTTCAGCTGGTTGTTTTGATTTCCCGGCCGTTCCTCTAGACATGATTGTCAGCATCGGTAGTCACTCCTCTCCGTGCGCAGACAATAGTTCTTACAATTTGAAATCTCAAACCACTCAACAGTGTTTCAATACATTCGCCACTTGGCTGAATGCCAAATTTTTGTTGTTGGCTATGAACAACATTGACACACAAAAAAAGAACAAAAGAATGACAGAAGTTTTAACAGTTCACATCTACAGCAAATGGCCGAGAATTGACAATAAACAATGTGCATAAGCTTAACCATAAAATGATAAATGGGCTACATTAGAGGTGAAAACTTCAATTTTTAAGAAGAGGCATCTGTTTTATAGGCCTTTAAATTATCACCCAGATTTGTTTTAATTACCTCTGAGATATTGTATTGATCAGCATGTTTTTCTTCGTTAATGGTTAGAATTATGCAAAAATGTAATGACTGATCTACATGTAGTTTGAGGAGGGCTGGCGCACGTGCCAAGGAAATACATTTTGTTTCAGATTGAGATTTCATCAATTTAAGTTTACAAAGTACTTTTTATTCCCCTTTGGTTAGACTGTTTAAACTTGAAGATGAGTTTACATATGTATATCAAGGTGCACATTTGCATTGGGATTATTAAACTTTCAATGTTTTGTACTCTGACCAAGTCCCATGAACCTTTAGTCTCTTTGTCGCTTCAATCGATTCCACTTTGCTTTCTGTTTTTCAGGTGGTGGTGTCCACTACGGTGAGCGTGGAGGGTCACGTGCTGGCAGTGTCGGACAACATGTTTGTGCACAATAACTCCAAACACGGGCGCAGAGCTCGAAGACTGGACCCGTCGGAAGGCACGCAGTCCTACCTGGAACACGGTACTAAAAGCAGCAAGATGACATCAGACTTCTTTGTCTTCACCCTCCCCTCCCCGACACTCCTCATCCCCTCCTCACCGTCTGTCTCCGAACTCAATCCCTCCTCTGCCTCCCATCTTTCTTGTTACTCGTGTTTCTCACTTTTTGTCTCTTGTAGTGTTTGGAAATTGTGCTGAGAGGAGAACGTGGTAGCGAGTGAGTCTCTTGTATGTCCCATGCGTCTGGCTCCCCTCAGGTGTCTGCCTCTAGGCCTTCTACTCTGTCTCGCATAAGCACTATGTATCTTATGAGGACCGTTCTGCTTAAAGCCAACACTGGCTTTATTTCCTCGGAGACCCGCTTTTATCCCGCAGCCCTCCATCACTCCCTATCCCTCAGGTTTTTAAACACACCCATGCACATTGCACTCGCACTGTCAGACCAAAACCTTTAATACTTCATAATGACATGTGCACATGATTTAGGGAGCACGCACTGATTCCCAAATCTCTAATCCGTTTATTTTCTCATTTCAATTTCCTAGAGATTGAATAAGAGAAACATATTTCTTTTTCACTTTGAGGAAAGTCAACCTCGGGGAGGATAATGACAGGAAAAAAAACAAACTAAACTAAGTAAGGATTTGCGTGATGGCCTGTGGTAGATTGCATAAGGGTTGAACGCTATGGTTAAGCATTTTTAATGACTATTCTCCGGAGGTGCTGCGGACTACTCGGCCTGCTCTCATAGTCGATTAGGAAAGTTCACAAAGACAAGACATACTGGAATCATCATGAAGGCTTGGCTCTTACAAAGAAAGAATAGTACGACACACCACACTCACAGATGTTCTCCGTGTCAGGGAGATTTGTTTGGGAATTTCCTCCCTGTGATTTTCTATTCTCCTGATGATGGGGGTTGGAAGGCGGAACAACAGGAGCGAAGGAGAGAAGAGAGAGGGCCTGACAGGAGAGGGGGAGCAGCCGTGACATGAGGAGAGAGCAAGAGTGCTTGATGGTACAAAGAAAAGATGAAATGCTAAGCAAGGAAACACCGTGCTTTCTTTTTGTTATTTTGCCTTCACTTTTCATCCACCACCGTGTTGAGTGTATGTGTGGCATACACAACTTTGGGGTGGGGGGGGGTGCTCATTTCAGAAGATAATAGATAACAGTGCATAGAGTTGAACAGATGGCACAGAGGAACACCCCAAAGTATAATCCTATCACGTGGATTCACGTTCCACCATCTGGTTAATCCAAACACACACACACATCCGCACACGCATGGAGCGCACATAATATCAACGGCTGTGAAAAGGAGGCATCTTAGGCCGTGATTACAGCCAGATTGCCGCTTGCCGAATGTTGATCTCTGCAGGCGTATAGGCAGGCTAAATATCATTCCGGCTTGTTGGGGAGGATCAACAGAACACAGAGTCAGGCCAAGAGCAAAGGCTAGGCTGCCGGCGGGAAAAAAAACCTCAGCCTAGTCTAAAGTGGATTATGCCGCTTTGCAGAATTACAGCATGTCTAACAAGCAAAAAAAGAGCTTTAGCTTGTATAAACATACATTTTCCCCATGTTGTTCTTCTCTTCAATCACATCCCGCAATCTCTAAATCCATAATACCAGAAGAATAGTGGTGCGCTCGTTATTGAAAATATGGTTTGTTGTTGTTATTCCGTGCAGTTTGCGAGGTAAGCCCTAAAGACCTCGCAAAAGGCATTCCCCAAAGACCCAAACCCGAGTGACCGCAGGCGACCGTGCACTGACCAACTGAGAGCTGAGACAAGTGCGTGCAGGAAGCAGATAGCTGAGCAAGTGCTAAGTGTTTGCTTAATGAGGGCGACGTATTCTGAGGGCAGCGCTACTGTTGGGTCGCCCCCGCTCCCCGGTCGCGTGGCCTTTGATCAGACACTCAGCACAGCTGACATTTACACGCCTTCGCGCTTTGCTACGTGTCATAAAACAAGCACACCGCTGCTGCCCTCACACACGGGGCAGGGGTGATGTTTAATAACGGGGTGCGTATAATCACTCTGATTAGTATTCCTCGCTTGCTCTCAGCCCTTGGGATAGATGGGCCGAGCAGGTAGTGTGTGAACGTGTGTGTGTGTGTGAAGATGGGGACTGTTACATGTGTCATATCCATAAAGGTCTTTGCCGCCATGCCAACAGCAAAGACCTTTATGGGCTTGTCATTAGGTTACTTAACGTCTCATCTTTTGTGTCTTTGCAGCAACCCCCAGCATCAAAGCCATTAGCCCCAGTGAAGGCTGGACCACTGGGGGCGCTACAGTTATCATCATCGGCGACAACTTTTTTGACGGCCTGCAGGTCATTTTCGGCACCATGTTGGTTTGGAGCGAGGTCAGTCACCCTTTTGTCAAATGAGAGCTGACACAGCACTTTTCACAAGGGAAGAAAAACATGTAGTAAATTGTATTTCGTTAATCAAAACAGCAGCCCCCAAACATGTAGTTTCTCAAATTCATTTCAAACCATAAATTGTTTGCAATTAGTATGAAAGATAAATACACCTATCTATAAAGAAGGTAATCATGGATTTTAACTCAGTATCATTTTTACCGTTATAGCCGATTGTTTGCGCTTTAGGAACACCCTTATTTGCTTTGGGGTCCATTCATCCTGACTTGATGGAAACAAGTTACAGTACGTTCTCTTGAAAGATTTCAAACCACACCACACAATAAAACGTCAATATAGTTTATCAGCAAGATGACACACAAATCAAACAAATCATTGTTTTGTCAAATTCCTGATTGACAAATTATTAGATGTAGTAGATATACTGACTATTAGAATGCATCCAAGGCGCAACCCTATTTGTGTCACAGTGGGGTGAATTAAACCTAATCACCAGCTTGAGATTTACTGCAATGCAATACAAATCTTCTGTCGCGTATTCTTAACCAATGAGTGTCAAAACAAGTCACTGTTTTTCAGCTAAGCGACATGCACCCTCAGAGCTACATATAACTGTCACTCTTGAATTTAGTTGACATGATGATCCATCTCTTCCACCATTAAAATAATTATAAATATAAATAATAAGGTAAGTCAACACATGAAAGCTGAAAAGTTTAGTTTAGTGAAATGCCTCACCCTAGTTATTCTATTTTCTCAAGGCCATAATGCATAAAAATGTGCTTTATTTACTTATCTATTTTTAAAAATACCAGTTTTTGTGTGAATTTGGCCCAAGGCTCATTGTCAAAACACATCCCAATACACACAAATGTTGCAACCTTGAGTATGAAGCATACAGCATAATACACAAGGCCATGCGTTACTGCAACAAAACAAAGCAACCATGCCCCATTTTTTTTAAAGAAAAGATTGTGTTTGTGTGAAAAGCTAAACTAGGAATAATTAGATATGATAAGCGTTTGAATAAAAAAAAAAAAGGGAATAACTGCCAAAAATCAAATTATTCAAGTGAATGTGTGCAGCTTCCTTGCCTTTTGTCTTCCTTAATATCACATCTTATTTTTGTCAAGTACCTGAATGTGCGGCTCCCAGTCTATCTTTTGTTAAATTTGTATCTAAGGAGCATACACGCCGTAGCGTATGAATCACTTTGCAAGGAGCATCTGCCACATAACAAAAATGTAAATGCAGTCTATGTGAGAAATTGAAGGTCAGCGAGCAGCGCAGCCAAACAGCTTTCTCTTTAGTAAAAGAATTATTCTATAAAAAGCTCCTATATTATAGCGCAGGAACGTGAGTGGGGGTCAGACAATGGCAGAATGAAAGCCTAGTTAAGTGAGCAATAAAAGACGGTTTGAACAACACACGTGCACATACACATGCATTGCACGCTGGCAGGAGCACTGATAGCTTTTGAGGGCCGCTAGCTTTGAGTGCTAGTTCGACACAGGATGCGGAAAACGAGCACTCAGCGAGGTCTCATCTGTGTTTTGTCTTGTTGCCGCTTTCCTCCTTCAAAGAGCCTTCAGCGTGCACGCACGCACGGCGAGTGGGCCCATCAGCCACACTAAGTGAGCCTCTTAAAGACACCGTGGCGCTTTAATGTAAACTAACGGCAGCTAGACAGCCAACGCTGACAGACACAGAGACAAGGGGGCAGCGAGGATGAGCTTATCATACGTTTACTTATGCGGCATAATAGATGTTTGCAGTGAGAGGTTTTTTTTTTTTCTCACATACACATAACTACCTTTGAAGTAAAGATCCGTGTCAGCAACCATAACCATCTTTAGCATGACATCGCCTTGGGCTTTATCGATTCACCTCAGGCCTTAAGAGCAAACTGATTTGGAGGTGATGTGTCCAACTACAAACAATAATATAATAAAGAAAAACCTTCATCAAAAGGATTTTTTTGGTATGAAACACTCTATCATCTTTGTCTCATTATGTCTTACATGAGCACTCAGGTGTCAGTGTGTCATTTTTCTTGCTATGTAAAGACAAAAGAACATAAGCAGAAGGTTTTTCAGCTCGAATTATTAATTTCACTCTGTCCACACTATGAAGCGCTAATGTGCTAAATAAAATAAAATACATAAATAAATTAAAAAAAGTAAGTGATCATTTTGTTTGCTTCAATTTATTTTAATATCTAAAAGGGGAGAAAAGCTCAGTTCTGTGACTCACGCTTCTCATTTGACAACGTTGGCGTCATTCGATCTTTGCCTTGTGATACTATCGTTACCACTAGTAAAATAATGCAATATTGAATTGCCAGTTACGCTTGCCAGTCCATTCATCCTAATGAGATTTCTGCCTATGCTGCCTCCCAATAGCTGATTACCCCACATGCCATCCGAGTGCAGACTCCACCCAGACACATCCCTGGGGTGGTAGAGGTCACGCTGTCCTACAAATCCAAGCAGTTCTGCAAAGGCACACCTGGACGCTTCATCTACACAGGTATAACCTCTGCACCGATGCGCACCAATTCTTTCAGTTTCATGTGTAATTTTAATGGTCTACTGGATCACAGTAACATACAACATTGCTCCTTCATATCGGTTCCGACAAAAACATAGTTGATGAAGGTATCGCGGTGATTAATTAATTTATTGATTATAAAAAATATATGCCTTAGCATGGCTGAGAATAATGCAGTACCACAACTGAAACAGGGAAGGAATGTGTTTATTGTCTTTTATGAAGCAAGCGAAGGTCAGGGGGAGGTTTAACCTTTTGATTAGTGGGATTATTGAGATTTAACCCTGTCGAAGGCAGGATCCAGCGGGAGTGCGATCCATACAGAAAGTGTGATTTCTGACGATGTGAATAGCAGGCGCGTTACATCGAAACGTATCGGTGTAGATTTATAGCCACGCAGTGAAAAGAGCAGCAAGGAGAGTGAATGTGAAGCAGTGATTAACCGACGCGTGGACACAGGTCTCTGGGGAGAACGTGAATCACATAAATCTGTCCGTAATCTGAACTACTGATGGATTTAGCATGTAAGCCCCTGCTGGAAGTGCCAACATTTAACAAAATCACATTTGTGTGAGCGCGCTGGATGCGTCCCTGGCATACGTTTGGTATGTCTTTTAAATACCATACTTTGATAGAATCCATGTCCGTGTTTGCATACTTGTGGCAAAGGCGGCAATTGGCCTCCTGAGCTAGCATGTATGTGTGAAGGGAATCTAGGCACACACTAGCACATTGACACTAACTGCATTAGTAAGACAGAGGGCAGATGGGTGGGCAGACTTTGCCATGCCAGAGCTGTCCAACAGACCTCAACTCTGCCAAGCCTATAAATGTGCGTAGGGTTTGTGTGCGTGTGTGTGTGTGCGTGCGTGTGTGTGTGCGTGCGTGTGCATGTGTGTGCAGCCTTTTAATGTGCCAGACATGTGGAAAGCGTATGCATAAACACCCCATCTTTTCACCAGCCCTCCACTCTTTCACCTTGTCACATTCACTTACTCAAAATTTGCCCCTGTGAATGAATTCATCGCCTTTCTGCCTCTTAGCTTCTATAGAGATGCATTGAAGAATCTCAACAGGTGAGATTTAGCAGAGGTCATCCACTGGGACACACACACACACACACACGTGCACGCGCACACTATGATGCTATTTGCCAAGCACTGGCAGCTTCACAGTGATACAGTCAACTATGTCAAGGCAGAGGGATCCCACTCTGCTCTTTGCCCTCTTCACAGTCGGCACTCTCAGAGGCCACTTGTATCCGCCTACCCAGCTTTATGAGAATGATGGGCTAACCATTTGGAGGAACAAAGCAATTGTCGAGAGTAGAGAGAGGTGGCTGCAAACAGGAGGACGCTGGAGAGAGATGGTGGATTACCATGGGCCATGTTGCCCTCCTGGGTCTGTTTGGCACCAGTTTGCACCCAGTTGCCAGTGGGTACTAATCATGGAGGATTGGCAGCACGGCATGGCAGCTGGCAACACGCGCATACACACACACACAAACACGCCGTCACCACAGTTCCTCACTCGCAGACACACATACGCTTGCGTATTGCACGCACGCGCACCCGCGCACACACCCCGAATTACATTGGGGACAGCTGGCATTGCTAATCAACTTCTGCTGAGGATAGGAAAGCGAGCAGCACACAGACCTAATTAAGTCAACACTACCCAATACTGCTGCTACTGCTACTTTGCAAAACTGCACACACACACACACACACACACACACACACACACACACACACACTCATACACATACACATATACACAGAGACTCTACCATCCATTGGCTTGTCCTGCTCATGGTCCTCATTGATGCACTGTACTTCACAAGAACCCGCGTGTGACAGCACAAACGCAAACATTCGGCACAGTCGTAGACCAGGACGGACGAGACAAGGAGGGGACTTTTGCTGGAGAAGAGATTGGTAGAGAAGCCATTACTGTAATGTGTTCTCCGCTGTCTCTAAGGACTCCTCTGCCATTAGACTTCAGAAAGCTCCAATTAGACTCATCAAAGGCAATTAAGCTCTTCACTGATAAGAATAAAAGAATGTTTTTCATGCTCTGCTCTTCCTCTGTCTTTTTATCCCCTTATCCCTCCTCTGGCCTCTGCCTTACCCACCTCTGGGGCTTCGATCCCCCCTAATCTCTCTTTCGCTCTTATTATCAGGTCATTGCCCCCCCCTATCGCTACCCCCCTCCCTACTCTCCACCCTGTATAAATGCATTACATGTTTGGCTGTGTATCACCTTTAACCAGATTGCTGTCTTTATAACATTCATCAGCGAAGCGCTCTCTTTTCTTTTCTCCATGCAATATAAGGCGGTAATAATAATAATAATGTCAGCGTTGTCCACGATTTTGTGTGTGGCACAGAGGTGCTGGCCACAGATTGAGGAAATTGATGAATCGCCCTTGTCGTTCAAAAGGCAATCCCTCCCTCCTCAGTATGCAGCCTTGTCTGCTTAGTGCTTCCACTCCAGTCTGTGCTGATATTAAAAGGCCCTGCTTGCTCACATTAAGGCCACCGCCGCGTGCAGTAGGAGGCATCTGCGCACACGCACGGACAAACATTAGGGGTAGTCTCTCACTGCTGGCTGGATATTAGGTGTGTAGGAGACATTATTCAGGAGCAGGCGGAGTAAAGAAGAAAAGACAAAAGTCAAGAACTGAATTTAAACCAGATGAGATGACGACTGACATCGCTGTTCATCTTTGCTCTGGCTTCCAAATTAGTTTTTTGAGCGGCAAAACTTGTTTGCTTATTTGACAAAATACAGACAGTGCAGAGAAAAAAAAGGTGAGCTTTCAATAAAAGCTCCTTGTATGCACATATTTTATCAGCTTTTGACTGACATTTTAAATCATCATGGCAGATCAATACTTGACATGCTGCATGTAAAAAACATCTGCGCAATCCAATGCAATTGAAAATAGTGCCTTGGAATAACAAAATGTCTTTGTGACAAGAAAAACTGTTAGCAACTGTTTGCAACCTTTTAGGAACCCATACAAAATTCCAACATTCGCTATGTGTGCAAACCCTCGTGGCTCAAACTGGAAAAACAGAACTGAAAATGGCTCTAGTGTCAGTATCAAGGAAGATCATATAAGCCGTCGGTTGTCCTTTTCCATGCATATTTGACCTATCCAAAATACATGACAGAGCCCTCACTTTGATTGAGTTCAGTTCTCCACCACTGCAAACTACAGCTGCAGTATTAAACAGAGTGTTAAGTTATTACTTTGCCGTCAGTGTCACTCAAAAGTGAGCATTATTATCTTTGTTGTGGCAGAATTTTTGATACAGCTTTTGTATTGGATCTCATTAAATAGTGCAGGTGCCAATGCAGGCATCCATCAATAATGCCTGTGCAAAAGTGAACATAATGAGAGTGGAAATCCTCCGCCTGCCTTTCTACCCAAACCGAGACTCCCAGATATACTCCTCATTCATATGCACATGCGATACAAGAGGCGCATACGCGTGCACATCCCCGACACTCAAGTGCAGCATGCAGTCATCTGGCAATAAAAGTGGGGTGCGAGCATGAGGAGATCAATTACTTGTCTTGCTCCTATTTGTGAATGCTGTCTTTTATTGAGCTTGGGTGGAGGCCTGCTGTTGATTAAAACGGCTGGCCTCCAGCTGGAGACGGAGGGCCAGCTGAGATAGCGGCGCACGTTCACATTCACGCCATCTTAACTGCAAGGAAATTCACACCTCTATTTGAGATTGAGATTAATTTTCTGCACCATGTGGCTTGTCTTCCCTCTTTAGCATGCTCAGTTCTTATTACACTAGCATCTGCTCCATGATGATGATGTAAATGAATTTGGAATGTAGGTTCCCGCTGAAATGAGCAGCGCACACCGAGGGAAATGATTCCCTGTGTTTTGTTGTATCTTAATTCGAGCGCGCACTTTTCATCCGTACTTGCAGAATTTGCATTCTCCCACTGAAGATCCACGTTGTCAGGTGTTGTTAAATGACGACATGCGCTGCTTTTTTTTTTTTGCAACAGATAATTAGAGCTTAGGTTGTAGTAGCTTCCACACCTCAATTGATTTGTAGAATCTTTTAGCACTCCTCCACCCCCACCGCCTCCAAGCCCCCCCCCCCCCCCCCCCTCCCCCGCTTTAAGAGCAAAAACCTCCACTCATCTCTTTTCTCTGTATGAATTTCCAGCCATGCATTAGTCTCCCTGACATTTTCAAGCAATGCTTTATTTAGCTTGTCGGATTCTCCAAATAAACGCAATCTCTGGGTTTATGGAAAAATGGATAAAAATTAGATTGTAGGCTATTGATCTGGATGGCGAGTAGAGGGTGGGAGGTGTGTGCGTTGTGGCGGCTGAGGGGGGCAGCTCTCATCTGTGTGTAGGGGGGGAGAAATGAAGCCGTAATTCAGGGCTATTGAACCCCCTGCCACTGGCGGCATCGATCGCCAAGCAGCGCTTATGAGATCACACCTGAGCACTGGAGACTGTAGAAGGTGGGGGGGGCAAAGGGGCGGGGGGATACGAATGAGTTGAGAGGGAGAAAGACAGAGACACGCAGGGTTGTGATATGATCAGCTGTTTGAGGGCCCGAGAAGGCGCTAAAAGCCAGCCTCAGAGCCAATTAGCTAGCCCCGCAAGTCCACGCTCACCCGGCCGGCTGCACGAGTTGTGGCGCAGGACCGGTGGACAGCGTACTTGCCTTCCCACTTCTCCAGCTTTTGCTCCTCCACTCTGGGTAACAATCAAGAAAATGTGACCTCTCAATTATAGTCCCCCAGCCCTCGAACACTCTGCTTCCTCCCTTTTGTCCTCTCCGCCAGCGCATACCTCCATCTTTCCATCCCACCTCTGTCTTCCTCCCCTCTTCCTCATACCCCCACTCACCCCTTCCGTCCCTCTCCCCCTGCGGCTCTGTGGGTTATTATAGTGAAATATGAAGCGGTGTAGATTCTAAGCTTCATGAAATTTCCATGAGCATTGATCTGATCTGATGTGGGTGATTGCTAGGTGAATCCCTCCAGTCCAGGGCTGTTGCTCATCTATTCATTTATTTATGGCATTTATGTTTTACTGGCTTTGATTTGCTCTTCTAGAGAGCGACAGCTAAAGATTATAAATATACCTGTACAGGAGAGTGTGCCGTGAATTCCGGACTGCACCTGCTCGCTTACGCTATCTGCTTGTACTCTTCCAGCATTAATTCCCAATGTGAAATGGGGGATATCGAGAAATAGATGTATGAGTGAAAAATCCCCAAAGAGCCAGCGCCAGGTAGAGCGTGCTGCGCCAGGTTGCCCTGCACATGTACCCCTCTTCTGTTTTATGGTCCTTGCAAACAAGCAGAGAATATGACTTCCTCTCTCATTTACCAAGATTGCCTCTTTATTTATGGGGGCTATCTCTGTATATTTTGCATTTTTTTGAGTTTCTTAGTGTTCATTTGAGACTCATCTGCCTCATTGTGAAGAACTGATTTAAAAAAGTCAGCAATAACAATAAACGCGTCTCAGATGAAAATTTTGTGAGAGCCATTACCCGATGCCACTTAGCCTAATTGAACGCAAATCCTGCCTTTTAAGATTATAGAGAGGGGGTCTCAAACTCAACCTATATTGATGGGGTTTGGGTGTGTCTGGGCTGCATCAAGTATTCTGCAAAAATGTGTTCAAAACAGCACAAGTATTAATATTAATATTAATACTGTTATTAATATTAATTTATTAATAACAGTTCACTGGTATTTTGCGTACTCCTTTGCATGTCTAGTTGGATCATGACATCAGATGTCCTGAGCACTGCAACTTTCTCTGTGCATTCAAGACATGTCAGGTTGCTCCGAAATTGGCTGTTCTTGTCCCCAACCTTCTTTTCACGGCAGGTTTTGATAAAGACGTGACAGGGACTAGGCGACAGGATGTCTTTTCCTTCCACTTGACATCAGTTCAGAATTACGTTTTGCCCAAAGCTGTCATGAGCTTGACCTATGGTAGCCCATAAGTGAAGAAACGCTCAGGGCAACAACGCCACAAAAAAAAAAGACCACACACACACACGGGTTGCTCTAACTGTCATCCTGCGGGCCGCAACTGGCCCTGGGGCTGCAGGTTCGAGACCCGCTGACATAGAGAGTCACTGAATGGGGAATGTCAAATATTTGATCTCAGACACAATTCCCACTAGGTTCATTAGTATGTGATCATGTGATGAAGCTTATCAGTGAAGAAGTAAAATGTGGTATTTGCCCAAGATCTTTAGAACACCTAGTTCAACATGTTTGAGACGACCTATGTCCGACTTGTGGGAAAACATACTGTACGTTATATGAAGTAAGCAGAGTTGCAATTCAAAGTGTGTTCCGAGATTATTTCAAAAGTATGTCAGGCATAGATGATGCAACGTTGAGGCAGGCGATGACCGCCTGTTTGCTAAAATTCAAGTTAACATTATGAGGCACAGGAGACAGAAGTCAAGGATGGGTAACGTCGTCTTCGAGCAGAATCATAACATTTTTATCAAAGGTTTTACAGCTTTTACATAAACTTCTATATATACTGTAGCCCATCCTATAATTAGAAATTTTCTGATCTCCCCTTTCAAGTCATAAGTTAAGAAAAAGTTCTCTTCACTTCTGTTCCCTCAAACATTGCCTGTACAGATGGCAGTGTTTTCTATGGGGGTGGGGGGCAGTTTGACTTGGAAATGGTTCAATTCAATTTCACTTTTTTCTTATGAGAAAGTTTTGAAATCAAACTGGAGCTCAAGTGTCCCAGAACGGATTGTGTTTGACCTCCGCGGTTCCACTGCAGTTACTTTCTCACCCCCCACCCACTCCAATATAATTCCATAGCCTGTTACCTCTCCTCGCTTTCATTTGGGTGTGTCAGGCTAAGAATTTCCATTGGGAGATTGAAATGTCTCGTCCAAATTCGTATTTGCCATCAAAACAGAGCACGCAGCAACCCTGCACGTTTCTTTGTTTTCGGCTTCTCTGTTTGAGTGAGCCGTTCGGGGAGGAGCCACGAGCGGTCCAGCAGGACAGCTTGTACTCATAGCCTCTGGGGGCCTCTTTTCTAGTCAGCCTGGCTGCTCAGATGTGAGGCGAGCAGGGCATCGGGCCCCAGGAAACGTCCAAGCTGTGACCCACAGGGGAGACAGACGGACGGACGGCACATACACATAAGGGCAATCCCTCACATATGTATTTTTTACGCCAACACACCACCCATTTGGCTCTGACAACAGGAATTTCAAACTCAAGTCATCTTTTTATATCCACGCTTGCGTCAGCTCACTGGACTTAACATCAACCATTAAACTTCATTTGGTGTTCTAGAATGCCAATAAAAAAGCTGTTTGACATTTTTATCAAGTACTACTATGTTGTATATGGTTTTAAGTTTATTTAACACTGTGAATTTAAAAGTCATTAGTATTTTGTTGAAAACAATGCTATTGCTTTAGGGCAGCTTTGGAATAAACATTACATGAGGCAGGGGGCTTGTTGGTGGTGGGGGGGAGAGAGAAAGGGGTGCAAGAGAGTACATTAGGAATTAATTATATGGGGCGAGCATTTATCCAACAATCCTCCTCTGAAGTGTTTGTACTGTAAGCCTCAGATCTTCATTGTATTTATTCAAATGTTTAAATATTCATGGTAAATCTTCTCATATTCAATTACAGTAGCACGACCACAGCATACAGAGCGAATGCTTTTTCCCTGCTGTCTGGATGATCTGACTCTCTCTGTGTACACAGTGTGAGTGTGCGTGTGTGTGTGTGTGTGTGTGTGTGTGTGTATGTGTGTGTGTGTGTGTGTTTAGTTTGTTCCCCGGAGCGATCAAGCCTTTGTTATATTGGAACCCGGCTCTGTAATTGCTTATATTAGTCGCTGATCAACACAGGACCACAGGACACACATGCCCAAACACACACATACACACACACACATTTACACACATACATGCTCAGAAATACCCTCAATCGTGGCATTTTAAGTGCCAAAGCGGGTGACAGAGAGAGATTCATTACGTCACAAGCAAACAAAGGCACAGGTCGGACTAATAAAACACCCACTTTTTGTGCCAAATGTTGCAATATTCATACGCGCTTGTGGTTAATTCAGTCGTTTCGACAGCAGAAGCGAATGGCTCATTCATCTCCTTCATATCATCACACGCACGTGTTTTCATTACTAAGAATCAAGCATTTGAATTTCCCATCTGTCTGTTCTTGTTTGTGCTCAGCACTGAACGAACCGACTATAGACTACGGCTTCCAGAGGTTACAGAAGGTCATCCCCAGACACCCTGGAGACCAGGAGAGATTACCCAAGGTACCATGCATCCACGACTCCTCTCATTTGTCGGTGACCATGTCGCTCTGCCACACGCAATTATTGCATAGCAATTTGTCTTGGTAACACTGATACCGAGATGTATTTACGTCTTCTACAGTTTCATATGGCGTATGGATATACATGCCACAAGGGCAGCATGACCTCACATACAGACAAATGACTGTATTCCCTGGACACTGAGACACTTTGCAGTGGGAACATTAACATTTTATTACACGTTCATGGTCATTTTCTGCAGTTTATTTTGCACCGAAAACGCACAAGCAGCTCTATTCATGCTGGCGCTGTGCGTAAGGTCGTTTAGATTGGCAAAGGGGGAGTGATGGTGGGAGGAAAAGAGGGGGAAATGAGAGCGACAGACAGAGAGAGAGAGGGAGAGAGAGAGAGGGAGAAGGAGGTTAGGTGATCCATCATAGCTGTCCAGTCTACCTCCTGCTGGGTCAGTGGATCGAAGTCAACCCCGGGTGGACTTTATTACTTCCAACACACACGCTTTCACAGAGCAGCATGCACATGCACACGCCTGGGCGCGCGCACACACACACACAGCAAACGTCACCGTGAGGTGGAGATGGAGAGCCCAGGTAGATGTAGAGGGGAGATAAAGAAATCACTTGTCCGTGGTTGTGTGTCATGTCTGTTGGATACGGGACTTGTCCTGGTGATGTCTTTAACCCCCCTACATCTCTCTTCTTTCGCCCTCCTGCTCCTCCCTCCTTCCCTCGCTCCGTGGTGTCTCCTCCTCCTCTAAATGAACAGCAGTAGCTGGCAGGCCCAGTTGTTCATTTCAGCTCTATTGATTTGTGCCTTTATTAGGTAATAACAGTTTGTTGACCACACTCCTCTCAACGGTTGGCCTCAATCATTAGAGGGGCACACGCTGGCAACTTTTTTGCGCCCATTCAGTGCAAGCCAAGCCTTTTCTCTGCCTGTTTTTCCAGCCGAATCTTGAATTAGGAACAAAGTTTTCCCCGAGGCACCTTTAGTGAGGAGATTCTTAATGAACCCTGGAAATGCCTGCTTTGTCTCCATATGTCGTGATGTCGTCCAGCTGCACCGTGCTGTCGCTAATAGTCCGCCAGTATGGAAGCAGGGAGCGCTGGATCGCAGGAACAGCGCGCAGACGGCGCTTAGCAGCTCAGGTTGTGGTGCAGGGGAGGGGATCTGGGGCCGGCTAATGAGTGACCGTCCTGCCAGACGAGGCCAGGCTCTGCTCTGGATCAGGTTCCCCTTCCTGTTGACGTCTCGACGGGCCTGACTTTACGGGAAGAGACCCTGCGCCCAGGAAATGGTCTCTCCTTACAGCGGCGGGGCAAAGCAGGCAGCACGGCGCTAACCACATTTATCTGTTTATCAGAATGACTCTGGAGCGCTGCCTAATCGCGTTTAGCTTCTGGACAGATCTCTTTGCTAACGAGAGACCGATAAGTAGACCGGCCACTGGACCATGAAAAAGTGATTAATAGAGAAAATGGGAACGAGAGCGAAGAAGAGGAGACATGAAATAGATGAGTGAGGAGAGGATGGTTGCTGTATGCGTGGCCAGCTTGTCAACAGCCATTTGCTGACACACAGCATGAAAAAAAAAAAACACAAATTATTTTTATTTGACAGACATTCAACATGATAACGCCTTGATAAAGGATTACCTCTAACCTAGAATGATGGGCAAATTAATGCTACACAAAAATCACTAAAGATACATACAGAAATCTTAACTGTGGCGATTTAAAAACACAGTTTAAAGTGAAGACTGACATCAAAAATGTTGGAAATTTAAAAAGAAAAACAACGACATCAACATTGATTTTACATGAATCCCGATGACTGACTGGAGACTTCCAGAAAGTCAGCTGGGATAGGCTCCAGCTCCCTGCGACACCGAACAGGATAAGTGGTTTAGAAAAGTGTTTTATCAATAAATGAACTTCTCACAAAGGAAGAAAAGAAACAAATAAACGTATGGTAGCTTAAGGCTGCCAAGATTAAAGCGGCTATTTTCCGTTCCAAAATGTTTGGTGTTTACACTCATTGTGCATTACTCGTCACTATACCTCCAATTGAAAATGACACAAAACAGATCCAGACAATGACGATAACCAAAAAAAAAAAAAAAAACCTTACCATTTACAGACCAGACATGAATTTGATCACAAATCTGTGGGTGCTGCTCACAGCTGATGCCTTTACAATCAAAGACAGATGTTTGAACATTATGGTTGGAGTGCTGAAAACTGCACACCTTATCTAGCCATCTATATTGCTTGTCCTCATAAGACTCCCCGGACTGGCTCTTTGTGGGGTGCGTGTAGACAAATAACCGTTCACTCTCGCAACAACAACTCAACAACAATTTCTAGTCTTCAAGTCCCTTAACATGCACGTTTTGGAAATGTGGTGGGAAGATGGAGTGCATGCTTTTGTTTGGCTTCAGTGTTTCCCCCAAAATATGGGGAGAAAAGATGAAGGCCCCTGAGAGCCTTTTTCATGGAGTGCGGCATCTCCCACGTCTTCCACGAGCACCGTCCTTCTCCAGCTGGGGATCTGTTTGTGCCATAATGCTTCTCTCTTCCCTCATTTCCCCTCCTACCTCCTCTCCTCCTCCCTCCCCCCATTCATCCATTTACCTATCCAGTAATCCCTAGGAGGCATCTGGCATGGAGGAAAAGTAGCGAGAAGCAGGCGAGGAACGACGCATACATACTAAAGAACCACTTACCTCACTCGGGCCTCTACATTTCTCAATCACACGGAGCGGGCCTCCTCTTTGGTCCCCCTCTTTTGCCGTCTCTCCAAACCTCCCACCCCACTGCCGCCACCTTGCCTCCCCCCCTCCCCCAGATAGTGCTAGTAATGGGAGGTTAACACAGAGGCAGCGCTCCCATTATTGAGTGAATTTAGCACCTCGGACAGCGCTCTACAATCTTTATTGCTTTGCTGACCCTCCCGTCATGTCCTGGGCGTGCTCGACAGCCTCCACATGTGTGTGGTTGCGGGTGTATGTGTGGGTGTGAGTCTGTGCGTGTGTGTGATATGAGGTCTGATTGAAAGGCGGTGTGTCACGGAACAGAGAGCACACATGCTCCGGGGCTTGTTCACAGCGAGGGATACACTGTGGAGGGTATAACGCACAGCGTGTGTGGGTGGGGTGGGGTGGGGGGGAGAAAGAAACGAGGGAGCATAGAAGGGAAGGGGGCTGCAATTTTCTGGTTGTCGCGCCTCCAGCATATATCCTGGCCCCGGCACATTAACTTTTAAAAAGGGTTTCGTAGGGCTGAAGGTGTCTACATCACACACATACACGCACATATAAGGACTGCCTTGAGACACACATAGAATAAATGAGTGAAAAGAACGAAGAGGGTAAAAGAAGGGTAAGTGATGGAAAACAAGCAGAAAAACTATATGCAAGGAAAAATATTTGATATGGGAAATTCCACTCCATTCCACAGCGCAACTACATTTATCTCGCTAAGTGGGTGCCTGACTGTTTGTGTGGAAGATGCTCAGGGTCAATAAGGGTCAGAAGACAGGTGCGCCCCAGCTAAAAGGGGACTTGTATCCCTGTCAGCCTGATGATATGTTGTGTGACGCTATATTGATATGTGACCAAGAGCAGGGGATACATGATCCAGCAGGAAGGAGGCCGAAGATGCAAAAGATGCTTGACTGATAAAGAGATACAGGCTCATGTTTTATTCACGGCTAACGGTATCTTCCCTGTGCGCTCCCAAACTGCCCAGCCAGTAACAAAGTGCACGGACAGAGCCATTTCTCTTCCTCTAGCCCGCTCTCACCGCCCTCTCCCTGTCGTACACCCTCTGTTCTGCATTCACAGCATAATGCTACTAGTGAAATGTAATGAAAGTGACTGAACTCCTCCAGCTGCCACACTCATGATCAATCTCCCTCCTCTTTTCGCTCCTGATTGTAGGAGGTAATCTTAAAGCGAGCGGCAGACCTGGTGGAAGCCTTGTACGGGATGCCTCACAACAACCAGGTAGCGCACAAAAACTTTAGCATCATTTTTCTTTTTGGACGTCTCTTCTCTGTGAGATAATTCGGACCTCTAAAGTAGAACCAAACCAAACTTTCTGTTAGAAATATAAATCATAATGTAGCCTTCCGCAAAACCATCACAGTGAAAAAGTCGTTTTTATGAAACATTTTAGTATTGTTATCTGTCATGGCCAGTAATAGGAGAAAAAAAAACAATACAGAAGCTATAATGCAAAGGTGAGTCCCCTTCCAGATTCACCATACCTGTCTCGTTTTTCAACATTTTTACAACTGTAAAAATTAAGTCAAGCCACACTAAATACCACATCTAAAATATAAAACAATATATGTATATGCATACAATACAAAACAATAAATCACTATGTTCATTTTGCTCACAGAGGGTTGGGTCTTTTACTGTCTGTCTTTTGTCCCCCCTCCCCCAAAAAAATCCAAAGAAAATGCAAAATAAAAGCCTAGAATGAATCATTTACAGGGATAGTGCACTTATTTACTTTTTTTAAAACTTTTTTCTGGGTTTGGTCGTATGACATTTGCAATCTGAGCAGTGATTGGTCATTACCTGAGCCTTCAGCACATGTGATATAAATCGGTTAGTTGACAAGGAGCAAACTGCATTTTAAAGGTATTAAATGTACGTGAAAAACAATTGTTAATTCAATTAATTAAAATTAATTAAATTAATTTTAGATTAAAAAAATTACTATTTATTGGTGAAATTGGCCTAATATCCTGTTAAGCTGTGGACGTGAGCAAAATGCAAGTTTTATCCACTCAAGTTGTGAAGCGTGCCGACAGCTAGGAAAACTCCATAGACGAGCAATCGAGAGAGCAAAAGAAGACATAGGACCTGACTTCTCTTCTTCTGATCCTCCCTCAATGGCAGGAAATGATCCTGAAACGAGCAGCAGACATCGCAGAGGCCCTCTATACGACGGTGCCGCGAGGGCACAACCAGCTTGCCGGTCTTGGCAGCGGATCTGTCCACGCGGGCATGATGGCCGTAAACTCCTTCACCGGCTCAGAAGTGGCTCAAACGGCCAATCAGGGTGAGAGAAGATGATACAGATCGGGTAGGATTGTTGTCATTGCATCATCTGATTGCCAAGCGTGAGTAATTTTTGACCGTCGTGGAGGTTAAACGCGGGGAAAGCAGGACGCGAGTGTTGGCAGTGGCAACAAAAAGTGCAAGGTGCAGATGAGGCAAGAAAGACGAAGAGATTGTAAAGAATGGAGAAGTAGAAAGTCAGGGATGAGGCACGATGGAGAAATATGAGCGGGTCCTAGGGGTGTGTATATTAGACTGGGGTCGGCCCCCGTCTGACAAAGAGAGATGTGGGTGCAGTCAGGGGTGATTCATCACATGTATCGAGGGAAGGAGGGAAAATCGGGTGAACGGATCAGCCTCGGGATATGTCGTAATACTTGCAATGAGCATCATCTCAAAACGAGGAAAACAAAAGCCTCTTGACTTATGGTTTATGTACTGCCGCAATATGTGCTAATTATGCTAGAAGAGGCTACTTTGATGCTTAAAGTGCAGCCACTATTACACAAGAGAGCACACTAGTGATCAATTCCAGGTGTTCTTTTCTGCTGTGTCAGCATTTGGCCAGGGATTTATATTTGGAGTCTTCTATCTTAGCCTCCAACTGTTCGCCGCCTGGTAGCCTACAGCCCGTTGAGAATAAAGAGCAGAAATCTTCACATCTTGGAGGAGGTTACACAAGTTTGAATTGCCATATATTGTATATACTGTATATATGTTTTCTTTGTTGTTGGATGAGCGCCAGTTAGGTTAGAGACCTCTTGTTTTAGTACTTGGTTCACTCTTTTTTTATCGCTTCTCCTGCCTTTCTGTTCATTGCCTTCTCTCAGTGCCATATGCCTTCCAAGATTGTCCGAACATTTCTTTTGGCTTATTTCACCGTGGCCATTATCCACGTAGAAGGTAGCATGAAGTGATGTATCCCTCCCACCGCAATGAGTCATCTTTATCCTTTGCAGCAGTGTAGCTGCATACGCACAGCTATAGTGCACCATAAGGCTTTTGTATCCTCTGCACTTTATAGCTGGGCAACATAGCAGTGACTTTGGGATCCCCAAAAAACGGTCACAGTGGACCTTCTAAAGTTGAATTTTGAATTATCATTCCTATTATAAAAATAATCTGTTCTACGGACCAACTATGGTCATGGTATACTAAACCATAGTAGTGGCTACAGGTCTTCCATGGTCTAAAAAACAAACAGACATTGCTATTAAAATAAATAAAGGTTTACATCGATGGTGAGTCATTTTTCCACCTCACACAAGTGTAAAAGAAGTTAGCAACTGCAAATAGCAAATTGCTGTGAATAATTGACGCAGCCCCATGAAATTGCCTGTAGTAATAGTTCAAACCATAAATATACCACACGATCCCAAAATTCAACAGTAATTCTTACCACTTAGAAACATCTTCAAACATTGCCATACCCTTAAAACTACACACAATGCACATCACTTTATGCACACATCAATAATTCTGATGATTGTGATGATGAAGAAACCCACTTGAGGTGACTTAAGAGGCATTTCTCCCCGCCACCCCAATTCTGAATTGTACAACCTATGTTTGACTTTGGAGGCGTTTGACTTCAGAGGTCTCGTTGTAAAATCGGAGCTCAATAATTAGACCTCAAGGGTACAATAGTGTAATTGTACCTTAAGGGACACAAATCAAATCCAACGATACGCATAGTGTCGTTTGAGCAGTGCCTATTTCAATTCAAGGAACATTAAGCTAAAAGTAACTTGGGACAACATCTCGGTTCCCATTCTATCTCCTCATTACAGTCAATTACGCAGTATGGTGGCTCTTGTGTGAAATGTGTGATGTCTAACACTTTCTGCCACTCAGGGGGTTTGATCGCAGAGACGTCTGCCTCTCCGGTGTTCTGCGTACTCTCTCAAAGGCAGCGTTGCATGGATTTATTTTTGTCTGCCTTCTTCTATATCCTTAACACTCTTTCTGTCTTCTATTCCCTTCTATCTTCTCTTCTGCCTCTCCATCTTTCCCTGTCCATAGGTTTCAGTAGGACTACAAGCAGTGTGTCCCCTCATGGTTATGTTCCCAGCTCCACTCCCCAGCAGGGGAGCTACAGCTCTGTCTCCACTAGCATGAATGGCTACGCTAACTCTGGCATGGCAACCTTGGGCACCTCGCCCAACTTCCTCAATGGATCCGCGGGCAACTCACCGTATGCTAGTGAGTAAATGCATCACATCTTGAAGCAATCGGCCCTCCCGTGAGTCAAACGAGTGGGTGCCGTAGTTAAGGAGCGAGAAGTGGACGCAAACTTTGACGTGTGAGGAGCAAATTGAGCAGTTTAGCTGGCTCATCTATTTCTTTAAGAACAGAGTCAAACACAAATCCTCCCTTTATTGGCAAAGGGGAGCAGATCACCTTAGCGTTGCCCCTGACACACATACATGCACACACACCCTACACGAGCACTCCATACACACTCCCGCGCGTGCACACACACACACACGCGTTCACTCTCTACATTAAAGACCCTTGATTAAATCAATAAACTAATTGCTAGAGAAGCAATTTCATTTCGGCTCTTTGATTCCTGGGTGTTAACAAGTATTTTAACAGGCTCATCGGCCCCACACAGACACTTTCAATCAATGGCCCCTCAGCCTGCCTTTGTAGGTCCAATTTTCATTAATTGATTAGTTAGGCCCCTTCATAAATGGATTATGACTTTATTGCAAGGATTTGGCAGGAAGGGCCATAAAAGCTAAGTGTTGGATAATAACAACAATAAAGGCAGAAGCAGATATCAGAGGGCAGGTGAAATACGACTTGCTTGATTGTAAAATCACTGAGGGGGAAAATGCTCTTAGTGTATTAGCAGACAAAAGACAAACCCTTGAGAAATGGATAGATGGGATGATGTCAGTGGGAGAGACAGAATTTGGCTGAGGGAGCTGGTGCCACACATGTACAGTAAATCCAGCTCATAGCCATTGTGAAGAAAATCTCCATTTTCACTTTGGAGACACTTTCACAAATCCTGCTGTATCATTTAGTAACAGAAATCTTCAGAAAATACCATTCCGAGCTGTGAAAATGACTTTTATACGACCATTAGAATCTCTAGAAAAGGCCAAGATTCAAAACGGCAGTCGCACTCTTATATTTTATATGAATTCATGAATGCCATTTATCCCTGCACAGTTTGATGAAAACAATTTCCATTTAAAAATGAAAATGCCCAACTTTGGTTGCAACGATGGCATTAATTTATATTATTATTATTATTATTATTATTATTATCCATCCGTCCATCCATCCATCCATCCATCCATCCATCCATCCATCCATCCATCCATCCATCCATCCATCCATCCATCCATCCATCCATCCATCCATCCATTTTCTATACTGCTTGTCTCCACGGGGGTCGTGGGCGTGCTGGAGCCTATCCCAGCAGTCATCGGGCAGTAGGCGGGGGACACCCTGAACCGGTTGCCAGCCGATCGCAAGGCACACAGAGTCGAACAACCCTCCACACTCACACTCACACTCACACTTAGGGGCAATTTGGAGTGCTCAATTGGCCTACCAAGCATGTTTTTGGGATGTGGGAGGAAACCAGAGTGCCCGGAGAAAACCCACACGGGCACGGGGAGAACATGCAAACTCCACACAGGGAGGGTCAGAGGTGGAATCAAACTGGCACCCTCCTAACTGTGAGGCGGATGTGCTAACCAGTGCGCCACTGAGCCGCCCCTATTATTATTATCCATCCATCCATCTTCTTCCGCTTTTCCGGGGTCGGGTCGCGGGGGCAGCAGCTTCAGGAGGGACTCCCAGTCTTCCCTCTCCCCAGCCACTTCATCCAGCTCATCCTGGGGGACCCCAAGGCGTTCCCAGGCCAGCTGAGAGACATAGTCTCTCCAGCAAGTCCTGGGTCGTCCCTGGTGTCTCCTACCGGTGGGACATGCCCGGAACACCTCCCCAGGGAGGCATCCAGGAGGCATCTGGATGAGATGCCCGAGCCACCTCATCTGGCTCCTCTCAACGTGGAGGAGTAGCGACTCTACTCCGAGTCTCTCCCGGATGACCGAGCTTCTCATCCTATCTCTAAGGGAGAGCCCGGACATCCTGCGGAGAAAACTCATTTCGGCCGCTTGTATCCTGTATTATTATTATTATTATTATTATTATTATTATTATTATTATTATTATTATTTTATCGCAACAAAAAACAAGGACAACAACACCCCCAAAATCAAAAACAAAACACAATGCACAAAAGTATCAACATTGCAATTGCAGCATTAAATCTCAATACACAAATTGTTTAATTCTTGACACATATTCAATCGTTATTATGCTTTTAAAAAGTACAGCGTTATAGAATGATCTTTTTATTTATTTCTTATTTTTTTATCGGGTGGAGGCTGGGACGGATTAATGGCATTTCTATTAATTTCAATGGTGAAAGAGGATTTGGGGTACAAATGTTTTCAGAGTTTGAGAAGTAATTAAACTTGTATCTCAAGGCAACACTGGACCTCGCTTTAGCACCAGTTCTGGTCCCTCACCATGCCCCCTTGAGCATAATATTCATTGCCCAGGGGGTGCCGCCAGGAGTCTTGCGGTTGTAGGTTAAGCTTCGCAAATAAGAGAGGAGACAATATATCTTGGACCATTAAACAGGAAATAGCAATTGGATGTGAACTGGCAGTTTAAGTTGAAACATCTTCTTTGGTGGGGAAATACCACCAATTGGTTCAGTGCAACATCACTCATCAATATTTTCAAAACGGGAGGGTTCAGGTCTTGGGATATCAACTCGTCTTCAAGGGGGGAAGTCATATCAATATATATTCAATACATTAAAAAAATGAATGAATGTCTCTGTGTAAAAGGTATGTGTGCTAGACCTCTGAACTATTATCCCCCCTGCCATCATCCGTTGACCAGTCCCCTTCTGTTCGTCCCGTCTGCCCGTCCTCTGCCCTCGGCCCTCTCTCTAACCCCATCTCTTTCCCTTTTTTTCCGTCTTCATCTTTCCTCTCCATCCCTCTTCCCTGACACCCTCCATCCCCCTCTCCTACCCTCCGTCCAACCTCCCCCTTCCTCTTCCGCACCTCCCAGTCGTCCCATCCAGCCCCACCATGGCGTCGTCAACCAGCCTGCCTTCCAACTGCAGCAGCTCTTCCGGCATCTTCTCCTTCTCCCCTGCTAACATGGTGTCGGCCGCCGTCAAGCAGAAGAGCGCCTTTGCCCCCGTTGTACGACCCCAAAACTCGCCACCCCCCACATGCACCAGCGCCACCGCTAACAGCCTGCAAGGTAAGAATGAGCGAGCAGAGAAGTTATGTGTACACACTGGCGGAGCTAAAAAATTTTTACTTGGGAGGCAATGGGTGGCCAAGAATATTCCAGGAATATTACGACATAGCCCTAAATTTTTCAGAAATAAAGATTGAATAGATCATATTATTATTAAGAGTCATTCTATGTTCTCTATGGAGAACGTGCTTAAACGTTGAAAAAAGTTTCCCAAAATAAAACAAAAATCCGTGATGTGGTGCCTGCATATTTCAGTGCCCCCACAGCTTCTTCTCTAGCTCCGCCAGTGACTGGACTCTTCAAAGCCCAACACAATCATCCGCCCATGACTTGCTAATCACCAATGCCGGCTGGTTACATTAACCTCCTTTTAATAACAATTTCTCACCTTTTCCTTTTCCCTCTTGCCTCTTATTACCCCTCTCTCCCTCCACTCCACCCTTTTTTTTCTTCCTCTACCCTTCTTGATCCCTGACTGTCCCTCCTGACTTCAGATCAGTCTTTTGTGGACTCTAGCAAGTACTCATCAGCCAGCTCCCTGCAGGGCCTGGCCTTCTCCTGAAGTATGTTACCCCGCTCTCGCTCTCTTTTTGTTCGCAATTCCTCTGTTTCTTTCCATCCCACGCTGTCCCACCCAGCTCGTTCACAGCAGCAGCTCATCCTGCCCTGCCTTTCCTTCTCGTTTTTTATTTGTCACGCTCCACTTGTCAGTGGGAACGCATATGTGTTCCATTTCCTGTTTTCACTTCCTGTTTCCTGCCTTGTGCTGCGGTTGCCGTCCGTTGAGAGGTGTGCGCCGTGCCACCAGGGGTCATTCTGCTCTCCCGTTTCCATCCCGCACGGCTCGTAGTCGGCCCGTCTAGGCAGGATGTTGTATGGTGTTGAGATCCTGCGCCAGAGAAATGATGGATGGGAATCTTTATCAGACCCCCAAGCTAAGCACTTCCTCACTTCCTCTGTTGGCGTTGATGAGCACTGAACATGGTGACCCTGGGGCCACTGCGCGCTGATCATAGTGACACACGCACGTGCACACACAGATATACACACACATCATTCAGTTAATCCCAGCAAGACGAACGCTTTTAGGAAATAACCCAGGAATTTTAGTGGATTGAAGAGAGAGGGGGATCAATAGGAAGCCAATATCTTATATGAAAAATTCCTCCATGTGATGGCTTATGTGTAAAACTGGGGGGGGAATGGCTTAAGGAGTGAAGCATGACTGGCGATCGAACAGATTGGGTCCACCTGCATGAGCCAATACGAGAGCAGTGAGAAAAAGAAAATCTATCATTACAAAGATAATAATGCTCAGTCAGTCATGTATTCATCTTAACCTTGATTGGACAAGAGACAATATTTAGTAACTTGAAGAAAAATGGGTACCCATGTCTAACAATATTGCAATAATAATGCCCAAAAACAATAATTTAATAAGGTAGTGGAAGTGAATTAATGCATAATGAAAAACTATAAGGAGCATATTAACATTATAAGGTGTTAGCTAAAATAACGTAAGAATTTCACCCTTTGAAGACGACTAACACTTTTAGATCAAGCATTCTACATGATTCTAAAAACAAAGTCTGAGAAGAAATATTCTGAAAATAAAATTTAAAAAGTTATTATTATCATTGTTCAATTATCGAGTCATATTCTTTCATGAATTTAATATGGCCTTCAGTCGGCTTTAAAAAAAATTGTAACAACCCCTTGCAGGGATAAAGTTTCTCACCCTTGCTAAAATGCTCACAGGGTCATTTATAGCTATTGTGACTTTGTGCATGATAACTGACCTTCACTTAGAGATTTTGACTTTCGGACCATATTTTCCCAAATTTTAAGCTGCACAAATTTGAGGTGACATCGTCTTAAAGGCATTAAAAGCTGGAAGTTTAATGTTTGCATTGGTCATTCGTGATTTTTTTCAAAGCTTTAGAAATAAAGACAACTTAATAATAATAATGATAATAATAAGATGTATGTAGCAGTTTTCTTGACACTCAAACACTTTACAGTGGATACATTATTCATGTGTTCACACATTCACATTCATTGGAGGTAAACTACGTAAGCAGCCACAACTGACCTGGAGGCGTGGCTGCCAGTGTGAGTTTACCGCCCCTCCGACCACTTCCAAACACCCATACACAGGCATATACCAGTGTGAGCGGCACTGGTGTGTGAAGTGTCAGGCTCAAGGACACAACGACACATGACTTGGACAGAGCGGGATTCAAACCGCTGACTCTGCAGTTACTGAATGACCCATTCTACCACATGAACCACGGCCGCCACAATAGTATTGGACTCTTACGTGACTAAAAACAGGATACATAAATATTAGCGTGATATAGTGCAAACTCCAACCACAATAGTAAACAGATTGTTCAGTTAGATAAACACCTATTTGGTGCTGACACACATTATTATCTGTATTTTTGTTATGTAATTCTTCCATTGTTGGTCGTGCAAGTTTACAGCTACACTCTTGTTGGCTCACGATCCATTTCCACCAGTCAAACATCATCTCACGGCCTCCGTCACCCATGTTGCATTTGTTCACACACTTTGGTGTAGCTGCTAACAATTAGCAGTGGCAGTGTTCACATGAAACTATTTGCGGAGAATCCTGTGCCAGACTGAAATGATGTGGTCCGTGTGTGGCGAGTTAGCAGGAAAATGTTGTGATTTGAGCAGATAATGAGGGAGGGAGGGAGGGAGGGAGGGAGACGTGTCCTTGCTGCAGCACATTTGGGTTATGGCACTGTTGTGATGACAGACGAAACCCAGCTATCACATGACTGACCTCCCGCTCTCTTTTTCTTTACCCCCCGCCCCACCGCCTGGCTTTCTCCCTCTTTCCTCCCCCTCTTTTCCCACAAGCAGCGATTCCGGGGATGATTGTTCCACCCATGTAGAGGATCTGGAAACGAAGAATGTTGAAAGGAACAAGACGCGAATGCGTGTTGGACTCGGAGCTGAAGTGACGATAAGAACTCTGTTCAAAACTCAGGCCTTTCCACTCCACTGGGATTGAGAAGACGGAACAATTTTTGCCATGTCATTTCCCTTTTGTTTGAATTAGTGTAGCTTGGGAATTCATATTCATGAGATGTGTTTTTCTTTATTTGCCAACTGTAATGTGCACAAAAAGCAGTGAAGTGTTTAACTTGCTTGCTAAAAACACACACAAATAAAACAAAATGAAAAAGAGCATAACACCTAGCCTATTCTATTTATGCTGTTTGAATTCTACTAAAACTGTGACCACGAAGCTTGTCACAGGAGTTTTAAAAACACAATGTGATTATCTAGCCAAAAAGGGTTTGTAAAAACTTGAAAAGTCCGATGACGTGTGTGTGTCCAGCCAGCACTGTACTGAAGGAGTCAAGCAAATGTTACATTAGAATAAATGTTTGATATATTTTTGTATATAAAAAAAAAGGTGCATTTTGGGGGTTTTATTTCATTTGGCTTTTTTTTTTTTTTTTTTTTTTTTGCAATAGCTCTAGTTTGAAAACCGTCTTAAGGCAGCTTCTCCGTACAGAAGATTTAGAGATACAACAAGGATTTGGATACAAAAAAAGGGGTTTGTGTAAAATATCCTATAAATACTGTATTTATCCCTTGTATTTGTACATCACCTTTGTTTAGTTGTGTTGTGAACATACTTCACCGTGTTTCGTTCCATGATTCACTGTCGTCTCTCACTATTTAAATGTGACTTCTTTTGGTTTTGTATGGGACTCACCAACACGCCATTGTCTATTTTTGTATAAGTTAATAAAACGTGTCTGTTGTTTTTGTTTTTGTTTGTTTCCTTATGAAAATGTTTATTGTATGGCAAAAAGTAGCATCTTATTCAGAGTATTTGGTTGAAGTAGTTTTTTTAAAGACTATATACACACATTAATATATACTGTAAAGATATATCTTTTTGTTTTTTCCAGATTGATACTGTTAATATGCATGGGCTCTTCTCTTGAGTGGCACCGTCTTTTTGTGTGTGTGTGCGTGTGTGTGTGTGTGCGCGTGTGCGTGTGTGTACACGTTCTTATTTCTTTCCCCATGTTATTTATTCCTGCTTACATAATGTATCTCAACACTCTTGCTTTCTGTCACTGTAATCTTTACCAGCAGTCTAGATGCCTTAACAATGCAATCCCATTCTTCATTCAATCATGTGTACAGTTTTCTAGCCTCGCCACAATTGTCTCTTTGCCACAGAGGAATTCATGGGAACTTGGGGGACAAAGCACAAACGCAAGAACACAAAGAGCCATAATTCAAAAACGTTTGAAAATACAACAGCAATGACTTGCTATGAGAAATTCTTTGACCTTATTGAGTTGTTTAATTGTAAGTAGCACAGTGAAGCGCTGCCACAGCACAATCTCATCACAGTCCAGACCCAAGTAACCAATCCCTGTGTCATTCACACCACGTCCACTCGACAACGTGGCTTCGTTACAAGCCAAACAGGAGCTCATTTTTGTCGTCGTCTTTTTTTTTACAATTATTTTGTGTGCCCGCGTGTGTGTGCGTTCACGCTGTCGCTGGACAGACAGACTGACAGAGAATGGGGCTTTTCTTTAGGCTTCTCTGGTTTTGTTGTAGAGTATTTGAAGAGAGAGGCGCCCGCTGACAGACGAGTGTTTTCAGGCACTTGTGTTGTTGTTCTCTGTGAGGGGCCGCGCCATATCTGTTTCCCAAATACACCACAGAGGTCTATTGTCGTACACAAATGAATGGCTTCTTTGGAAACTTAGCTCCTTCCCCATTATGATTATTGGTAAAGTTTTGTACAAGGAAAATGACAGATCCAAACCAAATAGCCAGTGTCTATTTTTTTCTTCTGTGTGTGTGTGTATTTTTTTTTTTCGTCTTGGACTGCAAATACACTCAAAAGCTCGAAGAGAAGAAAAAAATTCTACTGTATAGGTTGTTATTGTTTTTGATGAGCTGTAAGATAACTTTTGGACTCTCACAATGTTGAATTAAAGTTACCTCTTGTCTGTGACTTTGTCCGCATTTTTATTATTATTAATCAAGAGCTAATTTTGGATGCCTGCACTGGTTACTAATTGAAACTTAATGCTCATGCTGCTAAAACTAACATTGTACAGCACCATGCTATGTGCTAAAAGTTTCCCACGCTGTATGAATCGCAGCTTGGTCATCCCGTAAGGGCAATTTCTCCATCTATGGTCCTCTATCAACATTTTTGTCTTTTTGTCCCCCCAGTGTGTTTTGTCATGACTATGGGATGTCATTCATCTTCGTGAACTATGGGCATGTAAAGCACTTTAGACTCTACATGGGCATTGTATGAATTGAAATTGTAAGAATTGATTTGAACCTTGGCAGACCTGTGGTTAGCATATAAGCATCACACTGCTGAGGTACACATCTTAAATGTGGCTACTCCAACTTGCTCACACATTCCAAAAACCGGCATGTTAGGTAAACTGAAAACACTGAATGGTAACGTGAGTGGCTGTTTGTCTTTGTGTACCTTGTGAATAATTGTCGTAGGAATAAATAGTGTAGCTTGCCTCTCGCCCAAAGTCAGCTGCTGTACACTCCATCTCACCCACATCCCTAATGAGGATAAGCATGTTTGTGAATTGGGTTATTTAATTATTATATTTATAATGCTATACGAGTAGGCATTCACGTCATTGCACTTTATTTTCTTCATGACCGTAAGCTAATTTAGAAAAACGTAAGAAAAAAAGAAAAAAAAAAGTTCAAATCAGGATTATGGAGACCAAAGGAAAACTTAAAAAACGAACATTCTTGAAACAAATAAATACAAAACAGAGTCATGTGATATTTATTTCAACTAAGGGTACTACATACATTATTGTTTATGATTGTAATTATTATAATTAATTTTAAAGTATGGTGGCTTGCGATACACAGTGCTATACTAATCCAATTAAATGGAGCACCAACAAAGAAATCTATTTATTATGAACATTCGTCATGGTATTTTCTAGGCTTTGAAGAGGAACTATCATCTGCTGAATCGGGCTGACAAAATGGAAAAGGAGTTGCAGGGACTACGCAATTCCTCAAGTCAAGAACAAGTGTGCATCCCTTGTCCCTTCTCTCTCTAATGAATCAAATTTATCAATGCATTAGCGATGGCATGGTGAACATGGTTAGCCTGACAAGTTTCCTCCTAAACATATTAGTTAATGATGATTCCGAGGTTATTAATTGCAAACGCACCAGCCCACCATAATTGAGTCATCATTTGCATAGCCGGTCATCAGCAGAAAATTAATTCTTTTTATTTTTGCATATGTAATTTAGGAAGGCCACGATTGGATTACTTTAGCGGATCCTGGGATTCTGCTGACCTCCGAGTGTTGCGGGGTCTCCGTGGTAACTGGAGGCTTCCGTCGCGCCCGGGGAGGCAAACCTGGAAGTGGTGATGAAGGAAGGATTTGTAAACACTGCGTGCAGTCTTTAATCGCTTGCAGGTTTATAATTGTGCAGCGCTGTATACCTAATAAGAGAGTTGATAGTTTTGCTGACAAACACTAAAGTGTGTGCATGATTTAGCTGTAAGAGGTAGAATATTGAATTACCGAGGTGACTACATGCAGAGGAAAAGCCTAATGCTTTTGATTAGCGTGCCAAGCATCAACACGCGGCTCAAGGGACTCTCCCAATGCGCGCACACTCACTCACTCACACACACACACACACAAACACACAGCATCCAAGCAGACACACATTCAAACACATAAATCATAAATACACCAAGACAAAAGGTGATGCCATTTTGCTCCAGCTTTGCAGGTCCAGATAGAGTGGTCAGTGCGGAGGAGGACAATAGGAGTGGGCGGCCTAGGGCAGACCCTCAGCAGCCTCTGGAGACTTTGCATTCAAAGAAACTATTCCTGGAGAACTGGAGGCGCCAACAGCCTCAGTGCACATCAAGAGTGGTGCTGCTCAGGAGTTTCTGTCCTACTAGTTTCCTAATGAAATATAATAATGCACATTCTGTATTCTCCACCATCTCGCACATTCTCCTCTCTGTATGGACACATGAAGAGAGGAAGGGTGGTGGAGAAGCATATTTGAAAGCAAAAACAGGATTCCCCCATGGGGATCCTGCATAAAGAAAGGAAAGAAATGGAGAGGAGAGGACGGATGGGGGAGTAGTTGGGCGGGGGGCTTTGACAATGGAAGCAGAGCTAGTCAGTGAACAAAAAGACAAGGAATGAATATTAATAATATTCAGTGTTGGAAAATAGCTACAATGGACATAGCTGCATTCCTCATCACGCTTGATAACTCTTATGAGACCTTTTCCTCCAAACTGGCCAGGTTACAGGATGCTAAGGGTAATAACTGAATCCACTAGAATCCATTTGAAATGAAGAGAATGGAATAAGTCGTTTGGAATAGTAACTGTTTTACAGCAACAAAATAAATTCTCATATTACATCAGCCAATGAGACCAGCATTGCCTCGACACTGTATGTGCAGATGTAAAAGGCAAGCTGTATATGAATAATTAGATACCATACGGATGTGCCCTCATAAATGGGAGGGCACATGGAGACTTCAGCATCCTCCCACATTTCAGAAACGTGCATGTTCGATGAATTGAAACTGTCCGATGAGAAGAGAATGTGTCGTTCGTTGTGTCTTGCGATTGGCTGGTGACCAGTCCAGGGTGTACCCGCCTCTGCCACAAAGTCAACTGGGACAGGCTTGAAGCTCACTGGTTGCCTGAATGAGTGCAAACGCTACAAAAAATGAATAGTTCCAAAAATGTAAAGGTGAACAGCAGCAAGAATAGTGAGAAGCATTGAACTTACCAAAGAAACTATCAGTGAATTAATAGTCTGCGCATGAGTACTTCAGAATGAAAAACAACAGCAGTATTACTTAAAAGCAGTTGAGGGACGATAATACATAAATAGAGAAAAACTCGATAGAGCACTTTTGTACAGTGCATGTGAGCAGATGTGAATAAAAACAGCAAGGCAGTGTGGTTGCAAATGACAAATTAATTTAAATCGGCAATATCAAACACATTGTGTGTGCAGATGGCATGGTCCCAATAATTAATTATCAATGAGAACTGCTAAATAAAAAGTGAAAATCTTGACATAGTGCTCCATATTTAACACTCCAGAATCAGGAACACTCCAAGCATATGTAATATCTATAAAAACAAATAATAACAATCAAAAAGAAAAAAAATGTAAGCCTGTGAGTACTGCTATATTATCTGTCTACATGTCTTTCTCCATTGTTTGTGTTCAAATATCTGTTTCTTCTAAAACTGTACTGAATTGTTCAATTTTGCCCAGCGGCTCTACATTATTGAAGTGAGTTGGGTTCACCGCCACCATACTGTTCTCATAGCTCAAGTTTGCTCTCACACGGGGCAGCTCGTATCTCAAAACTTGTATGTCAGGTCAGTCGCGTCTCAAGGTGCAAGAAGACTTTACACCCCGATGCGATGTGGGTTGAGCATTCTGAACTGCGCTGTGGTCGCCAGACCTCGCCACTGCTGCTGTCGAGAGGTGGCTCTAATGTGCATTTGCGGCTACTGAAAATGGTGCTTTTGCAGGTGCACACAACGCCAGCCTACATCTGGCTGGCAGTAAGACAGAGCACGTATGAGCTACACGGCGGATGAGCGTGCTCTCACATTTGAGGTTTGTGCTCTCACTTAGAAGGGTGTGTGGTCGTTTCCCACAGTAATTACGGCGGTGACTCTGTGTGTCTGTCTATGATCTGTGTGGTACCTGTCAGAGGGAAGCCGGCAGAGCACATGCTTTATACGCCTTGTAATTGCTGCTGCTAATTTACTGTGCAGTGGTCTAATGAGTGGGGAGGGTGAGGGGCTGAGGTGTGTAATGGATGTTAGAGCGATCCAGATACAAAGATAGATTTTATCGTATATATAGAGCAAGAGGGAGAGGCCTGCAAAGTGGTGTGTGTGTTCAGCAAGCATGTTAGGACACTTATCTTTATTGTTCTACTAAGGCAAAAAAAACTCTTTTTCTTTCGATTTCTTTGCCATATGCATCCCCCTCAGCCAGCACATTAGACACGCTTTTTGTTATGTTGATTAATGATAAAAGCAAAAACCATAAATAATGTAGATTATTTATTCCATTCATTCAAATGCTAATTAGGGCTAGAAGCAGCTACCTCAGAGAGCGATAGGCCCTTTATTATTATATATTTTTTGTCTTCTTCTTTCTTCATCTGTTCCAGTACAGCTAGATAGGCCAAGTGATGGAGGCACATATTAATGTCATTCACACTTTGAAGCACCAACGCTATCTTGTGATGGGGACACATCCAGCCTTCATTTTCCCCTAATGAGGTCGTGATAGAGGCCAGTGGTTTTTGGCACACGCGCACACACATGCGGGCACATTGGGGTTTTTTCTTTAGTCTGTGCGCTCTCGATGAACGCTGGATTGACAAGGTCCTCTTTGATTGATGCGCCGCGGTCCGTCCACATGTTCTACACCTCAGTCATTTAATTATGTTTCCTAAGCATCATTAAGTACCATTATTTTCGATCATATTCTAATGAGAG
The DNA here is from genome assembly GCF_059516105.1 of Syngnathus floridae. NCBI lineage: Eukaryota > Metazoa > Chordata > Actinopteri > Syngnathiformes > Syngnathidae > Syngnathus > Syngnathus floridae. The sequence continues at coordinate 11,488,560 of NC_142413.1, read as the reverse complement.
AGGTGGCCGGTCGCAAGACAAGCTAATTGGTGATTAATGTTGTGTATCAGTGAAAGACAACGCAAGATTGCTCATTTAATGACAATGTTGTATTTAAGTGCTGAATATGGGAAAACGCAAACAAAGAAATTGAGACTTATCGGGATCGTGTTACATCCTCTCAATCTTCCTCCCATCCAAATACACACCCACCTTGCATTACTTGAATTGTTGACCTCTTAGCCGCATTATGCACACTTATCGCGATAATGCCCAAAGACATAACTCAGCTGCGCCTCCAGATTATCCACTAATAACTAACTCAGTATCGATGCAGTGCGTCACAGCTACGCTCAAACACGAGAGCGTGCGCAAACACCGACACAAACATCTTCATGCGGTATTGATGTGGCGCGCGGCTGTAGGTGTTTCCATTTAAGGTCAGTCGATCGCCTTAAGTATGTAATGTAAGGAGGGGGGTCCGTAAACATGTCAAATTAGCAGTAATGAATGGGCAGGCGCCAGCAGGGGGAAGTGTCAGGGTGCAGGCTCAGGACAATATATTAGCTTGAGTTATCCTAGTGTGGCCCTCTCTAACACACACTGCGACCATGCAGACACAGCGTGTAACCAGAGGGACCCATTCAGCGGTCACACTCTATGCTTTAATGGGGCCGCATGCCTGATTGGTGTCCTAAGACAAAAGTTCACTTGACAACAGAACGTTAGCAGGTGGGTGGTTCAAAACACTTAAAGAGCAAAGTTAAAAGATTGACCGATACAACTAGGAGGTGGACAAAAACAAGAGACCTCCACCAAGGATTGTAATCGCCAAATCGGTCTAAAACATGCACAGTTTCTTTTGGATAGAAGTAAAATAAAAAAAATGTGAGAAGATTCCACACAACCAATTTGAATCACCAACTGTTTTGATGATTTCACCCCATAAATTTTAAACATCCGCTTTAGCTTGCTGTCACGGATCAGATGGAGCAAGGTGACCAAGCGCAGCTTGGACCAGGGTTTAGTGAAGAAAACAAACCAACACTCTGTAAACTGACATAACTTACTAACAAAACCAACAATAGGACTGACCGACAAAGACGTGAATCAAAAAGACATGAAGACATTAACAATAGGAACCAAACGACAACAGCAACACACAATGGCCCAAAGGGGCGTGAGGGTCAGACAGGACTTACTTTATACACGACAGGTAACAAGAGGTAGGTGAGAATAATCAAACTAATCATGGGCACACAGGAGGGGAGGGGCGAGCACACAGACAGAAACCAGGACAGAGACACATAGTAACACGGATGGGGACAAGACATGACACTAGCCCTTTTTTTTTATGCAAATATAATGGTGCTTAGAGATGTGAGTGATGAGTTTTTCAAGATACAAACCATTGCAATACAAACCATTGCTCAAAGATTTGGGATACAAGCACTGTGAACTCTATTCAGCTCACTTCACAAACAGCACTATTTTGACAACTCGTGAACAATTCTTCAAAAAAGAGGCCTCCAGCTCTTATGCTGCTCCCAGTTAAAGCTTACTATGAAAATAAACAAAAACAAAGTCCATTCCCGTATATTTAAAACAACCGCATAGCATTACCGCAATAAAGGCTTTTCAGTCTAATGCTCACAAACAAAGCAAAACGTCAAAGACAAAAATAAGCAATAGTGTTTGTTCCACCCTGAACCCTCAATTTCTATACTCTGAGGCAGATGAGCTGACCAGTCGTCCGTCATGCTTCTTTTAATGTTTTATATTCTAATTTAATTATAGTATAGTATGTATAGTATAGTATAATTATAGTATGTTTTTATAAAGTATATATAGTGCTCTTTTTGTTGTTACACAAACAAATTAAAATAATGTTTTAGGGAGGGCTGCAACAGATTAATGGCATTTCCCTTTACTTCCTTTTACTTAGACTGTGTATTTAAAGTTTACGGAACAAATTAACTGTGGGCGCTACATGAGTAGACAGCGCAGCTTCACTCGACTATAAAAATTGGCACATCTTTATTTTTGTACCACTGCAAGCCCTGTTTTGCTCATTTGGGAATTTGGCAGGTACAGTGGGGCAAAAAAGTATTTAGTCAGCCACCAATTGTGCAAGTTCTCCCACTTACAAGATGAGAGATGCCTGTAATTTTCATCGATGAGAGACAAAAGGAAAAAAAATAACGGAAAATCACGTTGTCTGATTTTTAAGGAATTTATATGTGAATTATGGTGGAAAATAAGTATTTGGTCAATAAAAGTTCATATTAATACTTTGTTATTTACTCTTTGTCGGCGATTACAGAGGTCAAACGTTTTCTGTAAGTCTTCACAAGGTTTTCACTCACCGTTGCTGGTATTTTGGTCCATTCCTCCTATAATTCAGGAGACGTAGTCCTATACTTGGCTGATTTCTGGAGTCCATGAGGTCAAAGTGCGCAAAGTACGTTCATGTAGAATTTCATGCAGACTTTCATGGGCGGACAATGTGAAATTGGCCTTGGAGATTTCAGAGCTGTTAAGTGGGCACTTGGAGATCACCTTGCACCTGACCATTTGAGCAAATGAAAAACAATATCGACAAAGTATTTGTGGCCAATGTTCTTCTTCAGGCCTGCTAACAAAGCAGATGACAACTGCCAAACATGAAGAATGGCATGTTTCATCCATAGATTAGAGATTTCAAAATGATGAAATATGCACTGATCAATCCATCATCTAAATTTGAGCAGAGAATGAACTGTTCAATGGCCCGGGCTGTCCAATACTTCTTCACAAAGTTTCCATCACAACATTGTTTGGTTTTTTTAAGCAAGAGCAAATACATGAATTGCTAATGGAATATTAAAAGACCACTTGGTTTATGAAAGATGATGTAAAATGTTGAGACTGTACTTTTTTTTTTCTTTTATTGTGGCAAGAGAATACTATGAGTTCTATGATGAGTTTTGCTCTTCTACTCTGTTTAGAATCTGGTCGTTCCACGTATTCACGCTGCAATGTCTACATAGGTGTATAAAGGCCCATTTCCAGCAACCATCCTTCCAGTATTCTAATGGTCCATTGTGTTTGATAATTGTGTCAGAAGGCTAATGGATGATTAGAAACCCCTTCTAATTTATTAGTTTTCATGAAAAACACAAAATTGTCTGGGTCTACATAGTTAGTTCTCTGGAAGTCCAGTTCCAACACTGATTGTTATGTTCTTCTCTTTCGAATCAATGGCCGTATTTCACTGTTTACAATATTCCAGGCATACTGGAGGGATAAAATAAACAACTTGACTGGGCTGTCGTTGGTGTGTGAATATGTTTTAAATGGTTGTGGCTACTTCCTGTTTGTGACATGTCGACACACCCATTCAGTTTCTTCCCTTAACAAGTAGTTTCAAGAACAGCTGTTACCAATAACCTGGCAGAATATCATTGCAACACAATACTTTTTAATCCCAGATTCCCACGCAGTCCGTAATTTATGACAGGTCGTCATTAAAAAACAGGCCCTGCTTGTTACCCTATTGCTTCCACACGGTGGCACTCATTATTTACTACTTTAAATTATTTACTCCCCTAATTTACTGTATTTTTTAGCCAAGCTATGTCAGTATGCAGAGATACCAGATGTGATCGGCCTTTAATTTTGTATCGGGGTCCTTTGGTGGCCTGGTCACCTGCTCATGACACCACTCTAAACTGTGTGTCAAGTGTGGGTAAAGGTGGCACATATATTCTGTGTACTCCCAAACCTTGAAGATTCCAGCACTGGCATCATGGGGCAAGGCAAGCAAATCCATGGTCACTTCAACAGCGAAAAGAGAAAATCAATTCCTATATTGGTATTTTTATCTGGATTTACTCCCAACTCAAATGGGTTTTTGGTCATTTGGTGGAGGTTATAAACACACACTCATGATTACCTCCCTACTCTTGGATCGGCTCAGGTAAAAATCCGGCTTGATACATCAAAAGCCCATGACAGGAGTTTGTACACCCACAAAAACAACAAATAAACAAACCCACAGTGAGGATAACTTCCTTGGCAAAGGTAAAAAAAAAAGAAAAACTGACCGCTATATGGCTAAGAAGGGAGAGAAAGCAAACCTAGATATTTATTTTTTCTTGTTCGTGTTGAAACAGGAAAAGGACCTCTAGTTTAATAAACCATGAATCCTTTCACAGAGTTTGTATGTTATTCTTCGGCGAAACAGATATGTGGGGAAGGAATGAGAGAGCGAGGGAAAGAGTAACAGAAAGCAGCGGGGGTGGGGTGGAGGAGAGATATGTATGTCGCAACCATCTGAATTTGCTTTTCCCTCTCTCTCCATTGCACACACATCATTTCCAGGCTGTATGTTAGTTTTGGGTTGAAAAGTGAGGGGTGGAAGTGGGGAGAGCGTGGGGTGGGGTTGGGGGGGTTACACATCCTTCTTGGTCCAGCCTGGGAGCGAACAAGCATAAATGAGAAGTAAAAGATCCACTTCCCATCTGCGAATGATTAAACCTCTCTCCTCTTCCACTCCACTTTTGACACTTTGACACACCAAAATTGCTCTCTAACATATTTGCTGCACAATTGGCTTCACCACAACAGTGCTTGTGTACATCTTCAGCGTAAATCGCTGCGCGATGCATACTTATCCAAAAGGCAGCTCCGATTTGGAGGATTCCTTTGACCCTTGCATCCATGGAGGAAATGGTGATAAATAAACATGTACACAAGTGTCTGTGTAAGTTGTCTCTTTGGCCCCCTCACTCCCACTCACCCCTCGCTTTCCCTCGCCTTCCTGTAACAAAGGTTACATTGATCATGTTTCTAAAAGAGGCTCTGTATTTCCACGCAGCTCGGCCTCTGATATGTTTTTCTTGGCAACTCGGACTTCTACTTTTGTCATTCACTCAGCATATTTTAACAAATTAGAAACATTAGAAACCAGGATCGCCACGATGTTTTGGTTTGGGTTTGAAACTCTTACGGTCCCCACAATTATATTTCAAAACACGGCTGGATTGTTTGACAGCCGAGCGGAATAAAACCCTAAAACAACTTTTTCATGAGAACCACATGGAGTTGCAATTAGAAGTCAGTGTGATGATGACAATGTGTGTTCGCGCCGGTTCATTTGCTTTCGTGTGAAAAGCGACGCAGCGTCCAGGTTGGAGGTCAATGCGCACGTACGCCGCTCACCTTTTTAAATGTGTGTCGTCCTGCACGCGTGTGTATGTGTGCGCAAGGGACAAAGGGACACAGTGCTCCACATAACAACATTACAGATGGCTGTTGTGAGTGGTTGTGACAGTGAAAGCGGGTGAGTTCCCACTCCATACAGATGTACTCTGAGTGACCTTACAAAGTAAAACAGCCCCCCCTCTTGCGTCTCCCTCTCACTCTGGCACACACTGTCAATTCTCACTCAGCCCTTGCGGGCCACTAAAACTTGTTTCCTGAGCCAGGAATACATCAAGGGCCAGGAATATATAAGCAGTGAGCCGAGGAGATGCATAGCAAGGGTCCAGGAAAGCAAAACTTGGACTAAATAAATATTGGACTGAAGGATTAGTAGCATTTGCCACCTATAAAAGCAAGACAAGTATGCCAGCCTGCATTGACGATCACATGAGCCGAATTTACCTCCATTGTCTCTTTTTTTTTTTTGTACACCAAAAACATTTCAACACATTTACTTTGTGGATTACAATAGGCAAAGTAGAAATAACTTCCCTTTGCTTAACAATCGTCTCCTTCCTTTTACTGACTATATAAAATGATCGGGTGGAGAAAAGAGGATAAAAAGCCAAGCATTGGTAATTGATGCCTTTTGGAAGCTGCAATTGAGAGTGTGTGTGTGTGGGGGGGGGGGGGGGGGGGGGGTGGCTTAGCACCCAACCGCAACACATAAAAATGATATTAAAGCTCCAAATTGGTTGAATTTCTGATGACTTGATAACCCAACATGTATTGGGCATCAAAGATAGGGTAACCTAGTTAAAACTTTAGTATTTCAATGGAATAATCATTGACAGCCAGCCATTAACTTTTGTAATGAAGATGGAATTTTTGTGGCCTGTATCAGGCTTTCATATACAAAGACCGATGATGACTCACCAGAGGACACTCTTTGGCTTTGTTTCCATTACATAGTTATATTTAATACGTATGTCGTGGTTTCTATTTTTTAAATGAATTTGTATAAGTGAAATGCATGTCATACTCCTTACAAAGCGGAACCTCTAAAGTTATTCAATTCATAACAGAACCAAAACTTAACATGGGAAAACATACCTCTAAAGTCAAGCAAAAATAAAACTGACATGCCTCAGCTCAGATCGTCGTAGGCCCAATTCTGTGTGCTTTGCTTTTGTGGTTTTTCTGTTAAAATTTTACTTTGAAAAGCCAAACAAATCAGCGGTGGATCAATTCCTATTATGTGGATGCATGCATAAAATTTGTTTCGTAATCCTAAGGAAGATGGTTTTTATATTGTTTTATACTAGTGTTTTTGCACGTATGTAATTGATGATTATTTATTAAATGCCTAGTACATGCAACTGGTGTGAGCCAATGTTCTGTGACCTGTGGGGCAGTTATAACTGTGCCCCATGAACTCTGCCTGATGACAAGTTGTTGCGCAGGCATGACATGAAAATAAATCTGAGCAATTCTGTTGGATCATTAGATCACAATCTTAGATAAATGGGGTCTGTGAAATTTAAGAACAATGTTGGAATTATAAAAGCTGTGATCGTGTAGTCTGATTTTCCAAGTATGTTGGAGTCGGTTCCTGCCATTTTTTCATATGAAAGGCCACTTTCAATGAGATTTATTATGCTTCCCTCTTAAATGTTTTGTCATAAATCTTGCCAAATGAATGAATAAAATGAATCTGGAATGCTATTAATGAAGCTTGAGTCAAAAGGAAAAACTCCCCAGCTTTCTGAATGAAACGTTTTTACAAAAAGCCCTTCTGACTTCTGTCTTTTCGTTTGGAAAAACAAATGTATTTTCAAGGGCTTCCGTTCTGCAGCATTCCTCTCTGCTTTCTCTGATGTTCAAGCTGATTTTGATTTTCACTTTTGCTTGCTCATTCTTTTTTCGTCTTCCTTTGAGCCAGCTATTTTCTGGTGGTAGATTGTGAAACAACAAGAATGTGTTTTAATCTCGTGTGGTCTGAGCCGGCACATTTGCTTTCAATTTGATTTGATTTTGGAAAAGACATCCATGGGAGAGTGAATGATGGCTGCATGATGGTTCACATGTAAAATCTTGAACCAAGGCCAGGTCATGTAGTCCCTGTTGTACAGAGGCTTTCTGCTTTATTTCCTTCACGTCCACTCCTCTTCTGGTTCTGTCCAAACAAAGTCACCTGGCTTTGTATTGTGGGAGATTGTAAAGTTTTCATTGAGCCCATGTGGAAGTGATTTAGCCATAATCTCCAGTAATTGTGACTGTAACACAGAAACAGGCTGGAACACATGGGCCTCCTATTTTTCTTCAGGGTCACGACAGGCTTATCTCAATATTTAGCGTTTTGCCTGATTGAGTTATCATATCACATTTGCTGTTAAGAGCTGAGTGATGTCAACAAATGTAACCAGAGAGCATGAAATGTTGCTTTAAATCAGGTTGCCGTTTGAAGGGAGCGCACACAGCCATGTCAGCACGTCCCCAGTGAGTCTCAACTTTTTAAAATGCATGATACTTAAGGCCGCTGTGGAGATGTTTGACTAAAACACTTATGAAAAAAAAGCCCTCACCAATAGTCTGTGACCTATCTTAGATTTCAACTCAGTGTTACCCCTAACACGCACACACGCACGGACAGAAAAGGGACACTCTGCTGAGGTGCAAATGGTTTGTCTCTACGCATCAATGAAGCAACATTGCTCCCTCACCTTCTCTCTACCCTGCCTGCTCCTTCTTGACTCTGTCCATCAAAACTCCACCTCAGTCACCTCTGTCTCCTTATAGCGTTGTCTTTTCCTCACTTTAACAGCGGTTCATCATGGGGAGGGCAAAGAGGTTGTAGGATTTCAAAAGAAGAAATAATATGCTGTTGGAATTTAGCAGAAACGATCGCAACAAAAACACCTTTTTAGGAATCCTTGAGAGTCAAATTGTTTGCTATGAGGTTTCCAAGGCTGACTGCATGGCTATTTTAGACACCAAACCCTGTTTATCAAAATGATACATTCCAGAGCCACATATAGGCAAAAGCAGCCGCACATATGTAAGACAACCACATACTGTATGCGGAATTAGCAGCATTTGTAAAGCACATTTTTTAATTGTACAAGCTGGGACATAAAAGGTTCAAACTAATAGCATTTTGTAACACTATTATGAGGAAGCCATGCTACCCATGTAGCAGCCGTTTACAGTGCACAATATGTGGAGTGCACATCTCGCGCACATCAGTGAGGGGCCGGGGCTTTGTTCAGAGACTCTGAGAGGGGATGCATTAGTGAAGTGAGACTATATTCAAATCTTGCTAGCAGTTGTAAAACTGCAAACACAAAAAGCAGCAACACATACTGTACATTTATAGGTGTTGCTCCAACTTCTTTGCTTTTTAGCACTCCAAATTGCCAGTAGGTGTGATTGTGAGTGTAAATGGCTATTTGTCTATGTGTACCCTGCGATTAGCTGGCGACCAATACAAGGTGCACCCCGCCTAACGCCCAAAAGACTTGTTTGTGCCTTTCTGGCTGTTCCGGCAGACGTCGTTGCCTCGCCCCAGACCGATTTTGACTGTTAACAGCAAGTGGTCTGCGCTCAGCGTAAAAAACGTCATTTTTTTGGCCAGGACAATACTCTAGTTTGGTATATTTGTGAATTTTTGCCTCACTGAGAGTTCCTGCCGCACCCCTAAGTGCACCTGCAAATTTGCTTACAAAAAGTAGACTAGATATTAGACTCCATCAGAGCAGATATAACTAGTGGCGCAGCTGGTGGGGCACCCCATCAAGTCTGTTTTTATAATGTCAAACTCGAGTGTACTGTGCATCGACCACCCTGATTTTGATGCAAATGAGGGATACCCCTAAGATTGGAAAGGAAAAGACTACTTCCGTCCCACCATAATGTACAAAACCGCAAATGTCAGGCTATGCCCAATTCTACAGGTGGAAAGGCTAGCAAAATTCCTTAAGAAAGAAAACTCCACCCATGCGCACAGTTTGCACTTTGTGTTAGATTTGTGCTGGGAATGAAAATAGGGGCTTGAAAATGCAAAATACATGAACACATTGATCATCTCTTCTGCAATATAGCAAGAGCAAAACAATGATGTCACTGCATTCCATTTAAAATTTTCATTTACGTTATATTTCTATTAACAAATGTGATGTGATATCGTACGTAACTGCCTTTGGTGAGAGGTGGCGACACCTGGAACAATCGCCAGTAAAATACTGCAGGGATCACAGGTTATGGAGCTCAAATACTTAATGCCACTGTTCTTCAACAGTGCATCATGTTTTCCATTTTTTCATGAGCCCTGTGGCCCTCACACGTTCTCTCACATGTGCTGATGAATGCGTAATCTTGTTGCATAGCGTGCAGTCATCCTTGTCCATGTTTGATAATGACTCTTTTGATTCTTCCATTCCAGTGCTGTGGCGAATGACAAGGACATGGAGCTTGAAGCCATGCAGTTATCATATAAAACACATCAAGTGCGAAGCCACAAAGCCTACAAGTGATTAAAACCTGTCAACTCAGGGTTACTTCATCACAATCATTAGTCTTTTCTTGTCCTACCTTCTGGCTGTAAAAACCCACAGAGCCTTACCCCTCCCTACGTGTTAATAATATTCACTCTGCCTCTGATACATTAGCCAGTGAATGATAGGGCAAAGCCCCGGCCTAATTGCTTTCTTCTTGTAAAGTCTCAATTCATTTTTGCTGAGGAGACACGGCGATGTGTGCCTGTGCACACACACACACACAAGCACACACACATGCGCACACACACATAGATACACACACACACACAATACATGCACATGTGCAGTCTTCTGGCCTCCCCCCACCATCCCATGCATCCTCAGCCCCATCCATCATAAAACAGCATTGGGGAAGGTGGGGCTATGTGTGTGTAAGTGTAAGTGTGCGTGAGATTGTTGTGTGTGTATGCGTGTGTGTGTTTCCGTGTGTGTGTGCTTGTGTGTGTGTGTGTGCATGTGTGTGTATGCTGCGTAAGTACATGTGTGTGTGCGTGTGTGTGTTGGCTGGAAAAAGAAAAAGAGAAAGAAGCTGAGAGTAGAGGAGCTCTGATTAACGACACAGAGAAGGGGTCCCAGTGGAGCATGGCTGGGAGGGGGCAAAACTATCTATGGCCAGTTGAGAGAGTAAGAGAAAGAGAGAGGGGGGGGGAGCAAGGATGGGAGGGAATCTGTTTTCTTTTCATATGTTTCATTAAGGGAATTCGCAGTCGCATGAAACTTGTCGTATCCATCATTCCATTCATCACCGGTGCAGTTAGGCCTCTCGCTCTTAGCTGCACTATCGTCATTCTGTATTTGACACACACATGTCTGATGAAATCCTCTCCTCTACCCTGCCTTATGATTGTGGAGGAGCGGCAGGCCCGAGGCTTGTGTCCATAGTTTTGTCAGCAGAGGAAAGAATGTTGCCAGAGCGTGGGCCATCACCTCTCCCTGATTGCACATGAGAGTAAAGGTAATGGAGGTGTAATAGCGCCTTAAGTACCCTGCTCTCACTGACACTGCCTGTATACCATTACCCCTTTACACTAGATGTGCGAATGAGAGGATGTGGGCATTGGCATATGTCCATGTTAAATTTGTGTGTGTGTATGTGTGTGTGTGTGTGTGTGTGTGTGTGCGTGTGTATGTGTGTGTGCGTACACATGTGCATGTGTGCGTGCATGTGTGTGTCGACTGTGCAGTGAATCAGAAAAGAGTTTCCCTGCCTGTGTGTGTTTGAGCGCGCACATGTGTGTGTAAGTGCGTGTGAGTGTCTGTGCTCAAAGACATTTGACGGAGGTTTGTTTTGTTATCCCAGCGGGTCGCCTGAGCGGCGGCGATCAAAGAGAAAGATGGAGGTTAACTGACCAGACCTGAGAAGCTCCACAGAGGGACCTGAGGGACTCGCCTCTGTTAGCCCAGGTAGCAATCATCTGACACACACGCACAATCAGCACAGCAAGGGAGGGTGACCCAGGGGAGTTTGAAGATCTGTTCGGTCCAAACTAATTTTGTCATTTCATTCACAAAGCCATAGCCTTTCACACAGGAGACGCTCACCATAAAATAAATTTGTCGCATCTCCTGCCGCAAAAAAAATATTCGCAATTCCTATAAAGTAGGTATGAATTTGATTTTGACGGTCCCTGGAGACCAAGCCAATGAGTAGTATTTTGGTTAAAAAACTAGACGCTATTCCAGTGTCTATCTCAAAGTAACGACACATGCACGCCCGAGGACAGAGTGGCGCATTACTTATTGGAAGTTAAGCTGGAAGTTATCAAAAAAGAATGCAAGAGAAAAGAAAGTGTGTGCAAGTGTTTGAGTTGCAGGAGTGTGTGTGTGTGTGTGTGTGTTTGTGTGTGTGTGTGTGTGTGTGTGTGTGCGTGTGTGTGTGTGTGTGTGTGTGCGTGTGTGTGTGTGTTTGAAAATGAATGAGAGATAACCATCAGAGGCAGCTGCTGTGGTGAAGAGAGACAGCAACCACCAGCTAGAAGTTTCCTTACAAACGACATTGACAACTTGTTGATTCTGCGGATGCTTGAATCTACCACATATAGTAGAAGTGGGATCAAAGCTTTATAAGAGCTTTCATGCAATTATCTGAATGAAAAGCAGGTAGTAAATCTAATAAATTAAATTGTACTCTTTAAAAGAGCTGGATATGGTATCTCAAATGTTTTGCAACCAATCTTGTCACAATTTATATTGTGCTGCATTATACCTGTGCGAATGGCATTCATTGTAAAATGGTACACCTCCATATAGTATGCAACATTATGATTATTGATAAGCTATTTCATTAAGTCTTACATTATGCCCTAGTTTTTAAAATGATGATGATATTATCAAATGAAGATCAAATTTGTTGTTGCTTTCGTGAGTGAGTAACTAGGTAGTTCGTAGCTTGTTGTTATTACAAGTGCATTACAACAAGTTACTGCACTGAGAGTTACAAAGTTAAACTCCTTCAAAAGCAAGCCTGTGCAAAGTACATCTCTGGGTCCACATCAGGCCTATTCACAGTCACTGATTGGCCTAAAAAGTGACCACAATGTCAGAATAAAAAATAAACTATGCAATGTTTTGAAAGTTGTACTTTTGTACTATATGCACATGTGTGTACACTGGTACAAGCAAGGCAGCGAGCAAGAGCTACAATATGTGTTGTCAACTTTTTGCTATATTTCATGACTTTTCCGATCTCTCCCGCGACTATTTTTCCAAAACAGACACTAGCATAAATTACAACAGTGGTCCTAATGTTAGCAATGGAAGGAAGAGGCCTGATAACACTGTACGCAAATCTGCAGTTTCATAAACTGTATGTAATGGGTGTATTAAAAGTCATGATTGTATCATCACTGTCAATAAAATTTTCCTTCCCACTTCTCTATATATTTGGTAGTCCTGATGAGTTCTCACTATCTCAAAGTGTCTTGGAAAACATTTGACGTCAATGACAGGAGCATGCTTGTGATTGGGAATTAGTGTTTGTTCCCGAGTCTTTGTTCTGTTGTGTTTGGTCAAGATGTGTTGTGGTGGTTTCTGTGAGTCCACACTAAGCAGAAGAGGGAAGAAGGAGGTAACAAAGCAATGGAGAGACTCGAGTGCAAATGAGCATTGTTATAAAGTTAGCAGCTAAAGTAGAAGAAGGGAGCTTGAAATATAACTGTACAATGTAAACGCATTTTCAAGTTAATAGGCAGGAAGGGTGCAGACTTTTAAAATGAAACTTTCATATTGGGGAGGTGACAAGAACAACCTGCATTAGGCATATGCCGACTTAAAGTTGACAAGCAAAGACAAGCAACAGAATTGTTGTTAATGAACCCACGAGTGTGTCTACCGCAACTGATGCTGCTCCTGCAAAACTTCAACAATACACACAATTATTAATTATTTTTGGTGGTCTTTGTGTTTGTATTTTAATGTTAATTATTCACAGCATTCCGAGTGTGTAAATTAATAAAGCGATGTAAATAATATATTGATATACTGTCTTCAACATGGTATTTTTTTAAAATGACGAATTCATTTTGCACTAATTGGGTAAATAAATGAATTGGAGCAACGAAAATAAGTGAGGAGCCATTTGGGAGCCGGTTCTTTTTAGAGCGCCAAACTGAAAGAACAGTCTCATGAAAAACTGTTGTAATTGATGTCACCTTTCTCTGGCTCGCATAATTCTCCAGATAAGAAGCAGGTGAAGTTTTCTGTTAAAGTGATACATAAGACAAAATAGAATTAAACATTGGACAGAGTTTGTTGACTAACACCAAAATGTCCAACTAAACTCCATAAAAGGAGTAACTGTGTTATAACCATGTCATGTTTTCCGCCTCTTCTGCTTGACTACACTGCATCACTTTTTCACTCGACCTCAATGTGGCCGGCATGTTCCAGCACAGCGTGGTCACTAAAGGCACACTATTCTATTTTAATTTTGATGTGAACAGCAATATTAAAAAACAGTAGTATACAAAAAATTGATGTGTTAATACATCCAAAAAGGGAATAAAAATCTTTAGGGGGGAATGCTCTGTTTTTACCGATTATGATTTTATGGAAGAATGTTAAAAGAAAATGTGACGATGGGGTGCAGCTGGGACACTAATAACTACATTACAGCATTCATTTGTCATTGAAGGTAAAAGTGTTCTTATTTTGGTTTGATACTATTAATGGTGTTTAATTTATTTTTAACTTCAGAGTTAAGAATGTTACTTTGGTGGGACTCAACGAGGGGAACACAGTTGCAAGTTGACACACAGCAGCGTGTCTGCGCATTACTTTTGGCAATATCGACCGAACTTCTTACCAAATAAAGAGCATATAGTTCATCCTCACGGTGTCAAAGGATGTCAGATTGACCACACTTTTTAGGCTCCTCAATGCAAAACATATTTAGCTCAACAACAAGTATCCCCTTACTCTTAAGTTAAATCTGATACTCTGACATTGAGAGTCAGGTTGTTTGAGAATAGGTTAGAGTGTGTGTGTGTGTGTCTGTGTGTGTGTGCGCGCGTGTGCGTGCGTGCGTGCATGCGTGCGTGTGTGTGTGTGTGTAGCCCAGGATGCCGCTGCTGGGTAACATCTCTGTCAGGATGGCTTTGGTCCATCACCACCCCACTTTTACAAGCACACACACACCCACACACTCCATCAGCACCCGCTCAAGGCTCATCAGTCGCAATGGAGCACATGTGGCCGGAGTATTCTAAACAAAGCTTTATAAAGAGCTCAGCTAAGACAGTCAAATGTGACAGTCAGGCTACTAATGATGTCTAGAGACCGCTAAATACGACAGTGACAGACCAACGACCGGCACGCCATGCACAAAAACATCTCACTCAAACACATGCGCGCGTGTTTTCCTTTTGGCATGCATGAACAAACATTCACAATCACTGCGGAGGGGCGGAACACATGACCACTGGGACAAACACATACACACCTTGTGCCCAAGGGCATCTGTCCGCAGCCTAAGAGCTCCCAACTGTCGGAGAAGAAAAAAGAAAAACAGCTCAATTAGCTCGGTGGAGGAACCAGCGAAATACATCCATAGACACATACACCGCCCACACACACACTCAGAAGTGCATTGATCCTTCCCAAGTCTGGGGCTCTAATTGGTGTGTAGATGATACTGTGAGAGTGTGAGATCCTTCAGGCAAACAGAATGACTTCCACTGCTTTATTTCTCATTTTAAAGTTGAAATACACCCACAAATTTTCCCAGTCGCACTGTACCCTACCTGATATTCCTTTGGAGAGTCTTATCTTATCTCCCTGAGTTTCATCATTTTTCCTGTGCAAAGCAAACGGCAGAGACTTAAAATCTGAAATATTCCAGTGCCATAAATATGTAATAGCTTGATAACTTTGCTGAAGAGAATTGAAAACATCAAGATTCCTAATAAGCGCATGTCCATTGCTCACAGTGGGGAGTGAATTCAAACAAGTACACACACGCACACACAACCTCCCGCACAAACACGTACAGTAAGAGCAGGTTGTTAGAGGCCGTTATCGAGAGCAAATGGAGTCGAGTTATTTCCACAAAGGGTCTCAGCGGGTCTTGTGGATCTCGACTCTCGCCGACTGGGAGCGATTTAGAGAAAGGCACACTGGTATATTAGTAACTGAAGACGTCTGGGGACAAAGCTGCTCTCTAAAATCCTGCGCCTGCACTGTGACCTCTACTGGGATTAGGACGTGCTCTCCATCCTTTTTTTTTCGTTCACTGACCACCAACTTTGTTCTTTTCCCTTTGACTTTCTCGGCCTTTTTTTCCGCGCGCTAGGTCATTTCTCTTCAAGCGTTTTTGTTCCTCCTTTCACTCAATTGCGCTCATATTCTATCCTATTTTTCTCTCACTCCACTTCTCCGTCTTACATCCATCCCATCTCTCCATCCCCCTCCCTCACTGGCCCCAGGGACGGACTGCTGATAGACTGTGTACACCAGCTGCCCGGGGGCTATTTTTAAGGAGCATTTGTCCTTCTCCTTTCCTCTGGAGAATGACTCAACCCAGCAACATCTCGTCCGCGTGCATTCACATACACTCACAAACACACATTGGCATTAACACGTGCACTCATTAGCCCATGAGCATGCACGCCCCATGCACGCTTTTTCTCACAGGCAGGCACACACTTCGTCCAAGGGCATTCTGTAAATGCGAGGGCAGCTTGTAGGGCCACAGCCCACTGCTTAACTACACAGGAGCCCTGGCGCTCCCTGGTCGGCCTCAGAGGGCTCATAAAGCCGCCCCTCCTCCTCCCAGGTAGCGAGCTAATACTCTCCCTTGTTCTACTGATGCTTTACGATAGTTTGTAAAACAATACTGTAAAACACTGTTGCAAAGTATTGCGTCAGACTGCTTTCATCTCTAAAGCCGCAGCAGCCAATAGTGCATTCTGGAAGTGACAAGATCCCCTGTCTTATTTAAATCTACCCCTCCGACATGTCAGGGTATCAAAAATGTTATCGTGAAAAACGAGACACAAAAATAAACGACACGATTTGTCTTCGGTGAGGACATTTTCAAAACGTGACAAAAATTGGACCCTCACATGTAACCTTGGAAGTGATTAGAAGGCAAATTTGTTTTTTTTATCATGTTAAATTCAAAGTCTCAAAATCTGGGTTGCGTATGTGGCGCTCTCAACAACGGCTGCTGCTCAAAGCACATATAAGGCATAAAATGAATCCTAAAACAACTGCTCCGGAAACCTCGTTAAGGCATTATTTACTTTCATCGTTAGCCAAGGAAGAGGACACTAAAAATCTGTCAGCAGCCTGAAACGCCTGCTCAAGTGTCTCAGAGCTGCTTAATTGTGCCATTTATCAGCCAAAAAAGCCTACACGCTCATAAATAAACACAATGCCTGTGCAAAGGAATTATAAAAATGTCAGGGCTAATCCACAAGTGAGGCCAGCGTTGATGCATATTAAGCGATTTAGTCAGTGAAGAAGTGAAGCAAAAAAATATGATGGTTAATTTAAGAGCCATTAAAATTGCATGGATGTGCATTGCGCTTGCTTGGAGTGGGATTTTCTCTGATCGCTAGAGAAGAGGGAGAAAGAGCAATACAAGCTGCCACACATTGTGGGCTATAAGCTCACTGATTGATCACACCGGAGCCCAGCAAGCCTGAGAGGGAATCCAAATCAATGTTTCTGATACTGCGAAGCTAATGTATGTGACACGTGTGTGTGTGTGCGTGTGCGTGTGCGCGCGCACGTGTATGTGTGTGTGTGTGTGTGTGTCCATGTGTGTTTATCATATTTTATCTGCACCCGTTTACAACCAGGTTTGTTTCATGCATATTGAAGTGCATGTGTTTGTGTGTCTCCCTCATTTGAGGAGAGACAATGTTGTACATTCCACAGGGGAACACAATCATTACTGAAGCAGGAACCCAATCCCGGAGGCCACGGCTCTGCCTGTAGCGTGAATAGATCGAGCTTCTTTCTCACCGAGACGTGCTATGAACACGCAGTCCACTATTACCGGTGGCCTGCAGGTCAAACCTAACTATCACCTCATTTCATCTGGGGGTAAACACTTAAGGACGACAAAAACAAAGTTATCACACCATGGCAGTCTTGCAGTGATGAACCGAACTTTGCCTCACGCACAAACCACACCAGCCCTTCAATTATACTGAAATTAAGCAGCAGAAAAGGTTGAGTGGGTTTCTTCTGCGAGGTGACATTTACAGTAACTCCAGATAGTTTAGTTCAAACCCAAGTTTTCAAACTGTCCTCTAAGGGCCAATTCAGCTCAAAAGCTCTCTGCTGCCCTCTGTTGGTTATTACAACGCACCACTCATTCCCACGCATGGCAGCCAGGTACCAACATATGGCAGCTGTCTATCTCACCAAATAACAGGTGTTGGTAAGCGATTCCCCTCTTTCCCACCATGCCCATTCTCTTTCGGCAATTTCCCTACTGGCATAAAGCAGACAACGTATGGCTGGGTTAATTTCCCCTGTTGCGCTTCCCCCAGACCCCACCCCACCCGGACACACACAAGAACACACTCACACACACACCCATGTCGTTAGTATGTCCCACAGGAAACTATTGTTCCATCATAATAGATGGCAATCAGAGGTGATGCCAGCTGTCACCTGATACTATTTGTTTATCACACTTTTAGCTTTCCGTGTACAGTTGTGATGCAGGACCGGACTGTGCTTGAATCCTAGGACACCATTGCTAATTTATTATATATTGCTTGACACGGTCGCTTTTGACATCATATTAAGCTGTCGTGCATGGGTCTTTAAATTATGGAGAGAATCTGATTAAAGGTGGACGTGTGGGAATTTGTTTTCACCATTCGAGTAATCGTATATTCATTATATCCTCCATCAACCAGTAGGAAGCTTGCTGAAATTGTTTCCATTTTTTGTTAGCAGTTTGGCTAAGGCATCAACATATGCTCATTGGGGCAATGCAAGAAGAACAAATAAGACTTTTGCAGCATACTGTGAATTTCCTACGCAATGTGGTTATTTCTCTTGTCCCCCCAGCCACTAAATTAAGCATGACATATCTGGGTTGCGATCGCCCTGTACACAGAATAATGCTACACCACTGATTAGACAAATCTGCACATACACACACTCACCAGCCTCAATAAACGCAAAGATATGTCTTTAATAACCTCCGTCTGTGCAAAGAATGTTCTCCCTATTGCTTCATGCATCCTTGGTACTACCTCATTCAGTCATTTTACACATATTTCTCTTGGTCCGGATTCCTTTCAGATTTATCGCTAGTGTGTTTCCAGGGCTTGAAGTCATAAAAATTGTTCCAGCGTGCTCTCAGTATGACACAATAGAGTTGATTTTGATTGACACCACTGGTGAGGTCTCAAAAATATGAATATTTACACTATTAGTATTAGTCATAGTCAAAATTCCAGTCACATCACATACATACGCTTAAACCACCCTTGATCTATAAACAGACTGAGAAGGGAAGGCCTTGATTGGCTGGGAGGATGATTGACAGTTGAACGAGTGGAACCTTTGAATGTAAAACTCAAAGGAAAGATGGGAAGCGTGTTTGTGCGGGTCCCAAGGGGGGAAATGCCTGGGTTTTACACACGTGCACACGCATGCACATGCGCACGCACACACACCCCCACTCACACACTTACACGAGCGCGCGCACACGTACACACAGTCTTGCTCTACTTTGAGCTGTGCTCCACTTGAAAGCATCAATGCGCCCCGTTGTTTGAGACTAGCTGAGTGTTGCACTGCAAAGGAACATACAGGTCTTTATATTCTTGCAGGTGGACAGGTGTGTGACGAAATCCAACCAGGCGCCCTTCCATCATGGCCACTCTCTTACTAGTCTGCTTCATTCGCCAATTTTCCCCGTGCTGCCTTCTGTTTATCAATGTTGTGTTTTAATCTCCTCTTTTGTTGTTTTTATTCTCATCCCTAGAGATGGGAATGAATGCGTTTCATTCACGTCGTAAGCGTCAGGTAAAGCCCAGAACAGCAAATGATTTCCCATTCACTTTTCAATGCACATTTTGTTTTGTGTATCATTCACATATAAGGAGGCGCTTTATCCAATCACACTAATAGTGATACATAGTCAAATCAAAATAAGAAAATACACTGTGTTGTGCTAATGCCGCATGCTTCACAATTGTGAAGGCACCGTGCCCTTGACTATCCCCCTGCTGAAAGTAAGTCTTAGCCAATTAACAGTGTCTTCCACTCGGGCTGCGTGCGCACGCAGACACCCATGCGTGTGTACTCACACACGCTGAAATCCTCGCAGCTCATGGGACTAAACCTCATTAACTGCTCTCAGACAGACACTCGCTCTTTAATCAATCCTTTTCTAAGACTCCACGCACATGGAGGAGAACATGCACGTGTATGTGCATGTGTGTGTTGTATTGTCATATGACAATACAACACACACATGCGCAAACGTGAGGAGAGGTGTATCTACGGTCACACAGAGATCTCCCAGAGAGAAAAACACGGTCATTTGCCAGGGTGATTCAACTCTAAAACACCCTAATTACATCGACAAAGCCACTTTGTTTTGGTGCTGGATGAAATGTGAATGATTTAGCATATTATTATTATGCCTCTAAAATATTAACCAACCTCCAGGGAGTTGATCTGCTCGTTTAAATATATGCAAATGATTTTATTTTGGTTTGGTTTGTTTCCAGTGACTTTTGTGAATTGTGTTTGGATAATTAAATGAGCGCATGCAGATGTAGAATTGTAAACGGGGCCTGCGCAATGATCGACCAGATTAGCATACAAATTAGGAACAGCACACCTCGACTGATAATCGACTAACTTTTGTTTTCGCTTCAACCTTGACCTATTTGGAACATCCACCAAGTGACTGGCCTTGGAGTGGAAATGTAAACACAGGCTTTTAATTGATAAGTTGTATTTGATATTGTCCTTCAATAACGCTTCCTCTTGTGTCAGGCTCTTTCAGTTGTCCTCCTCTGCTTTCTGCTGTCTTTTTTTTTCACCAGCTACCACGGGATTGATGTTCCGGGGGTTCTAACTACAATAGCAATTCTGCAATTATTTAGCTGCACACCTGGATTTGTATAGTTGTTGAAGCATGACAGGTACAATTTTATCAATACGTGTCTTACTTTATTGATTGCCATGTCAGTGAGTTCTCCTTTTTACATTCATTTTGTAAACTTGGTGTGTGATTCTATTAATGTAATAATTGTGTAAAGCTATGCAGGATTGTGAGGGCGTTGGAGCCTATCCGAGCTGACATGACACATTCACACTCACATTCACACCTTTGGGCAATTTAGAATTTTCAATTAACCTAACATGCCTCTTTTCGGGCTGTGTGAGGAAGATGAAGTACCCGAAGGTAACCCACCCAAGTAGAAGGAGAACATGGAAACTCAATGTACATCGAAATCTGAAACCTCCTGTCTGACAGTAACCACTCCGCCGTTGGACTCTCCTATTTGTCCCATTACTCTTTACCTACACCCAAATGACTTTTAAAGTACAATGGAGATCTTTAAAACAACAAAGGTAGTGTGAGTCTTGTACACAGTGGGTTAATTTTAATTATTCAAGATTTTTTTTTCTCAGAATATTTTGGGGATGTGTTTTGTGAATAAATAGTGTCTTGCATAATGTTTAAAACTGTATATAAGAAAATTGTGTGTGCACCACCACCAAGCCATTTCACAAAGTATTTATTTGACTGGCAAGGGTTTTTCAGCATTTCAGTAAACATTCCTTTTTATGCCAATGAAGATGAAGTTCACTTGTATTCCTTCGATGCCCTCTGAAGCCGTGCGCTCTGTCCAATTTGTGCCATTTCCCCCATTGCCTCGGGTCCTGCTTTGACACCTCTGCCATGGTAATGGACCAATAAGAGACACTGTCCTTGAGAATTTCACTTTGGCTCATTTTCATACCCCCCCTTCCTCTTGCTCAGATTTATAACCTCTACTCCTTACAGCTCCAGATGTTTTGTTCTGCTTTTTACTCTCTGTAATTGCTAATTCAATCTGGTAGTAAAGGAGCAGATGCTCACTGGATTTGAGCGTACCTGCGTGGCTTGATGTCTCGGCAACGTTCAAGGAAACGGGATTTAGTCTAACATTGTGACTCGTAAATATAAGCTTTCAACATTACAACGAGGTCATTTCCGCATGTTGGAAAACACACAAATCTGCCCAGGTATCAGCTTTCATGATACAATACATAAGTGTTCCCTTTAAATCATAGTTGCTGAGCTTTGCCAGTTCAGTTCTCGCGGCTGACTTTGGAAGCCCAAACTGTGGTGGGAGCCGCTCTCTGCACTGTTGTTTTTATTATTATCATCTCTCATCCTTTTTCTCACCAGAGAAAGTGGCAGTCAAGTCTAGTTTAAAGAGAAAAACAAACAGACTGGTTATCCACAGGAATGGGAATGCTGCTTTTGTCCCATTAGGAACATCTGTGTGTGCGGTTTAGGATCACAGCAGGATGTGTGCGCTCTTTGTGTGTGTGTGTATGTGTGTGTGTGTGTGTGTGTGTGTGTGCATGTGTGTGTGTGTGTGTGACTTTGAGCATGTCACAATTGGACTGATTTCTAAGGCACATTCAATTTTTGCATACTCAGCTATCTTCGAGCATAATTGGGTACATATCTGTGTGAAGCACAATAGTAATTTACAATGTAAACAAATTTGCACAGATGCACAAGCCCACACACACAAGCACACACACGAACACGTACACACACAGTGGACCTGTCATGTGTCATGGAGACAGGGGTCAGATACTGCTTGATGTGTGGGGGTTATATCGCTTGGGAAAAAGACCAAAGATCTAACCAAGGCTCCAAACGGGCCAACAAAAACAGCACAGAATACAACACTGGAGAAAAGATACTCACATGGACAAAAGGGGAAGTGGAGCCCCACAGAATGACTCCACAGAAATACAGTTGTTGAATTATAGCTAATGCGGGGGAAACAGTAAGCGTTGTTATGAAATGTTAATAAAGAAGAACAATAGTCAGAAAAGTGCAATTTCCCTTCGCATTCCAGGGGTGAGTTGATTCTAAACACAAGTTTCTCATCACATTTATTATTGGAAGTTTGGACATTTGAAGGCACAGCCTCGACTTTTAACATTGACTGGCATTTACTATTCGATATGCTCACACAAACCATGGGAATGAATCTGCTCACAGTGCTCAGAAAAATGATGTCGGTTTTAGAAAAGTCTGAGCGTCCCCTAGCTGCTGGAGTCGTAATTACATACATATTTGTTTAAATTTGGGTAGCATAAAGGTGGCATTTTAGGTTAAACGAGTGGCAAAAAGTTTTATTTTCATTTTTACAAACATGTAACGAATAGCCAGTTCAATACCAATACAATTAAGAGTGTTTTTCTACATGCACCAATGCCAGCTCTCCATCAGTGAACAGATTTGTGATCTTCCAAGACACATGGGCTTTTCAATCAAATCTTTGATTGAATACTTTGCTCTCCTCAGCATTCACACAATCTAAAAAACACACACATTGTTGATAGAGAGTGTCTCGAGCAACATCATTTACCACTTAGGCCCCTCCCAGAGGAGCAAGCCATGCCTAATGCGTGGCAGATAGCTTGATAGCCCGAGCTTGTGTCGAGAAGTGCACGTCAATCAACAGCTCGCGTCAACGTCACAGAGGCAAAGTGTTCCTGAAAGATCTTTTTACTGAGTGCCTTTCTATCCATCGTCTAACACACATTCACACATGCACAATCACACACAGCCATTTCCATCTCAGCAATCACTTCTCCTAGAGTTCTGCTCTTCGGACGTGTAACAGTAATTGAGGTTGCTCCCGCGGGTGCAGTGGATTCTGGGCCGTTAAGTGCTGTTTCTTGTTGTTCTTCTTCTCTCTAAAGGCTTGTATTTTGGCTATTGTGTTGTTTCCTCCTGCTCCCCCGTAGATGTCTAAGTCACAGGCCGATTTACGCGTATCATTAGAGCGTCCTTTTGGATGCTGGCCTTCTATCTTGATGCTGTATTAATCAATATGACAAAAAGGGTTTAGCTGTTTTTGGGTTACGCACGCAAGTCACATGAGAATCGGATGTGTATTTAAAAACATGACCAAACATCTACTGCCAGTCTTTTTATTCTCCTTCCTCTTCATGAACTTCTTCTCTATCCAATCTGACACTCAAGTCAGTCAAGTGTTCACATGCCACGCTGACCTCACTCGTCGCCACATCAGGCCTGGCTTCAGTGCACCCCTATGACCTTTGTGTGTGTTGATGACGTCGACCGTCCAGAAGAGGGAGTGATTGATCTGGATTGACACAAACAGCCAGTGCCCTAGCTGGCCTGTCACACAGCATCACTGGGTCATTGCATGCCTGAATGCCAGATGAGGAGGGAGTGAGAGAACACAGCGGCGATGACCTGCTCACTTTCATGTGGCTGGAGCACATTTGGACACAAATGAAAGGTTTTGGTTTGACGTTGGAGCGTGAGAAGTTTGTCGAGATGCTACAAAAACACACTGAAAACTACTCAATTAAGAGTGCACACCTCCAACAAGAACAGTCACTCAACCTGTTTGTTGTGGCATCCGCTCTAACTGCCTCAATGTGTCCGCTTGAACTAAGAAATAAAGCTCACCGTAAGCATCCGTTTCTCCTTCATAAAAAATACACCATTGCTTATGAAGTGAAAATAAATGTCTTTTGCACCTTGCACTAAACAAATGGCCGTGACCCATAATGTATTTATTATGGCCAAAAGTAATTACTGATGCATTTGAATAGGAAAAAATCAAAAGAAAAAATATTTTAACTTTATGGGTTACAGTGTGAATAAACTTGAACAAGTCACCACGCAATGTAGCTGTGTCATTTTAACCACATGTTCAGCCAGCGGTAGAGTTTAGTTTGGTACAGCCCACCCTGATCTGGTAACAGGTTCAACTGCAAATGTTATTTATATGTATTATATATCATATGTATATCCATCCATCCATCCATCCATCCATCCATCCATCCATCCATCCATCCATCCATCCATCCATCCATCCATCCATCCATCCATCCATCCATCCATCCATCCATCCATCCATCCATCCATCCATCCATCCATCCATCCATCCATCCATCCATCCATCCATCCATCCATCCATCCATCCATCCATCTATCTATCTATCTATCTATCTATCTATCTATCTATCTATCTATCTATCTATCTATCTATCTATCTATCTATCTATCTATCTATCTATCTATCTATGGATCGATCCATTTATATAATTAATCCAAATATAATTTATATAATGAAGTGACTTAGCAATATTATAATGCTTCTGGACCAACAGCACCACACTGAACAATATCTATATCTACTATATCTATATAGATATATATTCACAGTTGAGTTACTTCCAACCTAAATGAATGAAGAGTTGTGGTTTGAAACTCCGCAACTACATGTTGGAGAAATGCTCGGGCTGCTTTCTGACGACTGTTGATGTGTCCTTCTTCAGCAATCTACCTTTTTCTAAAGTTACAGCACAGCACGCCCCTTGCACTGTGACAACGCTCGCTGCAAATTTGTTTATATGTTGTTACTCTGGTTATTTGTCATCTAAACGTAATAGGACCGTAATAATAAGGGAGACTAAGTATGTTGTGTTTATGATCACATTTTGGCTCGTAAGTGTAAGGCTGTGTGAGGTCAGTTGGTCGGTTTATTTGTTTTTTCACGCTATTTGCATCCTCGATTCTACGAATGCACGTAAAAATGACTTCGTGGATTATTTGAAGCGGTTCCACTTTGCAGTAGTATTTGGGATGTTTGTGTTAAATGACATCATGCAGTTGCGAATTTCCTGACGGCCGGGTGGTGCTTTTTGCGCCTCCTGTCTTGACCGAGAGGTGGAACGGCACTTTACTTTTCCCATTTCGAGGTTAGGTATCGGTGTTGGGCTCCACGAAAGCGTTTTAGCGAGGCGGAGAGTTCCTCATCACAAAGACAAGATGCTGAACATGTGGAAGGTTCGGGAGCTGGTTGACAAAGCGTGAGTACCCCGCAGCTCTTTAGCCTGGTTTGTGTACGAAGTTTACCGGTCTGAAAGAGACACGTATCAAAAACTTTGACGTCACATCGCTCGGACAAGTTAGCTAGCTTGTACGCTGCTAACCATGGACGGCAGATAACATGCAGTAGTTCAACATATACCATTTATATGTAGGTGTTGCTTTTGTGGCGGTTGGTATATGACCCAGCCCGTGCCGTCACGGCATTTAAGTGCTTTGTTAGTATATCTTCCTGGCAGGTCAAGCGAATAAACTTAGCCAACAAGCTAATATCTTAGCGTACTGGCTAGGTGGCTAATTGACCAGGCTAGCCAGCTAAGCTAGTTTGACAGCTCTCATATTGAAGTAAAAACATTGGCACGACACAAAATGGACGCCTGGTTTGAAAAGATATTATTTAAATGCACAAACGTACAATGTGACGCGTCAGTTATGATCATTGTTAAGTTCAAGTTTTACTTACTTTAGCAACACTGTATGTACAGTATGTAAACATATCATGCCGAACAAGCCTGAATCGGGAAATCTTAGCACCCACTGACTATTCAATGAGTCGAGGAATTCTGTCACACCAACACACATTTTCTCATAATATGGCACGAAAGACGCTATACTCGAGGTCCCGGGTTAGCCCACTAAGTCCCAAGTTTGGCGAAAATGAAAATGGCACAACTAAATAATATATAAGGAAATAGAGGAGTGTTTTGTTTCTATAATCTAAGTTGTTGGCTTGTCCAACAATTTCAAAATCAATTTGTGCTAACAAGATGTTGATATTCTCAATATTATTCAGTTTAAGCAAGCCAGGTATAAATGCAGAGATTAAAAGAGAAATGATTTGACAAGCAGATGCAAATAATGCCGCTTCACTCTTTGATTTTTCTGTCTGCCCATTATAATGTCAGTTATGTTTGGTGGTAAGCACAAACTAAAGGTAAATATTTATACTAGATATGAATGGTTGTGTGTTTCCATTTTTCATTCATCATACATTTGCCTGACAGATAGTAATTCCATTACGTTTTTGGTCTCAAAGTTTGCGTATTAGCTTGTATACAGTTTCTACATAGGAGAAAATGTTATTTTGAAATTATTTTTAAAAAATGGTCTTGGGTGAGTAAATGTTTTTAGAAGTGTAATTTCATCTCTTTTCAATATTAACAGTTTTTTGGTATTTCATTCACAGCGAGTTAATAGCTCACGTAACTTTTTGAATGTGTGCTTCCGTTAGCTTTTGTTTTTTTAGCTTTTTACATGTGGCTGGCTGTGTGAATAATAAAACACTTAGGTTCATGAAAATCTACAAACTTACGACAGCGCATCTCTGTCAGAAGCGTTCTACTTTATCGCTAATATCAAGGCACCGAGAATAAAGCATTGCATCACCACATCCTTTTTGAGTGCCTCTGTAAGAGTAGGCAAGATGTTGTGCAGTATTCGAACGGACCTCACAGGCCTGATCGTAGAACATACAGAACGTAACAAAGAAGGTGAATTGATGAATTGTCATAAAGATAATCAAGGAAACAATTGACAAATGGGGACTTCAAGTTCTTTCCAATAAAGGAAAACAATAAAAAAAAACTTGACATAGCAGTCATGATGGCACTAAAGTATTTTGTCGCCCTTCCAAGAACATTACGTCCTCCACGCGTTACCATCCTGTGCTGTAAAACATAGTCTGCACAACCACAGAAAAGGGTGTATCCCGCCCGGTATGACTACCAGTTTAATTTCTTCTCTCCCTGTTGTAGCATTCAAAACATTTGTTTTGCTGACAGGCAGTAGATGAAGTAACGTTAAGTTTAAAAAGAAGTTAATAGTTGAGTAATGAAAATGAATAAAAGCACCCACGCCTTGAAATGTTACTGAACATGTGACTTTTGAGACATTGCTTTCTGAGGACCTTGGGGGGTTACTGTGTTTAATACAGGATGTCCCCATAATCTGTTTTTGCAAGTGTTTGATGTTTGGTGGTTTAATATCTATGTACTCATCTGCCATTTTGTGACTCTTGAATGAGGTCACATTCTAACCAGAAACTGAAGTTGCATCATGTTGTGCTGAGGGCTCAAGTGGATAAATGCAACAAGTGGCGGCATTAGTTTGTATTGTCATAACAATTTAACAACCAATGAACTATTTAACCCAAACAAAAGCTCACACTCGCTCTTGCTCTCCAAGGGGGGTGCCTTTGCTTGCATCCCTGTACCTATCAGTGTCAAAGACCTTTTCATGTTCTATGCTGGAACCCAATTTGCTTTTACTCGTTCAGCGTTATTTTATTTTGAATGCTGGGTTCAGCAAGAGAGTTCACAGAGCACTCCCCTTTGTCCCACTGTCCAGA
Source organism: Syngnathus floridae (assembly GCF_059516105.1). Classification (NCBI taxonomy): domain Eukaryota; kingdom Metazoa; phylum Chordata; class Actinopteri; order Syngnathiformes; family Syngnathidae; genus Syngnathus; species Syngnathus floridae. The sequence continues at coordinate 11,460,905 of NC_142413.1, read as the reverse complement.
CAGCCAGAAAGAACAAGTGTTTGTGGGTCTGGGATTATTAAAGTCTTCTTTTTTTTATTGCTCAGTGTTTAAACAGTGTTTAAACAGTGAATTTGTTATCTGGATATTTGAATAAGGAACATGTTTTTCCACTTAAGCAACATTTCATGTGCATGTTTTGCATATTTTCTCTCTCACTCTCTTTGCTCTCACTTTTTCACTCTCTCACTCTTGCTCCCTCACAGAACCAATGTGGTGATGAACTACTCAGAGGTGGAATCTAAAGTCAGAGAGGCCACCAATGATGACCCCTGGGGACCATCAGGACAACTGATGAGTGAAATTTCAAGGTTAGCCCAGCAATCACTGTTTTAAAGATTTGCTGTGTTTGTTATTTTGCTTGTCTCTCTTACTTTGGAACAGCATAATAGTAAATTATTCCATTTTCATGTACTGTTGCATGCTCTATTTGTCTCCTCCAGTATACTGCGGCCAATTATACAACCCTAAAAAACATAGATTATATCAATTTGTATATGCAAGTCAGTTAAATAGACTCATTGGAGTAGCTAGCTTTATTTCACCACCCATCACTGCAGTTTAATAGTGGCTGTCTGGGCTGCACCAGACATCCGAGTTTGGTTGGTGTTGTATTCTCAAGAATCAGTCATGTATTTTATAGCAAATTCAGACATTATACATTACATAATACATTCTTTCAATCAAGTACTCTGACAAACAAAAGGCTTTGAAAATGATGAGGCTTGCTTTGAGTATATAAACCCTCAGGCCCCCTAGCACAGAGATGTCCAACTTCAGTTCATCAGCTCGTCAGCAAGCTCTTCAGAAGCTTGATAACGATCCCGCTCATTTGAATCAGGTTCGTTGGAAGAGGAAAACATTTAAAGCATGCAGGATAGCAGCCCTTGAGGTCTGGGTTTGGACACCCCTGTCCTAGCATGATGCAGCATTTTCCATCTTTGTAACTACTCTATTTAATTTACTCGTATTGTCATTTCCTCTATAATTGTTCGTCTTTACCGTGAATGATTATTCTATTTGTATTGATTGGTAAAAGTGGAAAAGAACGACCAAGACACCTCAGGTGACTAAAACGGTGCCTTTAACAATATGACAATCTTGTGTTGCGAAAACTGTTGCTTAGGACTATTTCTTGGCACAGGATATTTGTCTTTCATTTTATTTTTATTTTTGGGGAATTAATTTTAATGCGTGTTCTATACGTTATAATACATTTTATGAAGAAACGAAATAAAGATATTAAAAAGTTGCTTCATAAAATGTTGGATATGATGCACTCTCCATCAGTGTTACTTATTTCTTGCCCCCTGTCAATGTGTTAATGTTCAGAGCGACCTTCATGTACGAGCAGTTCCCAGAGGTGATGAACATGCTTTGGACCCGCATGCTGAGAGATAACAAGAAAAACTGGAGGAGAGTCTACAAGGTCTGCCGGCCATGCACCACAAGCTCTTTGCATACATACAGTACAGCATGTTAAAACAAGGTCAATGACCCATGGTCACATCTGATAGACCCTTTTAGTACCTTACTACTCATTAACACACCTATGATATGGTTAGAAAGCAAAGTTTCAGGCTGTTCGACATTTTTACCATTCTGCTCATTTTGGGTTGTATGCTACCATATGGTTGTTCAGAATTAACTTCACGCTTGTGACAAAAATGATGTGTCCTGCCTTGCAGTCCCTACTGCTGCTTGCTCATCTAATCAGGAATGGATCAGAGCGGGTTGTCACTAGTGCCAGAGAACATCTCTATGACCTGAGATCATTAGAAAGTTACCACTTTGTTGGTAAGTGTTTTTCTTTGCAGTTCGCAAATGTTTGGTGCATACACCAGGATTTCAACTCGCCGCAACGCATTGTCACTTTAATTCAAAAGTTCTGCTTTGATAATAAGAGGCTTTCTTCGAACAGAATGTCAATTAACAAAAGCTTCAGTGTGGGCTATGATGAAAGGTTTACTTACTCCACAATTACTCACATACACATTTCATACAGTCCCCTAAAGCTGCTTTCAATATTTTCAACCAAGTGTGTATTTTCTGCTCAGCGATGGTTACATATAGAGCACTTCAAATTAACATTTTTTTCATCAATTCATGTTTCAATGCTACATATGTTTACTGTTTCTAGACGAGCATGGGAAAGACCAAGGAGTGAATGTGCGCCAGAAGGTGAAGGAGATGGTGGAGTTTGTCCAGGATGATGAAAGGCTGAGGGAAGAACGGAAAAAAGCCAAGAAAAACAAAGATAAATTTGTTGGTGTGTCCTCCGATAGTCGAGGATACAGAGGTTACTGTAAGTTTGTTCTTGGCAAATCTAAACAAATCTCAGACCCGTCAACAAAAAAAGTCTTTGAATTTTCTGACCTAATCCCACTGATGTGATCTCCTCCAGCGGGGGACAGGTATGACACCAGTGAAACCCGTCACCGGTGGGATGATGATTGGGAGAGTAACAAAGGGCAGTTCCCTTTCAGCGATAAATTGGGAGAGATCAGTGACAAGATTGGAAGCACTATTGACGATACCATCAACAAGTTTAGGAAGAAGGAAAGAGACGACTCACCGGACCGATTTAGGTAGGGGGAGTGAGTGGCAATGTCCCAAATATCAACAAGCGTCAAATATATCTACATATACCCACACCCCATTTACACTCCCCAAAAAATTGTATATATCTTATTATTTCTATTCATTTTATTGCCCACAATAGTGTAAATGACTCTGGGCATGAAGTGGACAACATTACAGTTTGAAAGATCTTTAGTTTGAACAAGATATAAGATCTGATGCATTAACTTTCTATTTTAACATATCAGCCCCTAGAAAATAGATATCACAATTTGGAGTTTGGAAATTGGAGTTGGAGCTGGCATTACAGGCATCTCTCATTTTTTAAGTGCGAGAACTTGCACAATTGGTGGCTGACTAAATACTTTTTTTTCCCACTGTAAATGCTGATGAGAATAGACACTAAACCACAAAAGAACAAATACAAGGAAGAATGAAGGGCTGTTTTGTCATGTACATTGATTGTGTTAAGATGTTCAAAGAAAATATATTGCGCAATTAACCCCAACATTTAAACAGTTTGTAATGTTTTTCTAAAGTCTAAGATGTGGCACGCAAATTTTGACTTGGGCGAATCCATTCCTGTGGCGCTTTCAGCCAAAAACAAGTGCCTCTGGCTCAAAAAAATATATATATTTTCCTCGCACCCAGCGGATTTGTTTGTCATCACTTGCATAAAGGCTAACAGACTTTAAGCCAGTAGTTAAAATGTGAAGATAGCGCAAGCAAAGCGCATGAGGCATTGGATTTTTTTAATTTGTTCATTTGGCCTTGACCAGTGACGAGGAGGAGCGAAGCCGCTCGTCTCAGAATGGCAAAGTGGGCAAAGAGTTTAAAGATGAAGAAGAGACCGTTACCACCAAGAGTGTACAAATAGTCCAAGCAACAGAGACTACAGCCACCCGCAAGAGAGGAGGAGTTCCATCGAAGAAAGTGGACTTGGGGGCGGCGGCCCAGTACACAGGGGAAGCCAGCCCCACCGCTTCCACCAAACAGGTTGTGTGTGAATACACTTAAGATAAGCTGACTTAGTGTGTTGTGGATGCAAGTGCCATATGTACCTCTTCTGATCTATCTGTATTCTGTATTGCAGCCACAATCCGCGGCAACGAAGGCCTCAAGTAGCGGACTAGCTGACCTACTAATGGTGGACTCGACACCTTCAAAGCCTCCTTCCACTGGTATAATTTTCCGGCCGGCATTTGGGGTAATGGTGGTTTAGAGGAGGTACCGTTAGTTTAGTTCAGCTAGTTGTGTGTAGTGGTCACCAACTGACCCTACCATTTAAAATAAGTATAGATGCTGTTTGTAAAAAAGAGCTGTGGTCAGGCACATTGCATATCGAGATTTAACCAAACTGCGTGCTTCAACTAGCAAAATGCTGTCATGTGCACATTTCTAGATCTGTGGCTGTTGTGCACCTAAAAAAAACACAGCGTTAAAGATCCGATTTACAAACGGTTCGAACGCCATCAGAATAAGCAAAGCTTCACTGCTATTAAATACCTTTGAGTAATAACCCAGTGTCAGATAACTTAGTTTGTAACATGCAGTGTGTCTGTTTGGGATTTTCTTTTCCCCCTCACACGCACACATTGCCACCCAATCCACCCAGGTCTATACAGTGAGGCTGATTTGTTGAGTGTGCACCTGGCTTTTCAAGGCAATGGGGAATGCTGATCTGATGGCCTAACAAGCTAGCTGTCAAGCTAGCTTGCTTCAAAGCGACAGTTGTGCACTTGTCACAATGTGCAGCTGCTGGCGCTAGCGTCAGATTTTGGGGACAGTTGGAGGAGGGAGCTAATGTATAGGAACTAAGTGCACCAGATGTTTTTGGGAGTAGTCCCCGGTGAGTGAAGAGGGCGGGAGGACTGAACAGATGTCACCACCCCTCCTTTCTGCCAAACACACCCGAGCACACTGAAGGAATGCTAACTGTCAGCTCAACACCTGGAGCTCTTCTCTAAAACGGACATCTTTATGACTCGTTCTCATTGCAGACTTAATGAGTGGATTTGCCGACTTCGCTTCACCCGCTGCTTCTGCCGGCCTTTCCCAAGTATCTGGTAGGATTCAAGACTTTCTTTTAAGTGTGTGTTGTGCCATTGTAGCTATTCCAGCATACTACTAGAATATTCAGAAGGAAAGCTGGCCATATGGCGCATGCTACCTGCTCTGCATAACAAGAACAGACACACATCAGCTCCAGTTATGGATGACAAGGAGACAGGGACAGAGGAAGACGGGGCGGGGGGTGAATGGGGGTGTAGCGGAAGTTGAGATGGAGAGACAACAAGCGGAATCGATTCAATTAAATTTTAAAATGTGGCGTCAGTTATCACTGAGAATACATCTATCAGAGTGGACTGAGCCGACTCAACTGTTGATTTGCCAGGACAGGTGTGATTTGTTTGCAGAATGTCCGTTATTTAAACTCCATTTAGAGCAATATCACAGCAACCTTTGCACAAATAACTTTTTTTTCGTGTTGCTTTTTATCCTGCAGCCGGACCAGTCTCCAGCAACAACGGAGACTTTGGCGAGTGGAATGCGTTCCCTGGTGGCCAGATGCCAGCATCTGCTCAGCCTGTTGACACCGGTGGAAATGACCTTTTTGGAGCCATGGGAGCTGCTCCTGCCCCCGCCCCTGCTCCAGTTACTGCGGCGGGCTCCAGTTCATCCTCAGCAGATCTATTTGACCTGATGGGGCCGGCTCAGTCATTTACTTCCTCTCAGAGCCTCAACTTCAGCATGAACAGTACGCAGAGCATGAGTACCACAGGCCTGCCTCAGTCGAGATCACAGGTATGCATGGTTGCACACCGATGCATCTATTCTTAATGTGCTTAGCTTTACATGACATCCGATTCATGCTTCGATTTTGGGGAGATTGCATTTGATAGATTTGGAGCGCTGATGATCAGTTAATGTGCTTGACTGACGATTCAAAATAGACTCCAGAGCATACATGATATCATCTTTGCCAGTGAGAGCATCACTCGGCATTTGTATAGTAATCTATATATAACCTGATCAATGTGACCACGTGACAGCAAAGCCTTTTGTGATTTGTTTTTTCCTTCAGAAACAAGCTTTACAAAAATGAAATAATCACAAGTACAACCAATGGATACTCAAAGGTTTGATGTGATGAAACATGAAATACAACATATTGACTTAGGAGGCTAATTTGAAAGCAGAAAACCTTCTCTCACACTTCTTTAATGAGCTTGGTGTTGTACAAATAAATTAGTCATTGCAAAACCTAAGCAGGGACGACTGCTATTCTGCATTAAGTACTAGGACAAGAAACATGACCTTTTGTGACATCTGCTGTCGGAATTGCTAAAACAATGTTGCCTCTGGAGACGCATCATTTTTCAGGTATTTTTTTCAACTGCAAAACCAAAAGAGAGAACATGATCAAGAGAATATGACAGTAGAGAAACAAAAGACATTAATTACGTCAACGCAGTCACATGATCAAAGCTGATTAGTGTGCATTCTCCCTACAAGACAATAAATGGGGTGTTAGAAAATAAATACATTATTTATTGGAAAAATAGTAACACCTGTGCTACTTTTTACTAAATTATAATATTGAAACTTATTTCTAGAAAAAAAATCCTATGTCAAGGGAGCTATACTTTGTTTTCTTGTTGCTTGTGTGTAAAATATTACTTGTAGTTGGTAATATCAAATGAAATATACAAGTACATCGTTTGTTAACTGGCAGCCCAAAGCAAGGTGTTAGAATTTTGCGGCAATTTTGCGGCAACCAGTTCAGGGTGTACCCCGCATATTTCTCAAAGTCACCTGGCATAGGTTCCAGCACACCCGCAATCCTCATGAGGATGACATGTTTCAGATGACGAATGGAGAGTCACATATACTAATTGTCACACTACTGCACCCATTTATATGGCTCTGCAGCTAAACTGGGCAATATAAGCAAATCTTCAACTGAAGCCACCATTCCAATACAATACATCTTTATTTATATAGCGTCTTCACAACAACTATTTTTTTTTATATTTGGCACATTCATGAATCCGGCGGCTCGGTGGCGCACTGGGTATCACGTCCACGTCACAGTTAGGAGGGTGCCGTTCGATTCCACCTCCGGCCCTCCCTGTGTGGAGTTTGCATGTTCTCCCCGGGCTTGCGTGGGTTTTCTCCGGGCACTCCGGTTTCCTCCCACATCCCAAAAACATGCTTGGTAGGCCGATTGAGCACTCCAAATTGTCCCTAGCTGTGAGTGCGCGTGCGGATGGTTGTTTGTCTCTGTGTGCCCTGCGATTGGCTGGCAACCAGTTCAGGGTGTCCCTCGCCTACTGCCCGTCGACGGCTGGGATAGGCTCCAGCACGCCCGCGACCCCCGTGGGGACTAAGCGGTTCAGAAAATGGATGGATGGACATTCTTGAATCCTGATAATGCACACGCACACAAATAGCTTGCTCTCAATAGCTGCAGGCGTGTCCACTGAATAGGCTGGAAACACACCCTTCTTGACGCTTACCTGCCACACAAATAGTACGTTCTCACTGTAGGTACTCAAATGTCTGTCGTCACATACAATATGGCCTCAGTTTACTGCTGTTTAATATACACTTAACTTTTCCTGAAGTGTCCTTGTTATGTGGACCCACAAACCAACAACATCGAGCAAGGTGCTGACGTATTAGACGACCCTGCCGCCAGGTGGTAAAAAACACTTGTTTTAATCCATTTCAGGGGTAGCCATTTTTTCAAGGCTCGGGTAATGACCAAATGACGTGCCAGCTTACAAATATCACATGACCAAAATATGAAAATTAATGATCTGTGATTGGTTGTAACCTTAGACCTGGCAACTGTGATATCATTTTAAGCAAGTGGTAAAGTTGCCGCCACCTGAGATGATTAAAATCGAATGGATTCGGCTGCCTAATTCATTTTCCATAAACTCTGTTATTTGTAATACCACGTATAGACTATGGGCGCCATGGAGAACGACGCTTTGTGTTAAAGAAAACTTTTTGACTAAACAAAAAGAGACAATCACCCCACCTTTAAAATTATGATCAGAACTTGGACCTACAGAACTTCATCTAATAGTACTGTACTGTGATCGTAGCATATACCATTTCAAAGTCCTTTATTGTCAATACCTTCACATGCCAAGACACACAAAGAAATCGAAATTACGTTCCCACTGTCCCACGGTCACAAGACATAGTACACAATATACATACAAGTAAACAACACAAAAAAATAAAAACAAGTCGGCACAAACAATGAATAAATAAGAGTGATGAATAAATAATAAACAAATAACATAATAAATAAGAGGAGCGAAAATGGAGCAAGTGTGCATACAGCAGACAGTCAGAATATAGCGCAAAAGTACAGGACACTACGCAGAAGAGGGGAGAGAGTTCAGGATCCTAACAGCCTGGAGTATGAAGCTGTTGGTGAGTCTGGTGGTGCGGGAGCGCAGGCTCCTGTACCTCTTCCCAGAGGGCAGAAGATCAAACAAAGAGTGAGAGGGGTAACTCACATCACTCACAATCGTGGTCGCCTTGCGGGTGAGATGGGAGGTGTAAGTGTCCTTCAGGGAGGGGAGTGAAGCACCAATAATCTTACCAGCCGTGTCAACTATGCGCTGCAGGGCCTTCATGTTGTATTCAGTGCAGCTACCACCCCAAACAGCGATACAACTGGAGAGCACGCTCTCAATGGTGCCACGGTAGAATGTAGTCATGACGGCCGGAGGAGCACTTGCTCGCCTGAGTTTCCGCAGGAAGTACAGGCGGCGCTGAGCTTTCTTCACCAGTGATGCGGTGTTGGTGGACCAGGAGAGATCCTCACTGTTGTGCACCCCCAGGAATCTGGTGCTGCTCGCTCTCTCCACCACAGCACCGTCGATGGTCCCTCACGGATTATTATATTCCCTGCTCAGAAAAATACCTGAAGATTCATCATATCAAATTAATAAGGCTTACATAGTCTCAAGTTCAAGATTGCTTTAGTATTTTAAAAACCTGATATTTACTCATATCTTGGAATAGGACTTTGTAGTGATAACTGCACTTAAGGTATGTTTTTATTTATGAATTCACCAGCCCCTCCAGAACATTGGGGCACCTCTACAACCGCAGACTGCTCAGCAGGGAGTCGTTTCTCAGGGTGCTGCAGCCAAAGCGTCGCTGCCCTCCACCTGGTCAGACCACTCTGTGAACATCAGCCTCGACTCACTGGGACCCGGCATGCAGGCGCCCAAGCAGAGTCAACCCTCCCTCAACACACTTCAGCAAGGTAACAGAAAGCTGTCGACATAAATTCGAACTCTGCGCCCTGGCTGCTTTTCAAGGAACCCGTCAATAATATAGTGCAGGATATGATAGCATTCAACAAGGAATTCATTTGCATCTTTGTTGGCGTAACCACATGGTTCAACCTCAACATGAAAGGCTTATATTCTCGCAAGTAGGCTAACTAGGAAGAGGCTCATAAATAAACAATCATTAGCATCATTAAGAATTTTGTCAATCTGGCAATCTTTTGGCAATGTTGTCCCCCTAATGAATGTGGCAGCAAACACCCCAGCCAGCCTTGCACTTAATTTTAATTCATCTACCGTGGAACCTCTAATCCATTCTAGAGAGAAACAAAAATAATGTAACAGTGGTAGCAGTACTAAACGTGTAAAAATATGGAACCGCTGCTTTTAACAATATGTACAAATGTAATGTGTCACCGATGCGGCTCTTGCATTCTCAGGCCGAGCAAACACAAAAACAATCGGGCTCTTTTTGTTCTGATTTGCCTGATCCAGACCAAGGATGGCAAATGCCTGACTATCTTTTATGTTTTAAAGTTATGTCTGACTGTGTGAGGTGTGCTAATACAATACATTAATTTCTTATTTATATAGCGCTTTCACAACAAGAGTGGAATTGTCTCAATAATACGCTCCAAAAACAAAGACAGGCCGGCAATCAGAACGAACGTGTCCTATATTTACCATCACAAATCTTCCTTTGTGCGTGGGGGAAGACGAAGTCTCCCGAGTCATTTGGACTCCGTGGACTGTGACATAAACGGAATGTCGCCAAGCATAGACGCGAACGAGGAAGCAGTGGTAAATAAAACAAAATATGTTGTACTCAACGGTGTTTTTTGTGTAAAAAGCGTGTTTCCAGAGACACCAAGAAATAGTCATCGTCGTTAAACAACACTGCACCTATGGTCCTTTTTGGAAACACAAGCTAACAATAGCACAAATCTGGGAGCCTCTCTTTATTCTTTTTGAGAGCCTCATGTTTGTAATAATAACTTAGATTTTTATTTTCACAATCTAAGGAACCCAAGGAACTTTTTGTTCAATGAAAATCCATCCATCCATTTTCTGAACCGCTTAGTCCCCACGGGGGTCGGTAATGAAATGAAGCTTCGTGAGCCCCGCCTATTGCATTGGGTCACGACACGCCATCAACGTCTGTCATTAGCTGCTGCTACATCCCTGATGGCTATCAAGTGAACTTAGCGGCCAAGATTGAGTCATGTTGAAAGATTCATTACCAATAATTTGCTCTTAAACAGTACTTCCATACAGTCAAACGTCAGAACCTCCCAAATAAGTTTTATGAACAAGATAATTTCTAATAAAAACATGTGTCCTGAAATGAAATGTGACTTTTTCAATACGTTGCAGGCAACCAGGCCAGTGGAAACATGCTGTCACAAGGATTCTCTTCAATGAGCCTCGGACCCTCGGCAGCGAGACCGCCTGTCACTGTAATGATGCACCCCGGTGCTGGAATGGGAATGGCGCCCAACGCTGGCATGATGGCAATGGGGATGCCCCCAAACCAGGCAATGATGGGGATGTCTATGGCTTCCAACCAGGGCATGATGGGGATGGGCATGGGTATGAACATGGGAGGGGTGACGATGGCGATGCCCAGTGGCATGGGAATGGGGATGAACCCGGCAATGGTTCAGCAGGCCAAACATGACGCCTTCGCCGACTTCGGTAACTTTGGGAAGTGATGAAGAGCCGAGGTGAGCCGAGGGGTCATTGGTGAAGGATTGTTCTGAGCTTCAAACAAAGAGTACTTGAAAAATGTCAACCCTCACAATACCAACGCCCTGCAATCTCCTTATTTTAAACAAATAATGCTGTGTAATGAATGATATGGATCGAAATGGATTTGTGCGAGCGTGCGTATGCATGTGTGTGTAGTTTGAACCAATGATCGGTGCGGTCTTCAGACAGCTACTGTAAATTGTGTGCCTTGCCGGTCATGAATGTCAGGTGTGTGTGCTTTTATAACCTCAATCAAACGGAATCAGCAGAATAGCAAAAATGTATATACTTATATATCGCTAGATATTTTTGAGATGCCTCCTATTGAATGGTGAGTTTGGAGAACGTGATCAGCCATTTTAACTTTCTAATATATCAAATTACCTCTCATTTTGTCCTCTGTCTTCCTTTAGCTTGGAAATAGAAATCTACATCTCTTTGCTCTTGCTAGAACGTTTATCTGCAGTTGCGGAGGTGTGTCAATGCTTGTGTCATCCGCTCAAGTCATTTGAATTAAGAGCACATTGTTACCTTCTCCACATGCTGCCATCACTATTGGCCAACAAGAGCCGTTTTCCACGGCCAGACCATCTTTCAGTAGTGGTATAATATCATGGCTCTTCTTGTTTGCATTTAAAGAAGATAATCAGTTCTGGGGAAAGTCATCCTCCCTCCCAAGTACAAGCCAGAGTGCCTGCAAGATCTTTGCCTTTTCTGTTAACTTCCATAAAGAAGACAACGTGACCATGCAGTGTTGAAGGCAGCAACCACACCATGTACAAATAATCCGTTTGTACTCGTGCCTCAAGCCAAGTAAACTGTCAGTACACAAAAGGCAGTTTAGTCTTAATTAGTTCTTTTATGCTGTTTATCTCAAACAGCTTTACTTCCTCTCTTTAGTTGTGTAATCCTATTGGCGCAGACTGTTTGACGATTGCATCACATTGTGTTTAAATTCTATTTTCACATTTCCAACCGCTCGCGTGCAGTATTTGTCAGCTAGCGCGTCTGTGCGTGCACATCCCTTACGACTAAGCAGGCGAGAGGACCGACCGTGGTGCTGATCTGTTGGGTGTACATACAAAGAAAGCACTGCTCCTCGTTGGAGACCAAGTGCCTCCTGACCCTTGTATCTGTAATATTACATCAATCTTGGGTGCCTGGAATTCCCTCAGCCACCCCCAGTTTGCCAACGATGTTAATAATTCACACGCCAGAGTATAAGGAAGTGGATCCTGCAGCCTTGTGGGCCTCGGGAGGTCTTGCACACTGATACATTGTAGCCTTTTATTGAAGTCTGGAGCATTACAATGACCAAAATCTGTTTTCTTTCATTAGTTTGTGTTCTGCAGATTTTTTTTCTTTTCTACTTTTGATCTCCTGTAAGTAGAAATGGGCTTGTTACTGAAACACTAGTATATGCAAATATCAAAAAGAAAGTCCTATGAAGAAATTTTGCATTCCCATTTTGATTTACACAGCAATCTAGCTTACAACATTAAACCGTTGATTGAAATGATTTAATGGTGTGTGTTATTTGGTGAGTTGAGTCATTAGCGTCATTCGAATGGACTTCAAGCAGCACAAGGGAATCTTATTCAACATGCAAATTACTTCCAGTTTATGTAAATGGTCTCTAAGTTGCATGGTGCTCTTCCACTTGTTAAGGCGCTCTAAGAGCTTAACACTGAATTCGTCATTCACCTGCTGGCAGTATCTTGTACCGATATTTCGATAAGGTCACACACAATTGCTGAGGATCATACCCCGAGCCTCTTGAGTTGGGGGCCTACCACTGAGCCACGTTGCCCCCTTCTACTGACCTACTTAAATTGCACTCCATATAAAATACGAAAAATACACAAAAACAGACAATGAGCAACCTCTGCCATTTAAAAAGAAAAAACTTCCACGAGCTGCAGTAAATTGTGCTTTTATGGGTAATGTGCCCATTAAAGAGTAAAAGCAATCCAAGACGTCAAGACAAATGACAGCTTTTGAGTGCCATCTGCAATCTCGAGCATCGCAAACTCAATTATTCATAATGCATTTATGAAGTCCGCTGAGACCGCGCTGTCATTCCTGTTCAAACTAACTGCAAAAGCAACATCAAGAGACAGGCAGGAGACGACGGCCCCGCCGGAAGCTCCGGGTGTGTGCTGACACCTGCTGGATGGCCCAGGATGGACGTACATGTTTCACCATCAAACAAATTTCTGGAAAAATTACACAAAGTTGCTCTGAGGAATTTAGGCCCAAAAAATCTGGCATTTTTTTTATTTTGAATATTGACAAATAAAGGTCAGGTAGTTTGTAAATGTAATAAACATCTGTAGAATTAAACCATCATTTCATCATGTAAATGTTAGATTTACTATTTCCTTTTATTTACAACAAATCAAAATATTTTACATTGTCCATGTCCCCCCCCCCCCCAATAAATGAATAGTAAAAGAGAAATATGTAAGTTTTAACAAATTTTAATGGGAAATGGTCAAATTAAACCAACATATACAGCACCAGACAGAGAATCTGATCATTCACTTGCCGGCATACAAGTGTCAATGTGAAGAGCCTCTTGTGTTGGGAGGGGCTAGGGTCAGTCAATCACTGCCTTGCTCATGGGCAGGAAGCAGACGAGCTTCTCTGGAACAGCTAGTGGCCGCTTTTGCATTTCTCTCAACAGGATTTGAACAGTGAGCCCTTCGGTCCTCTCGGCGCATTACAGAGTTCCCACAACGAACACGATGCAAATCTGACATCTGTCCATCTCTCGGTTGTTCTCACCAGTAAAACCAGAGCTCTCCCTCAGTTCTTCAGCAGCATTCAACATCTCTCAATGTAGATGGTAAAGTGCAAGATGAAGTAGCACATAAAACATCCACACAAATGCAGTCTGGGACTGTCAGAGCGGTTGAGGGTTGACCAGGAGAACATTCTCTCCCCTGATAAATAGCTGGTTGATGTGGCGAGTGTGGACCTTGCCATACGCTCTGCACTCTTTCTCCTGACCTGCCTTGGTGCCCTTTGGTACCCCCGATGACTTGTCGTCACTTCTGTGCCTGGCAGGGTGAGCGGGTGAGTGTTCTGAAGTCACTTTTGGCTTTGAAGGCAGACACAGGCCGCTTTCTACCTGGACGCGGTGTTTTGTTGTTGCTCCTTCACCTCCTGAGCTCTCCTGCAGCTTCAGCTTCTCAAAGAGCTGTGCAACAAAGGTGTTAATAGAGCATACAGTCAATCACAAAGGAGTAAATGGTATACCCGTGAAATAGTGAGGGCCTTCTCATGGTACAACGCCTTCCCGAGAAGAGGCTCTCTGTACGTCTCATCAACGTCCACCATAGCCTGACGACGAGATGACAATGATCGACCGTCTCCAATTACAAGCGCATCCCAATCACTCACCAAATTCCAGAACTTGTCAAAGGCCACAACAAAGCCAGAGCACACACCCCTCAGTCCTTTGAAGGTCCTGATGTGAACTTTGACTCTTATTCTCTGCTCCACACATCTATACAGTTCTCCCAAAGGACTGCCTTTGCATACTGTAAACAAAAGAGATATCGCGTCGGCTCCAGCAGTGATACTTTGGATTTAGACACTGGACAGCAGGTGGGCATGTTCTGAGATAAGTCAAAATAAATGTCATGGATGTCCAGACATCCAGTGGTTGGCTGTATGTACATATATCTATTGAAATGCATACAGATGATAATCTCGGTACTTGTTGATAGTTGTGAGATGTCTTGGTTTCATGATGTCTCAAAGTGAATTAACTGCGTGCAGGTCCCAGTCAGGGAAAAAGTTGTGCATTACAGTACAGTGCTTGTGTGTTGTCACGATGGTGAAGTAGCTTTTACTAGATGCGCATTGAACCTACACGTCATCCTTGTTAGCACATTTTTCTGAGGCTTGCGTCTCCGTGACTGCTGCGCGCGGCTGGTGCTGCTGCTGCCTCCTCCCTCCTCCTCCTCCTCCAATGACTTCTTGTTCACCATGAGCTTCTTGAGCCTCTCGATGCGCTCCGGGTCTGCGACTCCTCTCAGTGCCTTCAGCCGCCTTTTCTCCACATTCTCGGGCTTGGCTCTACCACGGCCCCCCTTCAGGAAACTTTCGTACTCGGCGATGTTGTTGAAACATTTGATGTTTGGAAACGGTAGCGGCACCGTGGGCGAGTATAAGGCCAAAAGGGGGTCAAACCTTTCAGAACAAACGTCTGTTTTTAACGTGTCATCATCCCGTGGACCCGATGAGGCACCAGAATTGGAAGCGGAGTCTTTTTCTTGACAATGTGATATCCTACTTCGTCTGTCTCTTTCTTTCTCCTCCATGTTTGTTTGAAACAACCGCAGGCACCGGTTTACACCTCTCAAAGCACTATGGGAAATGGATGAGCTCTCAAATTAGAGATCTCACTCCACAACGGTCCTTCATTGATTGTCGGGATAGTTTAAACGTATTATGTGTGTTTTGAAATTCATAATAGCATGATTATGATAATAGCTAGCATAATGTAGTGCAATAAATGCCATCCGTATCGACACTTAAAATGCAAACTTTTTATGCTGGTGAGCTAAATAGACGATCTTTGCTTCCCTCGAGAAAACGTTATACGTTTAGTTGAATATCAAATGGGTCTTGTTACTTGAGTAAAATGTCAGAACGACTATAACGCATTTTATTCTAAATTTGTACAACACGCGGTGGAAGTGTTGTCTTGTATGAGATGTTGGTAATCCGGAACCATGTGCAATCATGACCGTGTTATTAGTCGGACGAGCATAGCGCTGAACCAAATAGATCCGGAGTCACGTCATGTTCTTCGTAGTTTCTCACATTGTTTTTTTTTTAAGAAGACAAATTAAACTGACAAGATAATATACAAACCAGAAGGCTGTTTTAATGTAACTGTGTTGCATATATTTGGTCTGATTATTTTCCATCGTTTCAAGTGCGGTAAGCCTGATTCCCTTTAAGAAGACTGATGTAATGCCGATTAATGACTATTTATTAAAACATGATTGTCATTTTTGTCTTTTATTGTATTGTCGGTTTGATAGATTAAACGCTCATACACAAAGGACTGTTTATGTTATAGATATTTTAAGATTAGTTAGTGGTTATTGGCACAATCATTGAGTGCCGTACAGAGCAATAATAACACTAGGTGGCGAAATAAGCACTGCGTACAGTTTACGACTAACACTGGATGTTAGTGTTGTTAGCATTTTTTCCCCGGTTACCACTTGTAAAGTGGTTGAAGAAATGTTGAACCAATTGTTGATCAATCCGTATTTGTCTTTATTGCAGCGACAGACTGATGCAAATTATAAATGTCTGCAGACTTTGCAACGGTATCAAGTCTTGTGTTGTCAGACCCCTGGCCTGTTTATTTATTTCCACTTGTACCATGGCCAAGAGCAAGTTTGAATATGTGCGTAACTTTGAAGTAGATGACACCTGTCTGAGAAACTGCTACATTGTTGTGAGACTGGATGGCCGCAACTTCCACAAGTTAGTCTGCTTTTTTGGAATGCACATCTGTGATGTTTATCATTTTATGGTGCTATTGTTCAGCGTTAACTGTCATCGTTACGTTTTAGGTTTTCAGAGCAGCACAAGTTCACCAAACCCAATGACAACAGGGCCCTGGGCCTCATGGCCCGCAGTGCCCGATCGGTCATGGAGGAGCTTGAAGATATTATCATTGCCTATGGACAAAGTGATGAGTTTAGTTTTGTTTTCAAGAGGACCACCAACTGGTTCAAGAGGAGAGCTAGGTAAACATAAGTGAGAACCATACTTTTACGTTGTTGTTGTTGTTGTTATTGCTGATGTTTGTCTGACTTTATTTCTCCTTGCAGCAAGCTGATGACCCACGTGACCTCACAGTTCTCGTCCTCTTATGTCTTTTACTGGAAAGAGTTTTTTGGAGAGCAACCTCTCCTCTATCCACCAGGATTTGATGGGCGGGTGGTACTGTATCCTAGCAACCGCAACCTGAAAGACTATCTGAGCTGGAGGCAAGCAGACTGTAAGCATGTTGTTACAACTGGCATTGCACTGTTGATGGTGATGATGGAAGTGTCCGACTCTTTTTGTCATTTTTTCCAGGTCACATAAATAATTTGTACAACACAGTCTTTTGGACCCTTGTACAGAAAGGTGAACTAACCACAGTTCAAGCAGAAGATCGCTTAAAGGTGACTTTAATTTGACATTCCCTGCTGTAAAGTTGTTTACAGAGTTGTTTTTTTTCATGCTACGAGATTTACTGTTTTTTCAGAATTCGCCATTCCTTTACCGATCTGTGAGTTACAATGCAGTGAGTTACGATAGATAAATAACAGTGCATGTAAGAGTTGACAACAGGTGAGACAACATGCTTAAATGTGGTAAAAAAATATATTTGTGATGGTTATGCATGAAACAGTTTTTTCTTCATCCTTTTCACATTTGTACAGCTCTACTTTTAAAATTTGAAGTTTGTAGTTATGCATTAAAAATGATCTTCCCGTACACCTAATTTAATTTGTTTTACACACACGATATCACATTTGTGTACTCCTACAGGGAACATTAGCTGCTGCCAAAAATGAAATCCTGTTCTCCGAGTTTGATATCAACTACAACAAAGAACCGGCTCTCCATAGGAAAGGCACCACTCTCATCTGGGAAAAGGTCAGATGATTTGAGACTCATTTATTTATTTCTGCTTGCGATTTTGACAATTTGGCTGTTTACATGTTAAGATACAGTTCAGATATGCGTCATCACAGATTTCCATGACAAATCAGGTGTGTTCGGACCTCCGCAATGGAGGCTCTGCCGAACCCCTGAGACCGACTCACCGAACCCCTAGGGTTTGATCGAACCCAGGTTAAGAACCACTGTTCTATAGTGTACAATAGGGCTGAATGATTTATCGTTTTGGGACATCAAAGCTACGATTTATTTTAGGCCTATTATCCCTCACACTCACCAATCAACAACATGCGACGGTGGACCAGTCATAGCGCCACACTGGATCAAAAAAAAAAAAAACCTTGCATCAATGTCCCATAAGTGTTTTCTGCTTGGCAATGCTACCAAGAGGCAAACGTGTACGCTCATTGCTAAAATATAAGAACAATTCCTCAGTCTTAACCATCCATCCATCCATTTTCTGTACCGCTTTGTCCCCACGGGGGTCGCGGGCGTGCTGGCGCCTATCCCAGCTGTCATCGGGCAGTAGGCGGGGGGCACCCTGAACTGGTTGCCAGCCAATCGCAGGGCACACAGAGACAAACAACCATCTGCACTCACAGGGGCAGTTTGGAGTGCTCAATCGGCCTACCAAGCATGGTTTTTGGGATGTGGGAGGAAATCGGAGTGCCCGGAGAAAACCCACACGGACTCTGGGAGAACATGCAAGGGCCGGAATCGAACCCACACCCTCCTAACTGTGGGGTGGACGTGCTAACCAGTGCGCCACCAATCTTAACCAATTCTGGCATAATATAAAAATAAAGCTCATAATAAGTGTTGGCACCTGTGCTGAGGACACTTCTGTGTTGCTTTGCTGATGCACCTTGGTAATCAGTGTCAAAAATGAATCACAGGAAGAGAAACAAATGTTCTGAGTTAAGCCTAACTGACCTACATTTATGCCCCACAGTAGCAGAGTGACCGTGTCAAGATTTTGGAAGTGACCTCAAGATACCCTGCAAGTGAAATCAGAGGATAGAAAGCCAAATTCCCATGCAGTGCAGTGTTTAGTCTCAAGATGGCATCACACAGAATGTTTTTGCCCCAAATTCAAAAGCTTTCAACAAACATGCACTAAAATGTCAAAATAATGACCAGGACATGTAGAGAGCAGCAGTAGGCACCTGTTTTTACAGTTTATCTGCAAAAAATGTGTTGTGTTAGTAGCATTTTTACCCATGATCCATGACCAAAACACACACACACATTCACCACTTAGAGCATATAAACACACTTGCACCATCTGCACTTACAGGGGCAGCACACACACAAGTAGGGATTAGTGTCATGCTAATGATCTGACAACGTGGCCGAGTCATCTTCATAAGCTGCTGATGCAGAATGAAATGCAGCAAAACACTCACACTCGCACACATCCACCTAACAATCAACTTCCATGTGCCACGTATCTGAACCTAATCCTTGTTAAACACAGCAAAAGTGTGCATCCAACTAAACTGTGTTCATGCATTGAAACGTTGCATGGGTGTCACACCAGTCAGGTGTCTGGGTGTTTTTCAATGATAGCGTTTCAGTCAAAAAACAATGTTGATAGTATGTAGAGGACAAAGCTTTTTAACTTGTCTTTATCGTTTCTGATTTCCCAGCATGATGAAAGTCTCCTCAAACAAACAAAAGGAGTGAATGACGGGAGGAAGGACGTGCATGTGACTCGGAGCAGAAGGAGTGTGCAGGCCTACCACTGTGACATTATAGGAGAAGGGTTTTGGCAGCAACACGCAAACATTCTGGAAGATGATGGCTGCTAGTGTTGTGAAAAATAAACACATATCATGGTGACTGTGAGAGTGGGCATTCAATTTGTTTACCTAACGCAAGCAACATCATGTACAGTGGTGTCCCTTACCCTAGAGGCAGACAAACATGTTTCATATCACAATGATTTATTATGAACTCATCAAAGTGAGCCAAGGAATAGTTTGTGTTAACATGCTGGGAGTCTGACAACCAAATCCACCCACAGTTCCCCTGTGCCCCTTTCACGTATGTTACACACTTTATTTTTTTTACTCACAGAGGATTCTATTGCAGTGGTGTGCCAAATGATTTTAAGTAATCATTATTTGTGTTTTGATACTGGTCTTCACTTGACCCCAAAAAGTCCACTAACTGCACGTGTGTGCGTATAGACAAAAAGTCAAACCATCATAGATGGCCAAAGCTAAGTGGTTACCTCAACCCATGGTATCATGCACTCACATTTAATCATATCAAAACTAAAAGATCTTAAAGCATGTGTTTGGGCCGCCAATATTTGCATATGACATTCTAAATTGTGTCACATACCTCCCACTGTGTGTTTCAAGTAGACACTAAAATGCTTGGCACAAGCGCTCAGTCTTGTATCACTGCCAGAATGCCATTTAGAGAAGTGAATGGATTTGTGGGCCATCCGTGCTAAGAATACCTCCACACACCCCGAGTACACTCGATCCCCCTGACATGTGCGTGGCATATTTATCATTGCACTTCCGAATGACCGCCTCAATATGAATGGCTGCTGCGGATCAACCCGGCTGGATTTCATTTCTGTCGTAGGCTCACTAAGTGCTTAATTTTGGGGTGGGGCAAGCTCTTTCAAGCTACTGTAAATACCCCACAACTGTTTCAGATCTGTAAGACCAGTGAATTAATGTTGCATTGCTTAATGCACTTCTAAGGGGGGAAAATGCAGTTGCGTTCAGGATGTTTCACTTGGCACACAGCCAAACTCGACAGTTTCTGGCAAGTGGATCACTTATTTAAAGGCACTATGCGGTTACATTTGAGCTTGCTAGTTGAAACTTGTTAGTAATATCATATGCACTTCCCGATGTAGTGGATGTTACTCATCAGTGAGTACCAGGTGTCCACTAGGTGTATGAAATAATATTGTGCAATTACAGTTTTGTAGTTATAATGAATAAAGGTACATGTTTTACCATCAACAAAATATGTTCCATTGCACTATTAGAGGTGCAGTGATCTTTTTTTGTACTTTTGTACTTTGACACCACAAAATAATAATTCAGCTAATTCAATACATGATCTTACTTCTAATTTCTGATGTGTCAAAGACACATTTAATTGTTGATATTATTTTGAGGGATAACAGTTAAACCAATAAAAGTTCAATTTGATAATCCCGATTGCCAGTAAAGAAGAGCTTTATAAGAGCTGTATAATTTAATTTCAGCTTTACAACTACAGTACGTATATGTACTATAGAAATGACTTTAAGAGCAAAAAAGAAGACCACAGATTCTCTAAGCAGGGTTCGTAAAACGAGGCGGCCTGTTCTAAAAAGATCTCCGCGGTGATGGAACGTTCTGATTTTCTAGCAGTGTTGAAAAAGTGGTCACTTTAAAATGTAAACACTGGCAATGATTTGTATTAATACAGTTGTATTAATAGAGTTGCATATCTTTTTTCAAATTATTGTGTGGAAATATTGCTGGAAAACCACTTAAGAGGTAAACAGTATAGTTTTTTATCATTCGGATTTCTACCCGTCGTGATGTCTTGTCTCGCTGGGACGCGCGCATGCGTGTCAACGCGCGTGCACTTGAAGGGGAGGGCTCAAGCAGAATGTCCATCATCCCCCAGAGGAGCGTCACCTCGTCATGTCACACCGACGGAGAGTCTCCTTGGGTCGGATGTGAGCAATCTCAGCCAGCGAGTACATTGATGTCTCTCCCGTCCGAGTCCACTTGGAGCCTCTTGCGTTTAGGATGCGTCCTCCTCCTCCGCGTCCTCTCCATGGCGCGCCATCCTCTCTCTTGTGCTTGTGCCTCCTAGCGCTCCTCCACTGGATTCAGTCGGCTGCGCAAGCCGCTGTTGGCCGACGTGAGTCTCTCTTGTTTACATCCATAAATTAAATTCTCAAAGGTGCGTTCACTCTTCGTTGCATTTGACGCTCATAATTATATAAAGGAAGCAATAGACTGTAACTTCTATGTAGCCTTAAACAGTTAAATGCATTAAAGAGGTAGGCTTTTCATGAAAGTTGCATGAAGAAAATTGCTGCTTATAACAGTATACACTCAGTGGTCTTAAGATAATATCGCTTTTGACAAAACTGACAGCATGCCCTCGCTATGTGCAATCTACAATCGAATCCTACATAGTGCAAAGTCAACTGGTTTTGGATATAGCATCATTCCTGTGGTGCTTCCAGAAATACCCCACCAATGTACTGGTAGTACCACAATAGACAAGTGGTGTGCTATTACATCAGCTGTTAATGTAAATAATGCACATGCCTTGCCAATAAAGCAGTAGAACCATGTAGTATCACCGAAACAATAAACAGGAACAACGTCAAGATTTTTCTTTTGTTTGCATTTATGTGCCTATTAATTGGCTGGCATCTGCCACAATGTACCCTGCCTCTTGGCCAGTCAGCTGGGAGGTGAGAATAAGAGTTAAAGAATATAGATGGATAGATATAGGAGGAACCACTTTTCTAATTTGTGTCCTGAGCTACAAAGGAGAGACTTTGCATTAATTAACTAAAATAACGTGGTGAGGGTGTATATATATATATATATATATATATATATATATATATATATATATATATATATATATATATATATATATTCATCTCTGGTAGACCCTTTGACCACATTCATCTTCTATCCAGTGTGTACAGTATGCAGCCATGTGAAGCTACAACTTTTTGCAGGAGAAAGCGCTGCGGTGGAGAGCTATGGGATCACCTATCCTGTTTGGCTGCATCCTCACAGGCACAGCAGGTCTGCCAACAGAGAGGTGAGGCCCTCACTATCTTAACGTCACAAGGTGATCAAAGACACAATGGCATGTTTTTTTCATAGCTTTGAGTTGCTTCTATTTCTTTTCCAGCATCCTCCCGAGGCTGAAGTTGTCATCTCAGTGGAGGGCCAGGACCTTCGGCTGCACCTGGAGAGAAATCAGTGAGTTTTTTGGACACAGGTATTTTTGCAGGCATTTATAGAGATACTTGCGATCAGTTTGCTTGTTTGACCAGATTTTATTTGACGCTTTGACACCTGGATGATGTCAGGGCCTCCACTCTGCACTGATGTAGATGACCAGTGATGTGTTTGGACGACAGAGTGTTGTATTGACACCCGATCTGTTTGCTTTTTGGCTAACAGGAAGTCAGGCTGTGCCTTTAACATCCCATAATCTGTTGGTCTTGAGTGCTTCCTGTCCAATCAGAGTGATATTTTTCAACTGATAAGACAGTGTTTTATTTAATGGACAGTGTGGTAGCCTGGCAAGTTTTCATTTATCGCTCTTAAGATGTGTGCAGTAACAACCGAATACGCACGAGCAATCGGAGGCTTCACTGAACATTAGAAGAACCACTAATGTAAGCTCTTCATTCCTTCACCGTACCTCACACACACACACACATACAAATACAATTAACAAGTCATGACTCCAGTCTGTCTGACTGACTTGCCCTTGGGGAGTTACCCCCTATGTGCTCCCTCCCCAGCAGGTGGTCATTCTCATATATTTCCTTCTGGGCAGGGATGCTTCATCAATCACTCACGAGTGTAGCTACTGGATGGGGAGGGAAACAAAAAAAGAGAACATGTCTTAATGTCTTACATTAGTCAATTACTGCCCAGAAATGTTTGGAAACTATTTTTGAGCAACTTCTTGGTTTCTAGGCACATAAACTTTTTCAACATGTTACGAGCTTCAATTTAATTAGCTGAAGCTGGGGTGAAGTCAAGAGTCGAGAAGTCATGTGAAGAATATGTTATGATTGTATCCGGAACACGGGTTTAATGCAGAACAGAGGTCTCTGTGTTGGGTCACATTAAAATTGGCTGTGTGCTGGGCAACATCAAGTTTTATAACAGTTTGCGTCTGTCAGAGAGCTGTTTCTGATAGTTAAAATAATGTATTCAGACACATGAGAAGGGTTAAATTGTTTCTACAGCTCTTTAGGGGTGGACAGTGACCAGACTCAATTTATTTATTATCTTCCTTTTTTCGTTTGTTTGTGCATCTGCCTGAGCTTATATCTTAATGAACGGATGTGATTTGGTTAACGGCCAGCTATGGACTGGTTTGCTGCCTCAAAGACCAGGAAAAGTACTGTAAAAAAAAAAGGAAAATTTAAACACACTAATAATGTGATAAAACATAATAATAATGCTACACGTGGCAGCAAGGATTTCCTTGAGTGCTATTTACAGCAGCATAGAGCGTCCAGCAACTGTTTTTTTTTTTTTATTCATTTTTTAGGTGGTACCAAATGCTGAATAGAAATAATCCACAATTTGAACTAAAGAGCGGATGTTTTTAATTGTCCTTTATAAGTTGTTGCAGCCAATTTAGTTTCCTTAGCTTAAATTCTTATTTTTGTTTAAGATTCACTGGCCTTTGGTCACCTGATCAGTCACCTGATCAGGTAAATAGGCTGCTCCCACTTGGTAGTCAGTCTCAGGTAGATAAAGAAGGAAGATAGTAGTGACGTAGTTTTTTACTGCTAAAAGGCCGCTTCAAGCTACTTCAAGTCTGCTCCAAGCTTGTAATTTCTGGAACTAGAAAGTTGGAATTTAGAAAACAAACTTTAGTTTACTTCTTGGAACCCTTTATGTTGAAACCTTAGTTGAATTACAAACAATTTGGATTTGTACCTGTGTGCCACCTGTTTGCCTGCCTGCCATTGCCTCTCTCCCTCGGCCTGCATGCCTGCTTGCCTCCATTTTGGACATTCTACCTCCACCTTCAAAAGGGTAAGAGCAACAGCTGTACACAGTGTTTTAAGATAAGCGTGTGACAAGAACTATACAACATCTAACCTTTGAAATTTAAACTGAACTGAAACTGACACTCACATAAGTTGATCAATGTATTCCATTTTCGATCACAAAACACGATCATCGACAGCTCATTATGTGATCCCCTTCATCCCCCCATTCCTTACAGCCTAAGCTTCAACTCAATCATAATATACTATGTTTGTGCATTTTAAACAATGTCAATTTGAAATGATGTCCTGTCTTTAATTAACAAAAAAAGGAAGATTTGGAAAGAATGCTTTTTTTTTTTCAACAAAAAATAAATAAATATCAATCAATCATTAAAACAATCAGTCAGCAGCTCTCAAATGGAAAAGCGGGCTGCCAATCTATGTGATGGGTACTGAAATCCGTATCGGTGAATCTCATTGATGGATGATCGGTATTGTAATCGGCAGTATAAAACCAATAACGGAAGACACCTACTTGAAGCAAATGCTCCCCTTCATCAGATGCGGCAATCATTGTCCCCTTTCCCATCTTGCCGACTTCACCTCGTGCAAAAAAGGGGCAGCCCATCCGCCTTTCTTTTTCCTCTCCTCTGACATTCCCCAGAGCTCTGGTGTCACACTCTGTGACCATACACAAACAAAGCTAATGCTCGCAGAATACACAAACAAGGCTCATAGCCTGGACCTGATGGATTACTGGGGTTAGGGATCATAAAGTAGGAGATGTCTTTGCTCGTCCCTGGTTCACTTTATGTTTAGTCTGCTCAAACGCCAGCCTGCAGACGTCTGCGCTTGGTCATGACTAACGCACGGGCCGAGCGATTTGGCGTGCGGTAAAAGCTTATAAATCGTTCACTGCCAAGCATCGGCCTTCTGCCTCCCTGTCCTTGTGTGCGGTGATGTCATCTGATACGATGAGAGAATGCGACCCACTGACCCTAATGCATTAGCCCACACCGCCTTCCCTTCTCTTCACCCCCCCTTTCACTATCTCCAAAGTACTTTCACATTGCTTCCCGCCTTCCCGACAGAAGCTGAACCGAGTCTTTGTCTCACTGACAGACCAGGCAGCAATGTGCTCCTCACTCACAGCATCTGTCCTCATCCTGGACCACATCCAAACTCTGCAAAGTCCCCTAAGGCTTGCACATTTATTCACCCATTTGTTAAATAGTCTTCATTAAAGAGGGCTCGCGTCATTTAGCAGCATAGAATTAATTTGAAAGGCTTTTAAATTCAGACCCAGAATGGCATTTGTGCTGCCTGCAATGTAATGTGTTATAGAGCAAGTGAGCCTCAACTCAAGGGGTTTGGTAAGATAAAGGAAAATGTAGAAATGTGCGTTTAGTCACCTTTTTTTTGCCCAACTGGCTTTCTTCATCTTTCTCATCACCGTACAATACAGGTAGTTTGGTTTTCATACTTGTGTTGTTGATTCTTGTGTACAAACTCAACTGATCCTTGGTTGAGCTTCAAGTTGAACCTATTTCTATTTTTCTGTGTGTAAATATAGTTGAAAAAAATATAGATTTTTTTTCTGTGTATAGATATAGTTGAAAGAAAAATAACCTTGATATTAAACTTAAATACACACATTTTCTTATCCAAGTATTGGATAAGCCTCAACTTACTTGCGCTCAAATTTATTTTGTTTGATGGGTGAGTACATTTTCGTTAAAAATGACAAAAAAAATTATTCAAATGTCAATTCAAGAGATTTTAAAAAGTATTCATATCCCTGAAAATTTTTAGAAGATTTTCTGAGTGTTTCATGGAAACACCTAGAATCTGATTTTTCTAGCCATCAATAAATTTTCTATTCACCAAATAAGAATGACATATGATAAATGAATATTTAAAAAATAATGCATATGTACATTGATAAATCTTCAGGGAATCAAGTTAAAAATGAAAAAAGTCGTGACAATTTTTAAACGATATGTTTAATTTTATTGTGTTTCTGTGAATTGTCTTTTCATATTATTTTCATATCATTTAGAACAGATCATTTCAAAGGCCATTTTTTATGCCTTAGTTTTTACAGCAATACATAATTTAAATTGCAACCAAACCTCGTTTAAATATTTGTAATGCAGCAAATACACGGTTTCCTCATTTTAATTCGTATGTTAATTCAATAGTTTTTCTCAAGGAGTGAGTATATAATTTTATTAAAGGCATATTATGCCTGTACGTCATGAGTTGGCAGTGTTAACAGCCCGCACTCCCTAAGGAGCAGTATAGGATCATAAATTTAGAGCGCAAGAGATCATCCATCCTGTGTGATTATGAAAACAGCACCGAGCTAAAACCCAGTCAATCATCCTTCGATTTACGTGTAATTCTGCCACCATGGTGAATATTACATGTGAGCTGAGAGCATGTTGGGAATAGTTCGGAGAACCAAAGGAAGTGTTAATGAGCTAGACTGGGACGGTGACATCATTGAGCTTCATTACTACCAAATCTTTTAAGTTCTCTCATTGGCCAAGTTCTCTGGAAACGTCTATTACTCGCTTTGTGATTACATCAACAGACAACCATTGTTTCAAGTGGCATGTCTTTTCAGAATCCTGATGGGAGGATAAAGAAAAATCCCCTTGTTCACATTCTTTCTTTTATTAGTGACTAAAATGATTTCCGGGGAAACGCAGAAGAACCTCTGAAGTTGAATACCCCTATGTATGTGTTTTTGATTGGCTCTGCTGTGATACACTCCAACTCATTTATGACCCTAATATAGGGAAATTAAAGGATGGACGGTTAAAAATGTTCCCCTGACATGAGGAAGAAGTCTTAGGTTGCGACTCAGTCAGATGTAGGCTATAGTATGTGACGCTTCTTATACAGTGGTGAATGAGAGTTAAAATGACTAAAACGTTCATCTCTGGCGCTCTACTACTTTTCATCTGGCAGAGCAGGAAGAGGAATATAATGATATTTAAGGAGATATCCCCCTGCAATGACTCTGCAAAGCTTCCGACTGTGAAAGAAGCATAAAGAGAAATCCAAAATAAAAGGAAGAGCAGCACTGTGGATGTGTTCCATATGTGCTTGAGACCCCAGTCTAATCCAGCATCACTTCTGTGTCTATTCTCATTGCGTCAACTCCAGATGGTTTGATGGATATTAGCAAAACTATATGATAGAAGGAATAAGAAGTGGGTTATTTGGAGAGAGAGAAAAACAGCTGTTGAGCAGGGAAAGTTTGTGAATGAAAACAGGAAGGATGGGTTGATTGAGACAGGGAGGAAGACTGCATACAAACATCTGGATAAGTATAACGCTCTTTGTGGAAACCTTTGACATGGTCTGTTTTAGTATGCGCACAGCTCATGATACGTAAACAGTGCGTACTGCAGATGGTTTGAATACTGACCGTGTGCCAATACACAATTCATTTTCTGCCCCTCCACCCGTTCTATGTACTGCTTGTGGATGCGCCGAAGCCTTTTCCAGATGACTGACTTGTTTGCCAGTTGGTGGCAGCAGGGCATATTCATTTATTTATGTTGCAGTTTATTAATAGTAAATTGTATTCTTGCATACCATTACAATTACTACCACTACTTGCACTTCTATTACTAATACAAATTCAATCCCATGCACTCCCGATCGACAGATGGCTGCTCCATCCATGAATTAAGATTTTTCTTTTAAAATACGGTATCTTTAGTTGTGCACTTATGTTGAACAACTAGCAGTTATCAACCGATCAGCTGCATCAATGCCAGTAGTGCTCTGGACCATTTGCTGCATCATCTTTAAGTGTTTCCTACCATGCTTTCTCTGACAACCCCATTAATGAAATTGGTTCAACAGAAAAAAAACTCATGGAGAGTTTCCGAATCAGCATGAGTTGACTGATCCTATTGCACAAAGTGCTTAGAAATGCAGTACTGTAAAATCCTTCAATAAAATGAATGTCTGTTTGAATATGTACTATAACGAAATGTCTTTCTTCAGGCAGCTGTTGACCCCCGGATATCAGCAAATATGGTATACTCGGGACGGAAGTCGCAGGTCCTTCTCCCCTGTCAACATGGTAAGTTGTGAAACACTTTGGAGATCCTTCATGGCCGCAAGGACATGTAAATAATCCTGTCATAAGTGACATGGAATGTTTCAGTTATGTGGATGACAATGAGGATTAACCAAGTATAGGGACGGTTGTACATTAATGAGCTGAATGTTTATATTCTTTTTTTTTTTTTTTGCTGTTCCAGAATCACTGTCTGTACCACGGAGAAGTTGTGGGTGTAGATGGTTCCAGTGTGGCGGTCAGCACATGCTCAGGTCTGAGGTAAGAAAAACCTTCTTTCAATTCATCACAGTCTTTATGGCAGAAGCATAAACTGGCTCAATTTTACAATTATACTGGTACAATTGTAAGAAACTGCAAAAAGATCTCCACTTGGAGCTGATGTAAAGTTGGCCTCTGTGAAGTTGGCCCTTGGAGATGGTCTTCCAACCGCGATTGTGCGCCTGTGTGTGAGACTTGCATGATTGATCGTGCCTACACAGTAACCCATGCCACTCATGCCATGGGCACTAACACCCCCCCAATACCAATCATGACATGACATGATGAAATGAAGCCTCATGAACCATTGAGGCTTTCCAGCCAATTGGTTTGCACGTGTGTGCATTCCTGAACATTCCCAGACTCTTGATGCCTCAGTCCCAGCCTTTTGTGGAGAGTGCTGCAGGCATCAATTTCAAAATGAGAGAATACACACATTCAGTAGTTTGAACATGAAACATTACATATTAACTTGAAATATTAACTGTATTGTTTATCCGTCCATCCACCCATTTTCTGAACTGTTTTATCTTCACAAGAGTCGCGCCTTGTTGGAACCGACCCCACCTGACTTCGGGCAGCAGGTGTCTGATACCCTGAACTGCTGCCAGCCACTCACGGGGCACAAATTAACAAACAACCATCTGCACTCACATTCACACCTACGGGCATTTTGGAGTGGTCAGTCAGCCTCCCATGCATGTTTTGGGAATGTGGGAGGAGACCAGAGTACAGAGAGAAAATACACATGGAGAACATATTCAAACCTCAGACAGAAAGGCCAGAGTTCAGATTTGACCTCTGCATTGTGTATTGTGTGCGTGTGTGTGCACGTACTTGTGTGTGATTGTGTTTTCAGCTTGTTGCTCTCCATTAACATGAATTCTAATAAAGCTTCTCAGGCGTGGATGGGCGCACGGGTGGGTGTCAGACCTCTCCAGATGTTTAGTGCAGCTGCTTGAGCTGCTTTTGTGTCTACAGTTTGTACCTGACCCCATTAAAATGTTTTTTGCCTCTAAACTCGTTAGATATGATCTAAGCATACATTTGTTTACAATTAAAATAAACGATTGAATTTTTTAAATTATGACTACCGAGAACAGAACGTTTTCTCACGTTTCTTTATTTATTGAAATGTGATACCACCGAAAACTCCCCAGCTTACACTTTCGACACTCTCTCAGTGCCAATAAATAGATGGGAAACAAAGAAAGATATGACCGATGTTACAATAATGGGTATAAATTATGCTTGAGTCTTCCCCCCCCCTGATTATTTATAAAAGAATGGATTAGCAATGCACATCCATGTTGATTTGCAACTGCTGATTGGGTCTGTGAGCAGACTTTTTATTTCCCTCAGGGGTCTAATTTCTCTAAACGCAAGCGTCAGCTACCTCATTGAGCCCGTCTCTACGGCAATGCCTCAGCACGCCGTTTTCCGAGCCGAGAGTCTCCATCTACCTCCTAGAAACTGTCTGCAGCGCCATAGTAACGAAGAGGCGCTTGGCACCTTCCTCCATGGGATGACATCAGCACAGAGCTTAAGGGTGAGTGTCAGCTGAAGAAATACAGTGCAGACTGAAACCAGAGATTTATTTTCTAACTATGATGTCAATCAATTAAAGGAACGAAGAGACTTGAGTCTGAATATGAAATACGTGGAGCTGCTGTTGGTGGCAGACAAGGCTGAGGTATGAATAACGTCATTATTTTAGATGTGCATGTTTATAGTCAAATACTTGAAGATTTCATGAGAACACTAGATGTTTCTTTTATTGCTGACTGTAATTATTTCAAGACATTTATAGTCGAATTCAAATATGATTCTTGAGAACCTGGTCACTTGTGTGGAATTGATTGTTGAGGGTCGGGAGGAGACCTGATCTTATATTGTGTTTTGTATATGATTATTATTTGATGACAATATCGGTCAAATTAAGGTCACCCTGTATTTAATACGCACAAGTGCATCTCAATATATAGTAAAATATTGTGGAAAACTCAATTTGTTTCAGTAGTTCAATTCAGAATCGGAGACTATGCAAAATATTTTTCGTATCGGGAATCATGTAGTAATTGGCCTTCTGAAAAGTGTTTGTAATTTTGTATGTCTTTAATGAATGAATTTGTATAAGAGTTTCACTCTTGGGATTGAATTATTGAAATAAATGAACATTTCTGTAAAATGTAATTGTTTGAGCATCACCTGTATATTAGTATAAAGCTAGCACTGTGTCATACCGAGAACTATTTCTAGTTTTTTTGTACCGTTCTCATAAAGCTGTGCAATGAAGTTCTATTTACACCATTGCAAAAAAGATATATTTCGAATGATAAACATTAAACATACTCTTTGGGGCTCACAAGTTATTTTTTTCATTGGAAAATTGAAGAACAATGTATGGGTGTGTCTTATTTGCTGTTAACCATATGTGGGTTTCAGTTTGACAAACATGGGAGTAGTCTCGAGAAGACCCAACTGAAATTACTGGAAGCTGCCAACTTAGTTGACAAGGTAACCTTTCTGTGTGAAGTCTACACACTACAAGTACTATTAGTATATTTATTAACATTTCTCTTTCTGTCAATACACTGTATACACACACACACACACACACACACACACACACACACACACACACACACACACACACACACACACACACACAGTACTACAAAGCTTTGAGCATCCGCGTGGCGCTGATCGGTCTTGAGGTGTGGACCAGCCAGGACATGATCAACGTGTCCGACAACCCGCACAGCACCCTGGCGGCGTTCCTCTCCTGGAGACGCAAACAGCTTCACACGCTCCACAATGACAACGCTCAGCTCATCACGTTAGTGTCCACCCGCTCGATGTTAACTTGATTTTTGATCATGACAGTTAGAATTGGATGATGACAACAGGAAGTTGTTCTTCTTCAATATATCACACGCAGGAGTTTCAAGTTTGTTAGGTAGTAAGTTTTGAAGTTTTCAATCCAATCTAGAACTCTCGAACTATTGTGCACTTTGTGTCTGCAGGGGAAAGTCATTCCTGGGCACCACCATCGGGTTAGCGCCTCTCAGAGCCATGTGCTCTGAATACCAGTCTGGAGGAGTGAACACGGTGAGAAACAGATAGCCGATGACAATTTAGGTTTGTTTAGGTAATAAAGGTTACGCACATTCAATGGAAAAAATGTCTGTGCTTGTCTACACTCTAAATACAGAGGATATAAAAAGTCTAAATATCCCTGTTAAAATACCACATTTTAGATCGGGTGTGCACTTATGTGCTGAAGGGCCACGTTTAAGTTTTAAAACATACAGACGGGCCGGGTCATTCGTAGATGAGGTAAAACAAAGTTAAATGTGTGTATGAAATAGTTTATTTACTATTAAACTAATTAATTGTCATCTTTCTTTCTCGATATTTTTAAGACATGGAATTTTAGCATACAGTTAAGTGTCATGAGGAGACTGCGCATCAGTTCAAATCATCAACGTTGAAATGTGTCTCTGCACCTGTGATTGTGGAAAAGGACCATTCGGAGTCAGCTGTTGGCGTCGCCGCCACCATGGCGCATGAGATGGGCCATAACTTCGGCATGAGTCATGACAGCGCTGGCTGCTGCCAGGCCAAAGCTGAGGACGGGGGTTGCATCATGGCAGCTGCTACAGGGTAACACTGGCTTTTTTTTTTGAGTGGTGGATTATAAACTACAATGAAATATCATACAAAAGTTTTGAGTTAATTATACAGCAACCATATTTAACTTAAATGCCTTTCAGTAGAGCACTGATCATGAAATAACATTTCTTCAATTATGTCAATATTTTGATTTGTTGCTCTGTTCAGATCTCCAACAAAGCAGAACTGGCCTTTACAGCAGCATGTTTGCAACATATAAGAAATAATAATGAAAAATTATACACACTGTTCTGTAAATACAGTATTATTTCAAAACTGAGCATTAATATCTTTTAAGGGCCAAATATTTGATATTCCTCCTACAGTCCATCTCATTTGATTGCACAGGTGTACCTAATAAAATGTCCTATTTGCATGCAATTGTTTTCATTGATAGCCTACTGTACGTCTCGCAGGCACCCATTTCCACGAGTGTTTAATGCGTGTAACATGCGGGAGCTCAAGAGCTACTTGAGCTCCGGAGGTGGAAAGTGTCTCTTCAACGAGCCAAACACCAAAGCCATGTATGGAGGACAGCGCTGCGGCAACGGCTACCTGGAAGATGGGGAGGAATGTGACTGTGGAGAGGAAGAGGTCAGTGCGTTGGTATCAGCGCACAATTAGTTTTGATGATGAAAGGACTCACCATCGTTTTCTTTTCAGGAGTGTACCAGTCCCTGCTGTAATGCAAACAACTGCACTTTAAAAGCTGGAGCCGAGTGCGCTCATGGTGTCTGTTGTCATAACTGCAAGGTACGAACCTTGTAAACATTGTGACAGTCATGTGACCAGTGTATCACGTCCAATCTCCCCTTCCTGTTAAGCTGAAGAGCCCAGGAGTGCTGTGTCGAGCCCCATCAGGCCAGTGTGACTTGGCAGAGTACTGCGATGGCAAGACTGAGTCTTGCCCTGCTAACTTCTACCTGGTGGATGGCACATCATGCGCAGATGGGAAGGCCTACTGTTACACGGGCATGTGCCTCACACTCGAGCAACAGTGCCGCTCACTTTGGGGTCGAGGTGGGTGAACCGTTCGCCCATTGACATGAATCATATTATGTATCATAAAGAATCTTTTGACAAGTCATTTATCAGAGGTACCTTTTATTTTTCTGAAAGTTCAAGCAGTCCATGGGAAACGATCAAGTCCCGAGCTTGTACTGCTACATTAGCTCCCACTTGTGGTTGATTCTAGCACTACTTGGAGTCTTTGCAAACACGCTGGACTGCAAAATAAGTGGTGCCGGTCCAACCTGTTGAGAACCACAACAATTTTGGGGAATGAGTAAAACACTATCATTATTATTATTGTTGTTATTTAATCTACTTTCAATGCTGCTTATTCTCTTTAGGGTCACAGAGCCTATTCCAGCTTTATGCAAAAGGCAGAGTACCGTGGACTGTCAGGCAATCAATCACAGAGCACAGGCAACCATTACTTTACGTTTTCTGTACTTTAGCTGCACGGTGAAAGAAAAAATACATGAGCTCAATCAAGCCTTGAGGTTTGGTTAAAAATGAAAAGATATTTATGGTTTAAAAACTGATAAAGGTTTTTGTTGAATTTACTCAATTTTATTTCCTCAAGTGGTTGCAAAAACTATAATCTGCATCCAGATACAATTTTTAAGGAGACTTAACAGCTACAGCTAAAAAAAAGTGGAGCCAGGATTTTTTTTTTAAGTAGACTATACATCCACTTCAAAATGCATCTGGATGAAGGTGATTTTATTTTGTGCAACCACTCAATGAAATAAAATTGAGTAAGTTCAACATATTTTTTTTCAATGTAGACAAATGATTTTTGAGTACTACATGAAGTGTTTGAAGGTTGCAGCAGAGGTCAGACGTTCCCATCACTGGCAGAGCCTCAGGATTTGTTGTTGGCTGGTGTCCAAGTTCACACTGCCTCCCCCGGGGCGTCTTTGTTGTATCACAGGAGTCCCACGCAGAACAGTGAGGGATGCCATCTGCTTTCCATCACTTAGTCAAATATCTCGCTGTGTGTGCCCTTTACAGATGGCCGTCCGGCCCACGACGTGTGCTTTAAGAAGGTCAATGAAGCTGGCGACATGTATGGCAACTGTGGCAAAGATCTGTATGGGAAATACAGGAGCTGTAAGGACAGGTGAAGTACACATTATGCATATTTGACAACTACATGGGTCGCAATTGTATCATTTCATTGAAATCAAACAATATTTTCTATCCTATGCCAACTCGCGATTTACATGAAACCTTGTCTTTGTTTTGTGTCAGAGATGCTAAATGCGGAAAGATTCAGTGTTTATCTTCAGCATCCAAGCCAATAGAGAGCAACGCAGTGCGCATCGAGACTACAGTCAGTGTGGGCAACAAGAGGATGCAGTGCATGGGAACACACGTTTACAAGCTTGGGCAGAGAGACGAGGAGGAGCAGGGAGACACTCTGGACCCAGGCCTCGTTATGACCGGCACCAAATGTGGAGATGACTCAGTGAGACTACAATATTATCAAATCACTATACAGTGTCTGTGTTTTCACACCAATAATTGAGTTTAAAATGCAAAAACCCATCCATAATGTTCATATGTCACTTTCAATAGATTTGCTTCAATGGCGAATGCCGTAATGCATCTTTCCTCAAAGCTGATGACTGCCATTCCAAATGTAATGGACATGGGGTGAGTTTTTTGTGAAACGCACTTTGGAGGTGAATTAATCAATTATTACACTCCCCGATTACAAAATTGGCATAATCATAAAAAAGGATTAATATGCATTAACAGCGAATGAAATATGTTTGTTTATACGAGGAAACCATATTTGACAAACTTCCTTTTGGTACTATCGTGTGGCCCAATAATTGGCTTCTAGAGACCTAAGATGTTGTACAACTGCAAGATTCGGAGAGGAAATTGTTTTGCAAAAACTTGTCTCCATCTCTTGCCAGTTGTGTAACAACAACCACAACTGTCACTGTGAGAGTGGCTGGGCCCCACCACTGTGTAACCAGAGGGGCCCGGGCGGGAGTGTGGACAGCGGACCGGTCATCACTCACAGTGAGACGACATCTTTCAGCGTACGAATAGTATTTAATTGGAACGACGCTCCTTTCATACTCTGTGTTCCAACAGGCAAGCTCCTTCTAGTCCTGCTGGTCCTTCCTGTGCTTTTCCTTGTTGTTTTGGCTGTTGGATTGTGGTGTTGCTATAAACATAAACTCCAGCCACTTAAAACATCAACGCCAACACCAGTACCGAGGTATCTCGAGCTGAATTTGTACTACTTTGCTTGACTTGTCCAAACATTTTGTGGACGTGCCCTCCAGTTGTTCAGTCCCAGTCGAAGCCAAGCCTCCGCATGCGGGCGGTCATGTGAATGGTCACACCAACCCAACTTTCTTGCTCAAGAAACAAGACTCAGACCAACAGGTAACAAATCACACCAGAAGTGACTTTTGAAAGTTATTGTATAAACATAATTCTGGATCAAGTTCCCTGTTAGGCTTCATGGTGATTGACATGCGTAAGCACACAAATGAGCAGCACACTGTCCAATGAATTATGAGGCACAAACTGTTTAATTTGTTAGTTTCGCATAAATTATTATTCATTACCTTTTTATAATGTAAAAAGGACCACAGGATGCTATTTTTCTTATAAAAAAAAAAACGACAAAATGTTTATTGGTGTTTTTAGAAGCGCTGGAACGTATTAATTTCTATTCAATTCAATGGGAAAAGATGATTTGATATTCAGAATTAGTTTTTTGCTTACAAACGTGGTCGTGGTTACGATGAATTAAACTTCAGTCAAGGCACCACTGTAAGGTGAAGCTCAACTGGACCCAACCACGAATTGCAAAAATACATTGACGCCATTGGTTTAAAGCTTTTCAAAAAATGAAGGTAACACTCTCAGGCAAGGCCTTGGCGCCAGAAAGATATGGCTTTAGCACACAAAACAGGTTAAAGACCACTATACTTTTGTTTTTTTTGTTTTTTTCGGGATACACCTGCCACAATTTTCAGCAACCACCAGTCGTTTTACGTTGTAAAATGCATTTTTTGTTGGGTTTTTTTCCACAGGGAAAAGTCTCTCCTCCTCTCAGCCAGACATATCCAACCCGGCCCAAACATGGGGTCGTGCGTCCTGCCGTGAAGCCCCCACCTGTGCCAGTGTTGGCCGCACAGCAGAGTGAGTCTCGGAGTCTTATCCAGAGACAGCCTTTGCACACTCCCTTTAAACCTGAGCTGAGGAAAAAGCAAGCTCCTATGCCACCTTCATCAGCACTTTCACCCTCCACACCTCGACCCGAGCCACCCACCAGGCCTCCGCCGACTTGTCCTGACAGATCGGCAGCGGTGAATAGTATTTTGTGGATTTACACAAAGCCTTGTCTAAATCATGAACAGCATGTCCTTTTGTTGTGACTTACAGCACCAATCGAGAGGCCAACTGGTCACTGCTGATGCGCTGCTGATGGGAAAGGCTGCTTTGGCTCCATCTGTTGGATATAAAAAACCAAACAGGTAACTGCTGACGTTTTAGGCTGCGTTTACATTACGTGCCTCATGTGAACCAATTCTGATTTTATTCCCTCATAAATGGCACAATTTGTTTTTGCGTCATGGCAGCATAAATGCAGAATATTCATGGAATCAAATATCTTCCTTCAGATGCGAATCAGATAATGAAAGTTTAGTGTGAACAGACAGAGCAGATAATGAGGTGACGTGAGCCCCAAATACAAAATTAAACACATTAATAGAACATTTAAAAAAACCTCCCTCTGCAAATTTAAAAGTGTCACTATTTTCATAGTTTGGCTGGTCCTTCGACTTGCACTCAGTCTTGCACTTGTATACGGTAGATTAAAATGAAATCCCAGTTTTGAAACTCAACTCCTAACTAGGACTGCTCTGTTATGAAAAAAATATTTAGCATGATTATTATGTAATAATCGAAACCATGATTATTGAAACAATCATTGATTTTTGGGGAATAATGTAAAACAAGACAATGTTAAAACATGAAAAATATTGAGACACAAATTTCTATGAGGTACTTTTAGACCAAACCATTTTAAAAAACAAAACATGGGTCCAATAAATAAGTTCAAGCATGGTTTACGTGCATAAATAAACACTGCATTTGATATATTAAAAATCATTTTTTTACAATTGTCAATTTGTAATCGCTGAATGTTATAATCTTAATCGTAATTGAATTTTGATCAATTGCGCAGCCAAACATATTAGAATGATGGAGTGCAGTGGAAAATCATAATAATGAACATGTTAAATGAATGACCATGTCTATCAAAAAGATTTTTATGGTTGTGAAGACCTAATTTTCAATACACCTCTTACAGATCTTGAACTTCAGGGAGATGTTAAGGATCAATTTGATCATGTAAACCAAGATACTTGACAACCTGAACCTGTGGGCTAAGTTGTAGTATGTGTGTGGTGGGCAAGTGGAAAGAAATGTGAATGACTTCATATCTCAGCAGTGTTAAGTTGCCGGAGTATTTATTAGCAAAACAAATTGAAAAACATGAATGTTTACAGTAGCGATGAAACTTGGTGCCTCTGAGAAAGCATTGGATATCTTACATTAAGAAAATACGCCAGTGCTGAAGTGCTTATGCTTTTTTTTTTTGTGGACGATATTGGAATTTGAACTGGACTCAAGGGGACCAGTCTGACACCTTTCAGAAGAGTTGCATGTCAATTGAATGAGAGTCATGTGTCATAAATTTTTTTATGTCAATTTTAAGGCCATTCTTATATTTTCTGGGATTTTTTATAGCTTTATTGTAAGACTTTTGTACATACTGTAAACATTCTCTAAAACATTGTCATCTCTACCCTTCGCTGTAGTGATATTTTTGTTTTACCCAAAACCTTGCTGCTTACATATAGCGTTTTATTTTTCATGTCTGCTAAACCTTCTTATATTGCACCATTATTTTAATTCATTCAAATATGGACTCTGTCTAAATGAAGATTATAGGTTGCTTGACCTTTATGTGTATATTATGGTCGACGGGAAGCATTGCAACAGGGAAGTGTCATGATTAAGGTACTATTAAAGACTTTGGGAAATAGCTGTGTGGTAACACAGCTGCCATATTGTGTCTTCTCCAAAGATCTATGCAAACTCAGGCACTGCAACATCGGATTTTCAACTGGAATTCAATAAAGTATTTCATGTTTCACATTAGTGTGTATTACCTTTTTGAAATTTGCTTGTTGACATTTGAACAGAATAACACTTAAACAAAAAAATAATCAAACACAAGTTAACAAATTATTTAAGTGAATTTACACTCATATTCGGTTTTACTCATAAATAATTGGGAAATACTGTTACATAGCACTTTGAGTGTGTTGCAAAAAAGCACCATCTACTGTAACACAGTTATCCTACTCCCATATCCTGTATACTCTTAAGATCAACTACAGCAGGTGCATATTGTAAAATAATAGTAGAATAGTGGACAGTAAAATCCGTATTGAGCAAGCTTAAAAACAAACAAAAAACAAAAAAAAGACATTATTAAAAGTGAAAACAATTTGCAATTCTAGTAATGACACTCGAATTTGATGCACAATTTGTCTTCACGGGCCACATAAAATGATGTGGCAGGCTGCATCTGGCCCCCGGGCCTTGAGTTTGACACCTGTGCTTTAGTCCCAGTACATTCTTGGTCCAAATAATGAAGTTAACAAATTCATTGTAGACCAAATATTAACTTTTTATTGCTGAAAAATAATAAATAAATATCCTTTTGTAGGTGTCTTTTACTGGTCTGCTCTTTGGTGTATTCTAATCAAAAGCCTCCTAAATGCCAGGCGCGCACGCATGCACGCACGCACGCATGCACACACACACACACCTACAAATAAATATGCACTCTAGGTCCTTAATAGAAGCTATGCGACATATGAAGGACACTTGTCTGCATTAGCAGACAAGTTTAATCGCAATGGCCCTCTCCTGCTGAGCACAATTAGTCTGACTAGCGTGTCACTTCCTGCAGTGATTCATTTATAAGAGATGATAATTGGCTGAGGGATGAAACAACCCCACCCTTTTCTCGCAGCAGGGGAGGGGGCACAGCCAGGGGTAAGTAAAGAGACAACCAAACTAATTACATTTTTGCCACTTTCTATGTTGATTATTTCAACCTTTTGAAAAACATTTTCTCTCTGATGAAAGCTTGATTGTTTTATTCATTCCTTTACCTATTATTAGCCTCACATCTGGGCCTGTATTATAAACAAATGGGCTGCAGACGCTTGGAATATGGATCCCAATTGTACTGTTGTATTATTACCCGTTGGACATCAGGGATTCTGGCCAACATTGAAAGCATTTTGTCTTGCCCTCAGTCTTTATGGCCAAGTCTCCACTCCAGGGACCGAAGGTGGCTTACCTATAGACTGTAGTTAAGTTGCTCCCATTGAGGCACTTGCTTCAGGCAAAGAAAGGTCACAACATCAATGATTAATGAGAGGGGAAATGTCACAAGCAGGCGAGGCCACAGAAATACGTATCCAGGGTGAACTTTTCCATCCAACGTTTCAAATCATGCGGAAAACAGTTTGTTGGGAGCATAATTTGAAAACAACCCAAGACAGTTTTCTTTCATATTGTTTATGGATTTGAGTGACAGCTCTTGACCTATCAGCTATGTGCAGATCAATGAGGAGCAGAGTCCATTGAACGGACTCCATCTGAGTTCAGAGGAAAAGCCCCAATTAAAAGCACTAATTAGAGATGCCCTTATGGAAATATATTTAATAAATTGATGTCAGCAGGGGATCGTCTGCTGATTTATGACCTGACGAGTGTCATCTAAAGTTTGACAGACATGACCTATAAGACTCACTCATTAGGGATGACTTTATTGTAAACATGGGTGACTTACACATACATGAATGCAAAAATACCCTGACTGGAATCACAGACGTCCACAAGCATTGCAATGTACTGACATTTAAACGAAACTAATCGAGGCAATATCCAAGAGAACTAACCAACTAACATGTTTCTCTGTGCATGTACTTCAAAAAAGCTGCACTTTACTAATACCATTCATTGCAGGCAAATTACATGCTATGTCTATTGTACAGTTAAGCCCTGAATGAATATTTGAAAGGCGTTGGACACATGAAAGTGGCAAAAAACTACGTTGAGTTTAAACAGAACCTGGATTGAAAGATTGTGGGCTAATATCTACTATGTCTGTGTTTACATTTTTCAAACAATAAACAATGTCTTACTATGTTCCATTTAGTTGTCTCCAAAAGATGAGCACAGGATTATACAGAACTCAGTGAATTTGCAGTGCAGTCCAATTCATGAAGAGAACATAAATGTTGCCGAGATCATTCAGAGGATTCGCTGGTAGTTAATTTCTCTCCTGGTGGTCCTGATGCTCCCACGGCACCGGGTCATTTTCATCCAAATGTGAGCCGGACTCTCTCTCATGCCAGAACTGTTCCACGTCGGGCAAGACGAGGCCGTCTTTGTCGACGTCGCCTCCTCGAGCAGTGTCGTGCTCAGGCTGGGCATCTCCGCTGCTTCCCGGCTGGGCGCTTGATGTTTCAAGGCTCCTCTCGTCTCTCTGCTGGCCGGACATCTCTGGTCTGGGACAAGGCGACTGGAGCGAGGTGGGTTTGTGCGGTCCGGGTTTGGGCTTGGAAGGAAGTTGCTTGCGCAGGGTGAGGCGCCTCCACAGCCCGCGGTAGCCCTCCCGGAATTCTTCGGAGAGGGAGAGCACGATGAGAGGGTTGACGAGCGACAGTGACAAGGTGAGCATCTGAGCCGAGAGGGCGATGAGAAGAGGAGGGGATGAGACGAAGCTCTGCGATCCCCCCTCTGCCGAGTGGTGCTCCCAAATCCACACCACCCACTGCGGCAGCCAGAGGATGGCGGTGGCCACGGTGAGATTGAAGAGCATCAAGGTGAGCTTCCTGGACCTGATCTGTGTGCGCAGGTTCTGAGTCTTACTGGAGCGGCGCTGGCATTGGCCGTAAGCCTTCCAGAAGTATATGAGGGAAAAGCTTAGGGGGGCGCAGTAGACCCCCAACGGGTAAGCCTTTATGTACACAGACATGAACTCCCATGCTTCAGTGGGGACCCACAGCACACACATGAGCCCGTGGAGCCCCCGTTGCAGCGTGGCAAAAAGCCACTGAGGGATGGGGACCACACAAGCTGACAGCCAGATGAAGAACAGCACCACCAGGATGGAGCCCAGGTGGATGCTCACCTGCTTGGTCGGGTTGGACACATAGCGGTAGCAGGCTTTGGCCATGACGGCCACCGAGAAGCTCTTGGCCGCCATGCACGAGTGGAGGAACCAGTCGGACGTCTTGCACACGACCCAGCCCAGCGTCCAGCTGGCCTTGGAATAGGAGGCGGCCCGGAAGGGCACACTGAAGAGCAGCACCAGGCCGTCAGCAAATATCAGGTTGAAGATGAGCGAGTTGATGAGGGACAGTTTGCCCTTGTGGGCACTGGACAACAAGATGGCCATGGCGGTCAAATTGCAAGCCAAGCCCAAGACGCAAATAATGCCCAGGACCGCCGGCACAAGAACCCTCAGTTCGCCAGGGTCCAAATGTTGGAAGGAACCACCATCGTTGACTGACCACTTGCTGAGGGAGCTGTTCATCACCGTCGAATTGTTTCCGGACAGTTTGTTCATCTTTCCCCCCCCCAAAAAAAACCAACAAGACGAGTTGAAAATAGTTTCAAATGACGAAAACTAAAGCCAGGACAACAACTTCCCCTTCTGAATGTTGTACTGATCGCTAGTCTGTGATCTCAGGGGAGCGTCTGTCTGTCTGTGGATTTATTCCAAGACACGACTCCGCAGCTTGGGTGGCACCTTATAAAGATGCTGTTTGATTGACAGCTCGGGCTCCCAGCTGACTAAAGGCGGTATAGATGCGCATCTCATGGGGCCAATTAAGGAGCCCACACAGTGATGGGGAGCATTTCACGTGACTTACCTCATAGTACTGAGAATTATGTCTGCGCTACATCAATTACATGTCCATTTTTATTGTATGTATTTCTATTTCAAAACCAGTAAACAACACTTTATTGTTGTGTGGAAATAGTAACAATCTCCATTCTCTTATGTGTCAGCAATACGGTCTCCTTTTTGGTCAGTAAATGTTGTTAAACGTTTGCAGATGCCATACAATTTATTTGTAAAGTCAATAGTACGATTAGATAATATATTATCAAAATTCCCCAGCTAAAAAGGGACACCGGTTTTCTTTTTGCAATTAAAAGAATGAAGTTTATTTTGTTAGATATTTTCTATCACAAGAATGATTATATATCCAAATATAATCATACTTCAATGATATAATACTTTTGCACAATTCTGAAGGATTCTAAAAACTATGATAATCACCCCCATTATGAGCGATATTAAAAATAATGTACCGTTTTGTCCAAGTGGGGGCGCCCTCACTCTAAATGCTGCTTGATAGAAATAATGACACGTTTGGTTTGAACTTGCACATGTTTATTACGGTTTTGTTTTTTGTTTTTTATCAAAGAAAAGTCCAGTAAGCATAAAGACTGCATGGTCATTCGTATTACATTCTGAGCTATAAAAGTTTCACAAATCAAGGTCGTCTTGTTGAAAGGAATCATATGTACAGTATGAATTCCCTGATTTCACAGAGTTTTGCTTAGACCTTTTGATTTCGTTCTCACCTCATTGGACGCTGGCTCTTAACACAAAACCTCCAGCAGGTGCTAAAATCCAACCTGCAACGTGAGACCACACTCCACCAACAAGCATAGACAAGATTCAAGCGATCCGAGATTAAAAACATGACTTGAGAAAGCAACTATGATCTCAGAGAGTGCTTCAGAGACGGTCTGTCGAAGTTCAATTATTAAAAATGTCATCAGATTTTGCCTATCGCATGCAACACTTTTTCAATTGTAAATTGTTGTAATGGGGACATACAATAATAAGGTAAATTGACTTAAAAACAGCCTGATTTCAGCAAGACAGAAAATAGGGGGTAAAATGTGTGCTATAAGTCTTGACTTACAGTATTTTGACTAAAGTCGATGTTATTTGGTCAGCTGGGAACTGCTTTATGAAAAAAATGCATATTATGTCTACTTGGAGTGAAAACTCCAAATTTGTCTTTCTTTGTCCATTTTTCCAAAAACGGTGCTTTAATTTTAAGCAGGGATATGAGGTGGCTTTCCCCATGTCACTTGTAAACGGATCCCACATTACCAGCAATTTTGTTTGTGTATTTACATTGTACACAGCATAGTGTTAAAGCCACTGATGTCATCATTCTCATTGCCTTAAACATTGCTTTGCTTTAAATTAATTTTTGTTCAGATGGGAAAGACAACCAAACCTTTAGGTCACAACATTTACACTCCTGCCTCAACCCCCCACCCACCCCCACCCGATCCTTGCCCTCTACATTGAACACCCACATACCAAAAGAAGGCACCACAGCA
Organism: Syngnathus floridae; assembly: GCF_059516105.1. Classification (NCBI taxonomy): domain Eukaryota; kingdom Metazoa; phylum Chordata; class Actinopteri; order Syngnathiformes; family Syngnathidae; genus Syngnathus; species Syngnathus floridae. The sequence goes on along the minus strand of NC_142413.1, from coordinate 11,417,239 downwards.
GCTAAACACACCCATCGACTGGTATTAAATAAAACCATTACAAAGAGCCTCATTCACATCACAGACTACAGTAGAAAGAGTGACTACGTGTCACGCATGGGCAGAAAACAGTCTCTCCTCCTGCCCTTTGAATCTGAAGCAGCAGGTTGTGCTGTCCCAAATGATCCCTCACTTGCACTACAGCAGATTGATAGAGAAGGGGCGCTCTTGCTACATTATAATGAGTCACCATCACACATGCTCCCCCACCTTTTGTCTCCAGGGTCTTGCTTGCTACATCTTGCTGCTCATGCAGCTGTAATCTTGTTGCGCAGGATTCCCTTTTGTCCAAGCGCGCATGGCTAAATAAAGTAAGATGATCGGAAACCCCTGTTAAGATTTCTGATCTGTATGTCCACTTCCAGAAGGATGCTGCACGTTCTCAGCGCAAATCAGGTTAGCAGCGACAAGCTCCAGGGAGGTGCTGGATGTGTACATCAGGACTCCTCTGTTTCGATAAACACACCCAACGTGTCTGCATGCTTTAGTTGACCTTGTCCTGGAAGATGTAAAGGTTATTGGTGGCTGCTACGGCAATGATGTTCTCGTGCGGGTGCCACGTCGTGTGAAGGATCTTCTTGCTGAAGTCTAAGCTGTCCACGCTAATCTCATCCTTTCGGCGTTTGCCGCCCACGCACACCTGTTGGAGAGCACAGCCAATGAGGAGGAGTAGTTTGAAGGTCTATACACACAGACATAATATGATTTGATACAAAACAGAGCAGGATCAAATACAGTGAACGGGAACCACCCAGGAAAAACAAAAATCTGCAAAGTAGAAACGATATATGTATACTTACTAATTTAAATATCAACGTATTGAAATTCCCAACATATAGTGTTTCTTGTTGGCCGCTAGAGGGAATGGGTGTATTGTAGGTTAATTAGGAGTATAGTTTACCTTGCAAAGCAATGCAAATCGTCCATCTTCAGAACCTACACTAACCCGGGGGACATCATGCATAGCGAAACCAAAGTGAGTCACGGTTGCGCATGAATCTCCTCTAGCATTGTCGTACAGTACACAATATCAAAGCTTTTTAAACCCTCCCCAATCCTTTCATAAACCTTTCTTATTCCCTTATTAAGCATTCCCACACTATTCTGTGCATGTATTGCACATTTACAGTAAATAAAAGAACAAACACGTGATATTGTCATGTTCCTACTCCTTCTGCACCGGTTGGTGCGTGTGGCCGCCTGTCGCCTCCTCCGCTTGAATCAATCATGTCCACAGTGACGCACATTGCTCAGAGGCACACCCCGCGCTATCAGCGTGTATTCAAATGCCGTTCTCCCGTCACTTATATAAGTAGCGCATTTGCGAAAGGTGAAGGGCAAAGTGGCGAGGGATCACTGTATTTGCCATTAAAAATATCAAATAGAGAACAAATTAAACAAATAAAAAAATGAATATAGATTCCGAGACGGCAGCAATTCCCATGATATGTTATTTTGCTTGTTGAACTGAGAAATATTAGGGTTATCCACATTTGAGTCCATAAGGCGTTTGTACCTTGCGAGGCTTGAGAATGGCTCTCGGTTTGCTGTTCTCTCTGGAGGCTTCCAGCGTGACATCCCGTTTAGTGTTACGGTCAAACATTCGGAAGAAGTTGTTATACGAGCCGGTCATTATGACGCTGAGTAGGAAAGAGAGAGAGAAGAGTGTGAGTGGGATTTTCAGTCTGATGGGAGGTGAATGTTTGGATGAGTCATGGAAGGAATCTCACCTGTCTGATCCATTCCACACACACTCAAATTTGTCAAAGATGCAGTCGTTCTCATAAAGGGAGCAAAGTTTGCCTCGTAAGTAGTCATGAACCTAGAAAATAAACACAACAATTTTAATTTTTCCACTATCAAAGCATACTCCCATATCACTTGATATGAATACATACACTGAAGATATTCAGTACTCGCAGGTGATGTGTGATATAACCGGAACAGCCATTCTGTTCATACGGTCACTGTTAGCACCACTCGTCATCTGTTAACTTGTGCGGCAAATGGCAGTTGAAGGGAAACCCTACTTCCTACTAAGAAATCCTGCTTCATACTTCATACATTCATACTTCATACTAGCAAGCAGCAGGATCAGCCTTTGACACAGTTACGACAACCACCAAAGGGAATTTGCTGATTTATTGAATGCCGCCAGAGCAAGCCGGTTAGCGTTGCGCGAAAGAGCAAATAGAACGAAACCAGCAAAAATTTAAATGGGGCACTGCATCTTCTATAATACGATTTATACTCCGGTGCGACTTGTAGATGTTTTTTACTTCTTTATTATGCATTTTACAGCTGGTGCGACTTATAGTCTGTGCGACTTATAGTTCGGAAAATACGGTAAGTTTAAATTTGTTTAAGGCGTGCATGTCTATCTACCGTTTCACTACAGATGACTTGGAAATGTTCTATGTGCCATAACTCCTGTCACACTAACACAACTGAAGATTTTTACTCAAGATATTGGGAGCGTAAAAAAGATTTGGGTCAGTCAAATGTCTCTGTCAAATAGCTTTATTTTTTTTGGGCTACATGCACATGAAGGTGCATTTCCTTTATTTGTAATGCTACTGTTACTCTCCTCTCTCGCTCACTGTCCCTGTCTTATTACTTACAACACAAGTGACAGTGTTGAATTTCTTTTAACCAATTTAGATGGTTGAAAAGGCACTAGGGACAAAACAGCTGGTCAGTTTACTTTTGGCCACAAGTTTCCACTGTTCTGGAAAAAATAACAAAAGACATTGAAAGTTCAGTTTTCAATGAGTACTTCAAAAGCTTATAGTATGTAGCCAACTGGAATTCAATTTAAAGCCTAGTGAATGTAAATGAGTCAGTCTTGAAAACCTACAATGTGTTTTTATGTTCACGTCAACTTGCTGAATTATAGCCACACTTTTTCACAGCGCTGCTTCCCAAGAAGACAACCAAGCACCCATAAACTGCAAGTCCACATGCTCAACTCCAAATAATCCCCACATATCCGTTGAGGAGGGCGATAGGGGCAGCAGGTGGAAAGGGAATTGAACTGAATCATCCCTGGAGCCCTGCAGACCTGATCAATCATGATCTGCCCTCAGATAGCTTCTCCTTGATCAGGCAGTGTGGATGTGACCCAAGTGACCCGCCACAGTGGGAGGTTTTGCCCTTTAGGTTGAATCAGTAGCATCGCTATCTGTCTTCTCACAGGACGGCAGCTCAATAAACACTCCCGGCTTGATCGCTAAATATGGTGCAGTCATTGCATGACAGTGAAACAGGATTATGTTGAGCCATCGGCCCAAAATCAATACGTGGTGATTGCATTTCACTGCAATATTGACATGGTTGTGTGCATGCATACCTGGTACGTCTCAAGCGGCTTGTTTTCCATTTGCAGGTCCCACACCTTAACAGTGAGGTAGTCCCTCGTCATCAAGTAGCGGCCGTTGTGGCTGAACTTCACGTCTGAGATGGACGAGATGATTTCGGAGAAAAAGGAACGTGTGGCGGGATCCTCCGGCTCCTCAAAGTCTAAACAAGACCCAGGGAAAAAAAAAACCAATATTTGACATTGAAGACATTGAGATTTCACTGCGTAGGAGTCAGATGCTGACAATAAGAGCACAACAATGCCGGGGTATTCTGCAGCAGCTGCATCCCCTCAGACTATGTACGCGCGTGTGTGTGTGCATGTGTGCATGTGTGTGTGTGTGTGTGTGTGTGTGTGTGTGTGTGTGTGTGTGCATAGGGAGACAGCCAAGGGTCAGCATGATGTAAATATTGGTTATGATTCATATTGATTCTGGCAGCAGCTCATCTGCACGCAGGGGATGAGATCCAGACATTCAACTGTGAGCTGTCAAGTTATTGTTGTTCGCTGTTCTTCCTCCTCTTCTTTTGCACTCCCACGTTTCCTCACCTCTCTCTTCTTGACACCCCCACAACCACCCCCCACCACCACCACCACCACCACCACCATTATGATCCACCTCCCGTCTCCCTTTATACTACGATGTGCCAGTGGGGAGTCTAATGAAGGATGTGGAGTGAGAGATAGAAAAATGATCGGGTGAAGGGGGGCTTAGAAGGGGATAAAAATAAGAAAAAACAAATCAATGTCTAAGTGTTGGACCATTCGAGCCCCACTGGATTTACGCGTGTGTCAGTGATGCATGTTTGTATGCATGTGTGTGCGTCCCTTCCGCCCGGCGCCCCCCTCTAGGGGCACATAATAGGCTTCCAGGGGAGTTGGCAGGGAGGGGGCTGGTGGCCCCCCTTCTTTCTGTACTGGGGCTCACTATCTTTGGCATTTGCTTCTCCCTCTGTTCATCCTTCCATTCATCTTTTGGCTAACACTGATTAATTTCACTTCAGTGAGTTACGGCTGTGCGTATATGAACGTGAGCACATTACGATTAATATGCTTTTTTATTTGCCATACTTGGAAAATTATTGCATGGAAATACGGTATTCATGAGGCTACATATGGATTTTTATCATAGGGTCAATGTTACCAGTCCTGGCCTGAGGCTAAGACCCACCTACAGTGCATGTGTGGATGCTCTTTGTGGCGCACAGTCACTCCATGATCCTCACAATTCCAGGCCATGTTAGTTCACGCATGCTCCAGTCAATCCATCGGAGGAAACGACGGACATGATTGGACAATAAGGTGTGTCCACGAAGGCTCAAATGTGGTTCCTCTCAAGCTATTGATTCTTCCGCCCACTTAAAATGTCAATGTATTCATTATTCATTCAATTTAGGTGCTTGCATGTGATGTTAAGCCTCAGAGGCTTGGCCATCCATTGTTGGAGACACACACTGGGATTCATTGATGGGTTATCAGTGGTGGCATATTGAACAGAGGAACGGCTGCGTGTCAGTCACACAAAGCCGAGCTGAAAAAAAGGACTGTCAGAGTGCGTGCTTTTCTCCACTCGCTTCCAGCTTTTTATTTAGCAGTACACAATAACTTGCAACAATATAACGCCACACACACACAATAATGTATGTGTCTCACTCATTTCACACAGTATTTCCTGTGTCTTAGCTGAATCAACCAATTCCCTACTGTACGTTCTTCTAATGAGTCTGTGGTCTCTATCTCCTTGCTTATTGTTTGTGTATATTCCTGCACTGTTTTTTTCCTTCTTCTATTCTTTCCAGCAGACATTTTCTTGTTATTGGGCTTGTTTCTCTTGTCTTGAGTTATTCTCTCTTCAAAGTAAACAAACTCTTTTGACCATTGAGGCTGCATTGGTTGTTGTTGTTTTGCCTCTCTGCCCTAACACTAGAGGATTTGATTTTACACCTATCAACCACCTCTTTGGGAGGGGGAGTCCAAGTTTTTGGCATGTTGAAAATTGACACCATGGTAATCTAAATGTGCTGAATATTTTCTATTTCAAATGTGAACGTTGTTGGGAATCTGTTTTGTTGAATGTGTCATTGGGAATGAAAAGGGAACGTTTGGTTGGTCAACATTTGGTTGTGAAAATGTTGATTTTGGTGACAGTGGGAAAGTGTTCCAAAAGTAAACCGAATAAGCTGAGTGTTTACATTTCAAATGGGAACAATGCAAATCTTTTAGTTGAACAGCCCAAATTTTTGGGGGGAATTTTTCATGCGAATATTGGATTTTGGGAAAACTGAGAAAAATAAGAGCCTGTAGGCATGAATGGTTTGGAATATGGTGAAACAACAATTATGTGAATGGATGGATAATGTGGAAGTAGAAGCATGTCCAACAATGAATGGACAAAAAAATGTAATAACACTTAGATGGTGAAAGCATTCACGCAATTTATACAACACTGCATTGGATGACAATATTACAACAAATTCATGTCAGATTATCTTGACATTGTGAACACATATCCGTTCAGCTATTGCATTGCTCCCTGAGAGGTGTTTGAAAAAAAATATGCCGTGTAATAAAATATCAAACGAAATACCTGACAATTAAAGTCAGGCCTTAGTGTATTCAGCATGATTGTATTTAATCCAATTTGCGAACTGTATCTCGCTGCTGGTACTCACATTTGCAGTGCTTGTCACAGAGTGCAGCTTGCCTCATGTCGCAAAGTCTTATTGAGCCTTTGCTGCTGCTGTATGCAAAAGTGTGACACTGTTGGGGATGAAACTCTGCTGAGGTGATCACTTCAGTTAGCTCCTCCATATTAGCTGGTTTTATGTCCACAATGTCTGAAAAGGAAGATCTAAGGAAGAACTGCAATTGCTAAGCGAGAGCTTTTGTATAGTGTTAAGTTGCGAAGATGAACGAAAGCCAGCATTCTAAATTTAGTGAGCAAAGAGGATACTGAAGCTGCGGTCAGTGATCTCCAGATTCCACAGATTCACTCGGAGGTCATCGGTGGAGATGAACGTCTGGAGGTCAGAGTTCACAGAGATGGAGTTGATGTGGTAGGTGTGGGCGTTGCTGAACACTCGCCTGGCTGTGGCTTCAACCATCAGATCCATCGGTTGCAGCACCGGCACCTGGAAAGATGGAGAAACAAAAAAAATAACGGAAAAGACATGTTATGAAGGCTCGCGTGTGGTCAGTATCACTGATCGTTCATGTTCTCTGAAGCTAGCTTTGCTGGAGGTCTGATCTGTTTTTTTTTTTTCTTTTTCAAATTGCAGACGACGCGTGCAAGTGTGTGTGTGTGAGCGTGTGTGTGTGTGTGTGTATGAACACCAAACTTGTGTTTGCATGTGACATTTAATGACGGGCAGGGAGCCATGCACGCACTGGAGGCAACTATTTGATGAACTGTATTTATCAGATCTATCAGATTTATCAAATATAATAATCTCCTATGATTTATGTGTGTACGAGGATGTAAAGGGCACAATGTTAGAAGAGAGAGATACCCGAAGGGTGTCAATAAGTGCCGCTGAGGAATGACAACTGAAAAATAATGCTCGTGCAACCACAATCACAGATATTTTGTACACACACAAACACACTATGCATATAAACAGTTGCTGCTTTGAAGCTTCAAAGATTCCCCAGCCCATGTGTGAAGACAGCCCCCCTTGGCCAGATAAAACCCAAACAAAGAAAGAGGGTAGGGGAGCGAGCGGGTAGAACAAATCGACAGCTTCTTCCCTCCTTTTCTCTTGTCCGACGCTAGCACTGACAGAGAGGCGCGCCACCTCAGCGGGCTGCTACATCTCCACGGCCGTCACTTTATTTCCATGTCTTTCACTGGCTGTCCAGAGAGACGTGGGCCACATTAACCCATGCTGACCCTTACACTGTGCTCAGCTGGCCCGTACCACTTCTCAATAAACTTCCTCCTCATAGAAGACTACATGCACGATTTTGCAGTTTGCTCAATACAGCATCACATCACTTGGAAGTATATTTGTATATTTTTAAGCAGTGTATGCTCATAATTCCCAAATATATGGTATGAAATTCCAGCTACACTCTACCACCAATGCCTCTGCACATGCAAACAAGATTTCCACAGTCGCAGCCTGTCCTCTATGATCCCCTCGCAAGCCAGACAAAGAGGTACAGACACAGCACTAATCTACGATGACACACACTGTCCTACGTGAGTTCCCTCTCATGATGAGAAAGGCAGCAGGGGAGATTACAAGAGCGGTGAGTGAAAAGATGATTCCTCCATGGTCTTCCTCAATGCACATATCGATCATTCATTTCTTGTCTTTTCACTGTCTGTGACCAGAAAAAGGTAAAGTGTAAAATTAAAAAGTAGGGATAAGATTAGATGTTATAAGAATATGACAGGGAGTCAAGAGTACACAAAGAACCCCCCTGCAAGCACAGAGAGAACATGCAAACTCCACTCAGAGCCAAGATCCGAACCCAAACGGTCACAACTGCAGGGTAATTGTGCGAACCACTCGTCCATCATGGTACCACAAAAGCTAGATCATCAAAGAAACACAATAATGTGGCAAATGGATCAAATTACCCAATATAATTTGTTTTTAATTCTTTGACATTTTGATGTAGATGTAGAAAGAGTGGATTAACCGGAATGTAGAAATGTCAACTAAAAAAACAAACAAACAAACAAACAGGTGAGCGTTTAGATCTTCTCGCACGTGCTTACTCGTAGTGACGTGATGGTGGATGGGTCTCTGATGCGCCCATCGTCATCCTTAAGGTTGTAGCCCTCTGGCCGTTTGTCTCGTTCACTGATTTTCCACAGTTTCACTGTTTTATCTGAGAAATGAAAAAAAAAATTGCATCAAATCACAAGATCTCACGATACAGTCAATCTTGTATCCAAGACGAATGTGCGGGGGTTGGGGCATCCAATCTGGCAGTAGTGCAGGATGATGAATGGTGGCGTGGAATGTGATGTCACTGATAGCAATCTACAAGTTGACGACATCCCCCGCCCTAAAACAGCCATCTGGGCGCATTCCAATTTTGCATTCCAAACATCAGCTACATCTCATCTTCTCGGTCCAGTGAGGAAGATGGTGGCAGCGCAGCAGTCAGGTTGTCCCTGTTTTTTTTTTTTTTTTCAATATCCGTCGTGTATATTGTGTCAGTGCTATCGCCGCAGGACCCTCCGCCATCTGCTCCACCCTCCATCAGCGCTTCCGTAGCAACCATGCATGACGGCCGCAATCTGCAAGATGTCTCCTCCACTGATGTTGAGGCGCAAGTGCAAAGATGATATGCTTTGATATGTGCGCGTGTCTCAGTGCACTGCTGTAGTCATGCATGAAACTCTCAATTTAAAGCCTTCTGTCGGTGGCACGCGCTTGACCGAGTGGAACACAAACACCTTCACACCAGCAGGTGAGATAATTTCTGTGACATTAGTGTCACCAACCCTTTTTGTTTTGACTGGAATGTCAGAATCAATGACTGACCATTAGTTGAGAGCAGAAAGTAGGCGGCGTTCTGCTGCGGAAGCCATTTGATCTTGTTGATCTTCTCCTCTATCTCCAAACTCTTCAGGTAGTCAAACTCGGGCTCGTGGCTCTGGAACGTGCTGTAAACGTTGTACTCCCCTCGACGCTGGGGCTGACTTTTACTCTGCAAAGTTGAAAAAAATAATATAATAAAAAATTTGTCACGACTCGTCCCCGGTTGTATTATATGTAGGTTGTCATGGTTTCTGCCCGTCTGTGTACTCGCCCCTCCCTTCCTGTGTCAACTCACAATCGATATACTGATCACAGTCACCTGCCTCTCGTTACCTGTCTCATATTTAAGTCCTGTCTGCGTGTCACTCCCCTTTCGGGTCATTGTTAATGTCGTCAGGTCTTTTTGTTGCATGTCTTTGTCGGTCAGTCCTGTTGTTGGTTTTGTTGATAAGTTATGTCACTTCATCGAGTCTGCTAATTGGTTTTCGTCAGTAAACCCTGGTCCAAGCGACACTTGGTCGCCCTGCTCCATGGGTTCCGTGACAAAATTAGATAGACCTTTTTTTCTGTAGATTTCAGCTGACTACCAAAACGACATTTTGCAATGATCAATTAGCACTTGATCAAACTGCAAACAGCAAAACCTCTTTGTGATATAAGATTCATGCAGATCTAGATACCAAAAACTATCAACTGCACAATCTAATGAGATTGACGCAAACAAATAAGAGGTATGTATTTGTTTGTAATTGTTCTTTGTTGTTAATAATGCTAAGCAGCTTGATGTCATCAATGGTTGACTTGATCAGTATGTTTTTCGCGTTCCCTTTTTCAAAAGTTTCCTGTTTGGGATTAACATACAGTCTTGTTGAAATGAATTTGTATTATTTGAACTGCGCTGATTATTTGACATTCTTTACAAGCAATTTGTGTATGTTTAATATCAGCATCTTCAATTTCAGACATTGCTGTCAAGGTGTATCCAAGTACCACAATGATCCGTGTTGCTTCCTACCTCCTGCTCTCTCTGGAAGACAACCACTCTGCCTCCTTTGTCCCCGGTGGCCAACAGCTCCCCCGATGAGTTAAACTCCACTGTTGAGATAATGTCAGCTGCAACGCAGACAGAGGGAAGAGAAAAATGTCAGTGTGAACGTGCACAGGGCGCATCAGCCTGTAAAACAATAAACGTGTATGAGAGAGTACAGTAATTTTGAAGAACTCTGGCATTAACTCACAAAGGACACATCTTAGACACCCTCAGGCAAAGACAAAGACTAAGTCAGTCATTGGCTGATATCCTAAAGATTATTTCTGGAGTAAGAGCCAAATGGGTTATAAAATTATACTCTTGTGTTTTGGAAAGGATGTTTGCTGGCACACTAATAGGTCTATGCTTTTGCAAGTCCCTGATTTCAGCCCTATTGCAGCTTCATTAAAGCGATATTTAGTAAGATTTGCATCATACACATTTAGTCAACCTGCACATTATAGCTTTCGCAGACAAAGGGGACAAGATAGGAGATGATTTTTTTGGAGAACTACATGTGTGCAGTATGCCCTTTGGGCTGGACAGATTATTGGCATCAAAACTCACTCAATTTTATGCTATTTCTAACTAAAGTCCATAATTCTACGCCTGCAGGCAAATAACCCACACCTCACCTTAAGGTACAGTCGCTTTCCCTCTCCTACCACAAGAAAATATTTGTGGTGTGCTGTGATGGTCACACAGCCCAGAGGCTACTTTTGTATGTGTTGCGCACATTGCACAGCAGAGGCTTCCTTCCTCTTTAATTATTTTTAGTCAGAAGAGAACGCGAGACAAGAGCTATAGTTGTTTGGTATCTCCCCACACCCTCTGTGGACCTGCTTGTGAACAGAAAAGGGGGGTGTTGCTATGGAGACCATTTCCATATCAAGCAGCAGTCATAGTGGTTGTGTGTATCATCCGTGCGTGCGCCAACAGCGCTCAGACTTTGTTGCTGATGCGAGCTGAAATTCAGCAAGAGTGCAGAAATAGAGGGAAAATATTCAGATCCAATTTTATGCCAGCGTAGGATTGCTGATGTCCTCGCAAGACACTACCTGCAGACCAGTTTATTGTGTGTGTGCGCGTGCATGTGTGTGTGTCCATTGAAATCTGCCCAGCATGGTGGAGAGGCTAGTAAGAGACGAGGAAGGATAGCTTCACGTGTGCAATATAGTATCTTCATAAATGGTAACGTGCATGGCCTTGTTGAATTGCACGTTTTATTGTTAAAGCCTATTCAGACTAGATTAGACTAGACTAGACGGGGTAGGAGCAAGGCCCCAATCACATTTCAAATAGGAAACTAACATTTTGCAAAATGACCAGCCAGTCACAGATGTACTGCACAAGTGGCACACGCCCTAACAAATGCTCCGTCTTTGTGCGTCTGAAGGTCGCCACCTCAAACGCACACACACACGCACAAACACACAGACATCAAGGTTTTCTTTTCAACCCCTTTAACGCTCTCTCTCACTCCCCCAGTCTTCCCCTGCTCCTCCTCATCATTAACCCATTAAGCCACTGAGGAGAAACAGTAATTGATGAACGCCATTGAACAAGTTTACACACCAATACGTCCTTCAGTCTTTTCATAGAACGAACAGACAGCAAAAGTCAGTGAAGCAGAAACTCAGGATGAAACCACTAAATGACTTTTTTCCCTCTCTGCATGCAAATGTATTCAAAGCAGACAAGATCTATTCTATCTCGGGCACTGATGGAATTTGTATGTACTTGATTGGCTGAATTCTAAAGTTATTTATAACCTTGTCAAATTTTGAATTAAACAGGATTTTTATTTGCTGAACGGCCATATTGTGGCTCCACAGAAAAGTGGGAATACAAAACTGGGTTGTATTTAGGATCACCATTTTCACATTTTACTGTAGATACTGTATATTTTTGATTTTTTTTTAAAGGACAAATACTAAGAACATTAGGAGATGTCTGGCAGTTTGTCAATATTTTAGAATCATAATCATGATGGATAAGTTGCAAGTCAATAAATTCTGATTTGTAATCATCTGTAGGTTCGTGGGAAATTAACAGCATTGGTGATAATTCTGAGCCTCATATATAATTCTATAGTGTACGCACACATCCACACTTGCGTGGTTCATCAGCACACCACAACCAGATTAAGGCTATAAATTGTGTCCAGCCAGGTCTGACATGGACAGATCAGTGCTTCTGTCTTGACGTAACACACATCCATCACCAGTAATAGCGTCGGCCTGCCGCTGTGACCTGACGAGGCGCTATAAATCTCTTCTTGTTTTCATTCATCAGTCTAAAACCTGCCTACGCCGACCATTCGATATGGAATTGCGATTCCTAACTAACTAGATGGAAATATAGATATGTATTATTGATTCTGAAATACAATAAGGAGCCAGGAAAATAAGCAGGGTGCTGGGATATTGAATGTATTTATAGACAGCAGGGTATGCGACATCCATCAGGCAAACAGAAAAGGACACCACACTGAGAGAATTGTTCGTGATGGAGAGGAGGGAGGGGAAAGACTGATCCAGTGTGGGTGGAGGTGGCTTGTTGCACTAAGTAGGTCAATGAATGCTTGCACAGATCCTCTCCTTGGTACATACCCAGGTGAAAATAGTCACACCCTGGCTCACATCAAGACAACCCTGAAATCCAGATCAGAGTGGAAGACAAACCGATGTTCGAGCCAGTCTCACCCCGAGAGGCTTTGCTGCTTGAGACACGCAGTCCAAATTGTGCGGCTGCACGATAAGTGATTTTGGTTCAGAGAGCAACATGGAGTTGTGTGAATGCTTTGTTATAGACGTGGTGAGGGCAGGATTAAACCGCTTGTGTTGAGCTGCCGACGTCAAAGGATCAGACTCGTGGGGCTGATTCACGTCACGCTCTCTTTCCTTTCACTATGACGACCAACAGTATGCATGTCCTTCGTTTCTCTAATATCAAGGGGCACATGAATGCAAGATACTTCAAAATTGGAAAGCCCCCCCAAAAGGTAACATTACTTACAAAATGAACAACATTTTGGGGAAAATTAAGTTAGCCTGAAAAGTTGCCCCAAAAACCTGTGTTCTACGTCGTTGCAGCTCAGTTCTACAGGGGATTAAATGTGTTTTGATTTTTAATTTTGGAACATCTATTTGCACGCAAGCATTGAGTCTATCTAGACTGACGCTTGGTTTGAATCATTTAAATCAAATTATTTTAGAGGATTTTATGATTTTTGCAATGTCATAATAGGATTCGCTTTCTTCAATACTTTTAATATTTTATATAGTGCACACATCTTGTACATTGAAGTCCAAGACTTGGAGTATACCGCAAACATTAGCAATTAGCAGCTCATTTGCTGCACTTATAATCAAAAGGTAGTGTGTTTTATTGATTTGGTAAATTATCATGGTTAGCGTAGCCCTTCTCATTTGTCATTAAACTTAATTGCAATTATCGACAGCAGTGGTCAACAAATGTTTACAAAATGTTTTAATCTGAGTTGTAAGTAAAGTTATCTCAATTTTTTTCTCCGATTTCAAATTTGCCCTTGAGTTTTCTCTCGGACATCAAATTTCAACAATAATAATAATAATAATAATAATAATAATAATAATAATAATAATAATAAGCAGTCAAACAAAAATTTAAATATCTCAAAAATGCTGTGGTAAAAAAAAGTAAAGCATCGGTGTCAAACTTCAGGGATCCATAAAACCATCTCTGATTGAAATTTGTTGTTGACCTATTTTAAGTGATGGGTCTGGTGTGGAATTGTTTTGGAGCAATGAAACACACACACACACGACTCCTCTATGTATGCTTATTTGAGCTCAAGCCAACGCTGGCATCAAAACAGAAGCTCAGAATATTCAGAGCAACATGCTTCCATTACATTATAAGTCCTATTTATCCATTTGTCCATGTTGTACACCACTGATCCTGTTTATGGATACAGCGGCTGGGACCTTTACCAGCTGACTTAGAAAAAAAGGCAGACCGCACCCTTTCACAAGGCACATTTCTCGCCTGCTGCCTGTTGGCGAGTGATCCATAATACCATCAGTGACAACGAAACACTTGGGGAAATATTTTTTCATTAATTCTCCACATAGTCAATCAAGGAAATGTATTCAAATAATTTTAAAAACCCTGTTATTTTTTAAAACATTGTATTTGCCATTTTCATGTGACAACACTGAAGAATCGACCCTACTACAATATCAAGTGGTCAGTGTACTGCTTGTGTAACAGTGTAAATATACTGTCGCCTCAAAAAAACGGGAATTCAACACACAGCTATTGAAGTCTAAGCCACTGGCAACAAAAGTGAATATAAAAGTGAGAATGACGAAATTATGTTCCAAGTTTCAAAAATGTGTGGCCAGTGGCCACCAATATTCTCCCACACTGCCTTAAAGGCATGGAATATCCTCAAGAGGGGAAAAAAATTGAATTATCGCCTGTACATTTGGAAATGAACCAAAGATTAGAGGTCGACCAGCGTACCAGAACCAATTGTGTTTGGCCTTTAAGATTCCACTTTATCAACACATGCAGCATATCAAGCGTTAATTCATTCATAATTTTTCTGTCAGGAATAAACAGTTGATCACAGCATCCTTTCAGAGGCACGTTACAAAAGAGATCAATTGGGATTTTGAGCAAACCCTGCTGCTAACCCACTGGTGTGGCAGCCATACGATTAAGGGTTTTATTCCGCTTTATGAGCTCCACACAAAGCAAAAGAGCATAAAGCAACTATGTTCATGAGGAGCATGACTCTTTGTAAAAATCTGATGTGAACAAGCTAATTAACCTGGTTTCTCCTCCATCAGCCCCATGAGAGCGAGGCGCCGTCTTTTGTCCTTTTGTGCATGTGTGTGGTGTGGTGTTGTGCATCGCCACGCTCCAGAGAGGGATGGGTGAAATGGGTGTCACCGCCTCATTTCTCCAACTTCATTAACACATGGCAAATGACTGCAGACACAACATAGGACAGACGAAGCCAGTGATAAATTTAGGCACATCTTAAACTCCAAAAAAGGCTTTCTAACCTTTTTGGATGATTCTGCATGGAAATTTGTGGTGGAATGGAGGGAGGAGTGGTGTATTAAGGGGGGGGAACGGGGGCACAGTGAATTTTAATCCACTAACAAAACAAAAGCCGCCTCTCGCTTTCCATCTGAAATCCTTTCATCTTGTCTTCAAGGGGGAAGGAATCAAAGATGAGATGTCTGCAGGAGAGTCGCAAATTGTGTTTCTACATTGACTTAAAGACCAGAATAGAAAAGACACAGCAATCTGCTATCTAAATGTACTCATGCATTCATCCATTGTTGAGCTCGGAAGGGTCATACATAGCTCAGCCTTCTCGCTAGCAGCACCAAAGCGAACCCATCACCTAGCTGACCAAGAAACGGGCACAGAACTGAGATAGAAATATATTATGTAGCTATGGAGCCTCGGGTACGCTTTCATAAATTCTCATTAAATTTTCATGGAGGTGCAGACTTAATAAGAAGCTAATCAGGGCAAGAAAGCAGCTGCTGGATAAGGAGTGCGACTTGCCCCAACTTCACAGCTTGCCATTACGACCCCCCCCCCCCCTCATCTGCTCCATACGCACACACACATTATTCGACTGGCACGACATAGCGAGGCGAGGTGTTATGAACGTTTCGCGGTGAATAATGGATGGGACCTCGGGGTATGGTGGACTAAGTCTTTTCATGCCGGGGTCCTAAAGTGTAGCCCCCGGCCGTTTGCCTTGGCACAGGCAAGCTGAGCTGCTGCTGCTCTCGCAAGCGGGAGCAATCAAGATTAGGAGCTCTGTGATATGGGGGCTGCCTCAGCAGCATTCAGTCTGATGAAGGCTTCACAGCACAGAACGCCTTGTAAGCGTATGAATACGATGCGAAAAAGTGGGGGGCTGGGGAGAGATGGCGGAAAGGATTACGTGAGTCCTACCAAAAAATTTTCAGGTTATTCTTCCGTAAAGGAGCAAAAATCAATACCAAAGTCGACATTAGGCTACGTCCTGCCTCACAGCAAGGAAGCTATTTAGATCTCTTTTTCTTTTATTACCCTTTTAGGTTGAGAGTATTAAATTGATCACTGGTCTGTGTTGTCAGGGCAAAACATTAAGTTTGCGCGCACATTAACAGGCAGACATGCAGTCATGAATCCAAGAACCATCTATCCAGTTGTCATTATCCATTGATGTGCCATCTGCAGGTGGCTGCTGCAGGGTCTAGCAAACCAGACCATAATATCATTTTCATCCATTGAAATAATGCTGACGCTCTGACAGGAGGTGCCTAAAGTGACTGGGAATGTATAGGTGCTGACATCTCGTCTCATCAGTGTAACTGGCCACACACTCAGCCAGGCATGGGATTGGTGCAAGGCAAAGGTCAGCGCCATTGACATCATTAAAATGTGACATCATTACAGGCTTCTGCTGCTATGGGCAAGCATAGGGTGTTGAGGGTAGGGGGTTGGGGGGGGGGCAGTCAAGCTTGCTTACCACTCATCAGAGACCTGTCTGTGTGTGCGTGTGTGTGTGCGCGCGTTCGTCCGTGTGTGTGTGCGTGCGTGCGTGTGTGTGTGTGCATGTATCTGTGTGTGGTCTGAATGGGATAGGCCTGATGGAACACGCGTGTGTGTGAATCATGAGGACTGGATGTAGACCCTGACACCTGCTCTTCTTTGGCTGAAGTCTGACTTCATATCACTTAGGGAAAGCAAGGAAAGGACAAATAGACACATGCACACCCACTCGTGATCTATGAGCTGTGACGATCATAAATTAAAGCAATAAAATGTAACAAAAGTAGGCTTGGTGTGTTTGAAAAGCACAGATGGGCCACAGGCTGGGCAACGTTTACAACCTGTGTCCTTCTCATCCACTTTCTTTTGATAAAACAAGGAAAAGCTAGGGACTCATTTGAAGGAGTCAGACGAAATCACCAAATGGAAGAAGCTCCAGTATTTCATCTCGACGCAAACAAAGATATCCATTACGTCCACCCCCAACTTCACACTCTCCTGCTCTGGGCGCATAAGGAATCCCAGTCAGCCAGTACCTCAACTACATTGAAATAAAAAGACTGCATTTCAGCCTTTGCCACTCCTGTAGCCTCAGTGTGGCTTTTGAGCCACCCTGCAAACCAGCACACAACCAGCAACAAAATTTATTGTTCAAAAATGCGCCAAAAAACACTTAGGCTGTATCTAAAATGAAAGCCTGGAAAGCCGTGTGTCAAAAAATAATTATTTAAATTGAAATAAATAAATTAAAATACAATGAGAAATTTGATCGCCTAATAGCCTGTGATTCATCCCCTACTTTTTAATCCCACACAATCTACCCGCATTTCCATCGCGATTGACCAGTAGATCGCGATTGACGTATTGGGCAACCCTGCTGTATGCTATACATAAAAAAAAAAAACTTCAAAATCACTATTAAAATGATGCATGACATTATGACCCATTTAGTTGATTGCCGCAAGTTATTATTGTTATTTTACCCATCCCACCTCAGCCATGAAAATGTACAAACCAATCTGCATAATTATGGAGGCAGAGCAAGACGAATCATTTGATGAATGAATGTCTTTAGCTGAACTTCAATGTTTTAATGTTGAGCGAGCAGCTTGCCAAAATGATTGGTGGAACATGAGGGAACTATTAAGCATCAAACGGTTAACAGGCAGATAATCAAGAGCCTGATGCGTGGTCATGGAGGATAACACGCACACACAGGAGCAGCAATTATTGGTCTGAAGCAGCAATAACAGCTATTGTTCAATGCTCTCTTAACAGTGTCTGTGCTTGCGCATGCGAAGGAAAAAAATGAGGGAGTGAGACCTTTGACATTTATTGCTTCCATTTTCTCTGAAATCAAAATGATACAGATTCCTCACTCTATTATATCAGCACTGAAGGAAGCAATGGACACGTTAAAAAATTGTAGTTGGGACAAATTTAGACTTTTATGTTTTCTTGCTTCATAATATGCGTCATTCTTTATTCAGGAGCTTCAACAGCATCAAGTGTTCACAATGGACTCCTTGGAAGATTTATCCCCCTATGCTTAGGCGGTCGTCCACACAGATTACAGTGTGGATCATCCTAAAATAACCTGACTGCCTGGACAGCACCTCATCATCTCTAATTTTCCACCAGGCAACTCCCTGATGATGCTTCGTGTGAATGCCACCTTGTGTCATCACTAGCAGAGTGACTAGACAAATGTAATTGATTTCTTAGTTAAAATTAAAAATAAAATAAAAAGAACCACGCATACGCACTGTGAAGCGCTATAATTGAAATACCTTCTGTTGCATAGTTGTGGTCGCGAAGGAAGCTGCTGTTAATTTTGCGGGTGTCGCTCTCCTCCTCCATTGATAAATCGGCTGCTTGGAGATCCTGACAGCGGCAGACCTCTCTCCCATCCTGGCAAGGTACCGTCAGCAGGCGGGCCGTGGAACCAGCGGGGCGCCTGTCATGGCTCCAGATCTGTGGTGGAACGACTGCGATCAAATAGTCGACTCACTGATCAGGTGATGTTCCCCACGTCAAAACGCATCAAACGGTGCCCGGTGGCGCTTCGAATAATTGTTCCGCAGCCTCTTCTTCAATGGAAGTGCTTTTGAAATGTCGTCCTCTGCTTCACGTTAATAGCCATTGAATGATGCACAACCCAAAAAATGAAAAAATTGAGAAAAATGTCAAGTGAAGGTGCTGCGGCGCAGTCATAAATCTCCTTTCCAGGATTTGACTTCAGGTCTCGGATGACTCTGCTGCCACCTCCCAGAGCCAGCAGGGCGGGCGGGATTATGCGCTAACACAGCTATTGCCAAGTTCGTCACCCCTACCGTGATTTCGTTACAATTCCTCCGAGTCAAAAACGGCCGTCTTGTTCTCATTCACGGACGGAGCTGACTCACTATGCATGCAGCGAAACCCACCCACGCACGCACGCACGCACCCGCGCGCGCTGCTGCCTCCGCACTTTAGCAGCCCCTCCCTTGCAGGCTGGGAGACACGCAGACGCAAACTGCTAATGTGATGCTCTAATATACTGATGACCACTAGTCACGATAGCGCGTATTAAGCTGACAGCAGCCTTATGTTCTGGTAGCAGGTTGTCTCTTAAACCCTACTCAACCATTTATAAACCCATCTGCAGAGGGCAACTACTCTCGCTGCACGTTTCTCCACGTTTCATGGCATTTGAAATGAACAATCATTAGGGAAACTTGAAGGAGGTGGCGCGGTGGCAGTTTTAGGTTCTAATGTTTTGGGGTGAAATGATCAGTGTCACAGGCACCCTATGGTGAATGATGATATTGACTTGAACGTCCCTTGGTTTCGTATTCACTTGGTTCGCATAGGGTACAAGCAAGGAAACAAAATGCAACATAAAACTGCTGAGGTTATGTGGGAATATAAAAATGAAAGCTCAACAGTTTAACTCTTCCTTTTAAGAAAATGCACCGTTGGTGATCATTCTTGTAGCAGGAAATGAAGGATGTAGTTAAGTGTAACAGTGACATTTTGAATAAAGTGATTAAAGCCCTCAAAATACGTTTGAGAAGGTTTGAGGTCAAGGTTCTGTGCCAGTTGTCCAGGTAAACACAGACTACACTGAAAAGCTGTTCAAAACAGATACGTCAGCTCCAACCTGATGCTTAAACACTGATGAAACTTTTATTCACCATTTTGCATTCATCATTTTGCAGAAGATGTGAATGCACATGTATTCAGTTTTGATTCAGTCACTAAAATGTTAGTAGCAGCGTGCAAGGCTCTATTGCATAAGTGTCAAACTCAAGGCCCGGGGCCCGCCATGTCATTCCATATGGCCCACCAGATCAAATTATGCCAACTCCCATGATTCTTGCTAAAATCTGTACCATAATTCTTAATTTGCATGTGCAATAAATAATAACATTGAGATTTTTTCTTTACTCTTTTTACAGTAATTTGAACTATAACTGGAGAAAATATTAGTTCTGATTTCAAAACTAGTAATCCATCTATTAGTTGTGTATATGTAATAATACAAGACAATTAAACATTTATTTGGTATCACTGTCATAACGGCCCTCTGATGAAAGCCGTAACGACGAAGTGGCCCACGATAAAAATGATTTTGACACCCCTGCTAGTATTGTTCCTTTTTCTAAAGAGACAAGAAAAGAGAACAGAAGCTTTCAGAGAAAGTGCCTGGTATTGCAGGACAGGTAGTGTATTCAAACAAATGTAAGCACAAAAGCTTGTAAAACAGACACAGAAAAACGTGTTTGTTAAAAGAGGATGCAAAAAAGTTAAAACAAAGGAGCCCAGACGCTGATTAATTAGATTAGCAGGGCTGCCGTCTGCAGCTCAAATTCGAAAGATCTCATTTACAGTTTAATAACGTCACTATGCGCCCACTCCTGGGCGTCCCATAATCTTTGACGGCTCTTTGTGGATGTGAGAGAAGCATTGCATCCCTGCTCTTATCTGCTCATTTAAAGCTAAGTCTTTTCGCTTCCACAAAGGGACTAGGTATCACCCCTCGTGCAAGCCTCCCCCCCACCCCACCCCCCCAGTACACAGCAGCAGCAGCAGTAGCAGCAGCAATAAAGGGATTGGGGACCCCCCTCTCTTAAATGCATTAGCTCTCTAATCCACAGGACCATTTGCTCATCAGATCCTCTGCTACACCTCTAATGGGAATCTGGCTGTGAGTAAAGGAGGCTTTAAAAAAGGAGAAAAAAACAGTTCCTTCCAACCTATGCTATTTTACACACCATCAACCTGCACCTTCACTGGAATACATTATCGGGCATTATCCATGTAGGGAATAATAAAAGCTGTTGGAGAATTGGGAGGTTGTGTGCTTCCCTCTCTACAGTCCTCTGCTCCCATAATGAAATTTGTGGAAAAACGCTTCCATCCTTGACCTCTCGGATCTGACTGAGTGGTCCGCGGTGATTCCCGGCTCTATCAATATTTAAACAGGATCTCCAAGGACAATAGGGATACTATGCCACGGAGAAGTCAGCTGAGTTCCAATTGAGCTGCGCAAGTGAATGGAATTGAAATCAGTTAGACAATGGTGAAATCAGTTGCACAATATGCACACTTATGCACATATATTTCAATCAGATCTCCTCTCATCGATTCCGCCCACCCCCTCGCACTTGTCTCGGGCCGGTTGCAAATGTGACGGCACCAAATGGCCGCCGGACTAAAGGGAAGTGGCTCAGAACAATAACGCTGTTCCTCGTAAATTGGCCCCCTTACATGACCTAAGATCGATAACCATTTTCTCATGAAGGACCTCAAGTTCTGCATCCCATGGCTCATTACTCCTTCCCTCACTTTCTCATTGCACTGCACGTCTGCTGGTTAAAGACCTGTGACAGCGCATCTATACGGCACGGCCGCTGTTTCACCCTTGCTGGAAATGCTCAGGGGGGCGCACAGGAAAATTGGAAAGCGTGTCCTCAATTTTCCTCAACAAAGTGGGTTGAATTAGATTCTACCGGTCCAAACGTATATAGGGACAATCACAGAGCATGATATTTTAGTCATGCTCAATTGCTTTCCTTGA
This sequence comes from Syngnathus floridae, assembly GCF_059516105.1. Taxonomy (NCBI): domain Eukaryota; kingdom Metazoa; phylum Chordata; class Actinopteri; order Syngnathiformes; family Syngnathidae; genus Syngnathus; species Syngnathus floridae. The sequence goes on along the minus strand of NC_142413.1, from coordinate 11,395,700 downwards.
TGGGAGGTAATTGCTTGACTCAGGGCTTCAGGTGCAAGGGCGCTGTCTGCATACCAAGCAACATACTGTAGGTGCACATCGTATGTCGGCCGAGAAACATGAGCACTGACAGCCCACATTCACTTAAGATCTCGTCCAGATATGTGTAGCAAGGCAATTTAAGAACCACAGAGATTGTAGAATCATAACATAGAAAAATATATGCTTTACTATGCCAATATACAAGCCAAGACCAGTCACTTTATTATTAATATTAATATCATTATCATCTTTATTATTATTATCATCATTATTATTATCATTATTATTGTTATTGCACTGCTTGTCCTGTACAGGATCAAAGATGAGTTGTAATTTATCTCGGGTGGTTGCATGCATGTTTTGGGAATGTGGGAGGAAACTGGACAGGAAGAGCAAGCAAACGCCATATAAAACCTCTGAACTGAGATTCAAACCAAGAACCATTAACAATGAGGCAGTCGTGGTCTCCACATTCCACGCTATCCATTCACATTACACCAACAGTATGAAAAAATGAGTCTTTAATTAGTCAAACAGCAAGCCTGGAGAAAACCCACTCAACTCCACTATAAAAGCTGCAATTTAACAATTACGCGATGTGTGCTGGGTTAATGTGACTGTTTTGTCCTGCCAAATAACACCACAGCACAACCACAATTGACTGTCTCAGTTCTTTTGTTCACGTGACATTGGCTGGTATAAAACTAGAAACGTCACAAATTTGGAGGGGGTGGTAAAAAGGTGAATCCTAGTGCAGGGAAGCCGGTATGAAAATGGACTTATTCTCCAAAACCAACCAAAAAGTGAAACAAAACACTTTGAAATAATCAAACCATAAACCAAAGTCTAAACACAAGTAAAGATTCTTAAGTAACAAAACATACAGTAGGAATAGAATCATCATAAGTCTGAACATGGCAAGACAATAAAGAGACAAAGACAAAAAGAAACCAGGGAACTAAATACAAGCAAGCTGCCAAGACAATGAGGAACAACTGGACAAGACACGGGTGGATGAGGAAGCTGATTCTGAAACACGAGGGACAAGGCGAACACAAAATCCTAATGAGCAAGAAAAAGGAGGCACAGGAAAACAATTTATCTTGACCGAAATAAACATTGCTTTCTTACTTGAATCAATCTCACTTCCCTATTCATGTTGGTGAAATTCTTTTTTTCGGTGACTTCAGTGAGATTGCAATTAACAATAATAAATGCAGCTTTTCTTCAGTAAACATTGACTCAAAATACAGAAGAAATCAGAACAATCAAATCACAAGTCAGAAATAGTGCAAGAGGTCACAGGTTAAGATTTAAAAACTTAAAATACATAAAGCTCATTTGGTATTGCATTTTTTAGTTATTCAACTGTACGATGATCAATGTAGAAACGCTTGTAGTTTGTTGCATGATTACCAGGTGACAGATCTCCTCTGTGTTATCAAACAAATGAGGATGATTATCATTTAGTAGTAGCATGAGATTGGACGAGCAAACATGCACTGCCTTCCATTAACTATGCAACCCACCCTGGCATTAAAAGGAGCTCAACACATGGGGGTAATAGGATTGCCCTGCCAGTCCATCTGTCAGGGGACTGAGCAGCAGCAAAGCCCAGCGACCAAGCACCCTGGCCCGGATCCACCTGCTCAGTCTGTCCTGGCTTTGCACTTTGCTCCGGAGATTTTTACTCAGCATTAAAACCTAACCCTCGGGCGCGCGCTCAGCCAGGTGTGTAAGGAAAAATGGGGGAGTTTGTTAGCTTCTAGAGATGATGTGCTGCTGTACTGTTGTGCTAATAGAGTACAGATGGAGCTAGATGGAAGAGTGTGAGTCGAGGAGGGGGAGGTAAGGAGAAGTGAAGAGGAGAAAGATATAAAGGGAGGGGTGGCTAGTTTTGGTATGGGCTTTAAATCAAGCCTACAGGCTGTGCCTAAACCAGCAGGCTTTACTCTTGCTGCCATTCCAATTACATCAGCATGTGACTAATGCTCCATTGCTCAGAGTCTTCAGACCAGCAGGATTGGATACCCCACACCCCCACCACTCTACTTTCCCCTCCCCCCAAATCCCCATCTCCAACTCCCTTGATGGTGAATTAATTGAAAAGAATGCATGTACAATCATTAGCTCAGGATGAAACACTCAGGGACAAAATTCATCAAATGCACAGATTGTGTTTTGGGCTTCGTGCACTCACCATGACCAAGAAAATATTAGCAGTAAAATGTAAATTGATAAACAGATTAGCCTAAAGGTGAAAAAGCACACACACACGCACACATACACACACACATGCACGCAGACACGCACACACGCTCACTGTGGATTTGTGGAAATATACACTCAACATCCAGAGTGGGAATGGTGCCACTTACGGCACAAGAAAAATCATTTCATTGTACCTCTGCGGTTGCTAGGAAACTGCAACTCAATTGGCATTGCAATGCAGTACAACAGCTGTCAACATAATTGGACAATTAACATCTTCAAATGTCTTTATGTTGCTCATATTCATTTCAATAAAGGCCCAAACGTGTCCCAACATGTTTTATACCGGTCGGGTTAATGGGCTGAATATCAAGAACATGTTCTCAGAGGTTTCATCAATCAAATGATCAGCGACGCGTCCAGAGTAAAGGCACAGACAACAGTCAGAAGCATTTAGGTCTCTCAGAACACATGGACAAACCGTGCATGTTGTTAAGCATGCTATATTTATCCAATAGCACTTTTATCTCTGGGCGGATGTGAGATAGCCAAGTGGAAAGTGGGTTAAGCAGGTTAGAGAGAGTTACAAAGCCACCACCCCATACAGTACATAAATGAACTCCCACATTCACATTCAGAACCATGGACAGTTCTCTTCACTGCAGCAATGAGAAAAGAACCCCCATTTGAACCTTGCCTTGTGACACGACAATATGTTTTCCAGGTAAAGGTCACTGTTGGCTGATTTTTTGCTTTGACTTGCAAGCAAAAATTTGGCATTTGTGTTGGCAGTGAACTTTACTCAAATCCTTTTACATGCAGCACTTCGGCAAATAGTAAAAACATTGTCAAAAAAGAGGCCACCACTCTCAGTTAAGTTGATTGTCCAAATAAACATAAAACAAAGAGAATTGCTATGTGTTGTGTGTTTAAACAACGTAGTTTTGCCTTATAAAAGTCAATTCAACTTAATGTATTTAACATTTTAAGCAACGGATCTGTAAAAACAAATGGCAGAGCAACACATGCAGACAATATACCAATACTCAGACTGTGTGTGTGTGTGTGTGTGTGTGTGTGTGTGTGTGTGCGCGTGCGTGTGTGTGTGTGCGTGTGTGTGCGCACACACGTGCGTGCAAGTGTGTGTGCAAGTGTGTGTGATGTAATGCTCCAGAATGACAAAGGACAGCATGCACTCAAGAAGCAAGTGTTGTATGGATGGACAGATTGATGGATAAATAAATAAATAAATAAATAAATAAATAAATAAATAAATAAATAAATAAATAGAGTTTTTACAGGGAGGAAATGACATAGAGCTAAACAACATCGTTGGCAAGTGAAATTGGTCCCTGACGAAAAACAAAAATCAATCAATACAGTTTGTCGGGCATCTGGCGTGTACTGCTGGTCTCCAGCTGTTGATCCAAGATTGAATTAACAGCTAAAAAAATACAACTACCAGCTACCAGAGTGACTAATGATATTCAAACGTTTCTGTGTCGCTGAGAAGGAGGAGCAGCTCTTTTTCTCTGCTCCAAAAAAACATTGTGAACAAACGCGTAGGAAACAATACGATATTATGCGGTTGGTCTTAACCTAGCATTAGGGCTCTATTTTTGTTCTAAGTGCAAGTCGACTACAGAGAGATGTCTAACTGTGTGGAGTGTTGATATATTTTAAAAGGTGGGCAAGGTGGCAAATTTGAACAGGACTGGTTGGATTCACCCCAATCAAAGTGGCCCCTCTCATTCCCTTTATGTGTGACACACATATTCACCAAAAATCAAAGGTTAGGGTTATCAAGTAAAGGTCTATTTAACTTGAATGTATATATTTGCACTTTTTTATGGTTTAAAATAACTAATTTTATCAATTTTGTTTGGTCTTAAATAAACTTACATTATTATCATGTTTAAAATAATTTGATTTGTCTAATTTGTTTACATTTAAACGTTATCTTGTTTTGTTTCAAAACACAAATGATTGCTTGAGTAACAGTGATTTTAATTATCACCATAATAATCGTGATTAATATTTTTTGTAATCAAGCAGCCCTTGTTCAAACCCCTTTTTTAAAAAAAATGAATTGTTTTTTTTTTTAATGTTCTACTCATAGACAGTGAATGTCTTTGACATCTTACAGGAATGGCGGAATACACCCCACTTATTAGGAGGGTCCAATATTTACAGCCAGTGCAATTTAAGAATGCCCACTAAACTGTCACTAGTTTTGTACATAAAAGAACCCCTAAAAGACAGGGATGTTTCCTTTGGTCTCATTTAGTATTTTCTGGTTGAAGAACAAATCAATATTACAAAAAAAGATTTTATCAACTAATAAATGATTGCCTGCTGCCACATCCCCTTTTAGTGCCAACACGCTGCCATGGAGGTTTTCCCTCCAGCCATTCAGACATGTTCAAACCATTCCCTTGTGACCACTGAGCATGTTTTCAGTGCACCTCGGACCAAGAACTCTCTCCCACTCAAATACAAAAACACACAGCTTTATTACAATAGTCCACAAAGCACTCTGTAAATAAAAAAGGCAAACACTTGTGAGCTTGTCTCATTTAGAGGCTGTAATCTCCAAGAAAATCCCATTTGGCAGAGCAGCTGCCAGCGTGGATCACAAACTGGAGTTTGGGTGCCCACAGGGTGGCAAGCTGTCCAGCCACATTTTTCTCTTTATTAGGGACACATACACACGCACTTGTTTTAATAGACACATGTCACGGGATCAAAGAAACAGATTCTCATCGGGCAAGGATTTTATTTTTATTGCTTGTGTTATTGATCTGGCATGAGGGATCACCGTGGCAAAGTCACCTCGGGGAGTGGTTATTTGAAACATAGCAGTGTGAGCAGTATTGCTCGCAGCAACGGCCTGTCCATCTGCGTGTTTGTCATCTTGGCTGTTTGTTGACAATATTGCCTGGTGTACGTTAGCTGTCAGGGCAAAAGTAAAAAAAATAACGGTAATAAATCCTGATCACCGATGACTTAAGTTACAAATTATTCATACTGTTTTCATTTTGATTAGATTTTTATTAATTTGGCCAAACAATCAAAAGGCACAAATAGACAAACAACCAATCATGCTCATATTCAAATTCATGGACAATTTCTTAAAGACTTCACCTAATTGTAGATTTACGTTTTTCAAACGTAAGTGGAAGCCAGAATCCAAACAAACAAACAAAAAAAAGATCAAGGAGCACATGGACATGGGGTCACGGCCGTGCTGGAGTCTATTCCAGCAGTCTGTGGGCGGTAGGCGTGGGACACCTTGAACCAGTTGCCAGCCAATCCCAGGGCACACAGAGACGAACAACCTTTCACACTCACGGCCAATTTGGAGTGCTCAATAGGCCTAGCAAGCATGTTTGTGGGATGTGGGAGGAAACCGTAGTGCCCGGGGAAAACCCTTGCAGGCACAGGGAGAACATGCAAACTCCATACAGGGAGGGCCGGAGGTGGAATCGAACCTACATCCTCCTAAATGTGAGGCTAATCACTGCGTCACCGTGCCGCCCTTATCAATATCATCTTGAAAATATTTATTAGCAATTTAATTATGTATGTATGTCTGAATGTACATATAAACAATTGAACATTTATATATATTTGGTATTCTGTGGCTGTTTGTGTCAAGTAAAACGAGTGGCTCACAGGGCGACTACAGTGTTGTTCATCATTAGAAGCAACTGCGGAAACAAAAGGTAAGAAAACTTGATCATTGGCGTTTGTATAGTGATTTTGCGCCCCCTTGTGGAGTCACCCTCTGGACTCATCCAAGATTTGTGCTCACTAAAGATGTCATGTAGCTCAAGCACTGAGAGAGTGACAGAGAGGGAGATGGATCAAAGAAACTCATGTGGTGAATTGTCTTCGTTGCTCCGCTGGTCTCCAAAACACACTTGGTGGAAGGTGGCTGGCTCAGAGAAGGAAACTTCAGTGACACACGGCTGATTGGGAAAAGATTTTATTCAACCAATGTCAGAATGAAGTTCCTCCAAATATTCGAGTGGCTCAAAGGCAAAGCTGTTAGATGGTCACTCCTGTCTGCCAGGCATCGCATCTTTTATACCTGGCGAGACTCGTGATCTCATTGCTTTGAATAACAGCTGCGGTTTGAGTCTCAGTATACTTGTTGTTTCGTCGTCCCGAAAAGGCCATCTACTCGGTTCTTTTCTGGTCACGAACAACTGGCCCTTCTAACTAAACCTCCCTGTCCAGCACAAATAACTTATGCTTGACCTGAGAGGCATGACCCTGTCCTTATAAGATACATGCAGAGACAAGAAAAATGGCAATCGTCTGAGACATGCGTGCAGAGGGGCAGGGGTGGCTCATTTTTAGCAAACAAAAAGACAAGGACGCATGAGGGACAGCAACGCAATAACTAAGTGATCCTGGAGCACCATCGTCTGGTCCAAAAAAGAATTACACCACACTTGCACAGTATATTTGGCAACGCGATTAGGCGAGTTGTGGCCTTGACATGGTAACGATTTAACAGTTGATAGCCTTGTGCGTGCTGCATGCGTGCATGTGCGCGTGTGCGTGCATGTACGCGTGTGTCCTCCCGTGCGAGGCCAACAGTAGCAATTTGGTTAGACTGATGTGACAGTAAAAATTATAGATCCGTGTTTGATCTGCTTGTAGCCACACAGTATGCAGAACTAATGCCCAGCAACACATGGAGAGAAAGATGCCAGCTGAGGACTGGCAAGGGGAGCTCAGCACTGCATAAAGAGACTTGGGGACAGGACCATGTATTCATACGCAAACATAGGGGTCAGGCACAGGCCCACCAGAAAGGTCCTTGACATATTCTGAGACATCTGTGGCTGAGATGAGCCAGGTAAAGTGCAATGCATATGGAGAAATTGAGCACTTACTTACATAAATGCAATATATAATATAAATATTTAGAACATAATAATAATGATTCAGATGCTTCACATGTTCCTAGAGTGAAGAAAAGAATAACTTAAAAGAAGGGTTGATACTTTTTCACGGCACTGAATGTTGTTATGCACAATTAATGTTTTAAGTGAGTGTAAACAGTAAACAATCCCAGTGCTATAGAACAGCTTGGCCCAGTTGCACACTGTCAATACTAATGACATCAGGGCACAAAGTGTCACTATGGTAACCTGGAGGCCCTAACCCTATCCTATCAGCCCTCTGTACAAGCGGAAAGACTGGCGAAAAGTCAATGAATGGAGAGAGACAGTGAGGAGGCAGACTGGGAAAATGATGAAGCTGAAGAGTGAACCTAAGTAGCAAAAGAAAGCTATCAAAAGAGGAAACAGGTGGTGTTCATAGGCCAGCGCCAAGTGCTTGGTATGGAAGGAGGCAACTCAGTGTGCCACAGCCAAGCCCAACATTCAACTCCTTGCCCCCTTAAATCTTCTCACTTATCTCCACCCCTCCCCCGACATCCATCCCCACCTCTCTGTCTGTCCAACCATTTCGACTATAGACTTGAGTAGCACTTTCGAGTTGACCAGATGGGCTCATTCACATATCCCCAACCCCCAGTGAGCTGTCATCTAAATCACTTCAATGCTATATACTGATCTTTTGGGAGGGTTAGGGTTAGGGTTAGGGTTAGATGTCCAATTTATGGGAAAATACTGTATGCCCTAAACCAGAGATCACCAAACATTGTGAAAGCACCTACTTCTTGGGTACTGATTACTAATGATTATGAAATTAAATATTATTATGATCCTAGGCAGCATGGTGACGCAGTGGTTAACATTAACTGTGTGGGTTTTCCCCGGGAACTCCGGTTTACGTGTGCCCTATGATTGACTGACTGTAGCCTGAATCTCTCAGCTGGGATAGGCTCAGTCATGTTGCATCTTCACATTAAAAAATCATAAATTTGTATTTATCCTTGTTATTGCCAAAGTTGAACATAGTCCATTACTCTGGTCTAAAAAAAATATCCCCAAAGGGAACACTGTAAAGCTGAAGTCCACATTTAAGTCTGTCATGAATGAGTGAAGCGGGGCGACCAAATGCAGCTTGGATCAGGGTTTATTGAAGGTAAGGGAGGTGGGCAAACAAAGACACAAGCGGGACAGAGACTGACGGACAGCAGACAGGCAAACAGAAGTCCACTCGGACACGGAACAGATTCTGACCGTGAGCCTCCACACAAGAACAGGGAGAAATGGACGAGCAGGTCAGGACCACTAGGCGAGGACATGGACGGAAAGCAACAGTAGACACCGACGGGGAGAAACATATGGGTAGGGTTTAAATACATGAGGGAGCAGGTGACAGACATGTATGTAGGTAATGAAGGGGTGTGGCTGAGGGAAGTTGCCGGCCGAGCGTCCTCTGGCACGGATGTGACAAAGTCCATCATAAAAGATTTTTCAACTAAATTACATTTCTAAAAAAAAACTATTTTGAACATGCATAAAATTGAGAGAACAGTACAAATTACAATAGAGTAAATTGTGAAAACAGAACAGCAAAATTAAGACTATCAAAACTATAGAAAAACAAACGGCAAAACAGAGTTAAAAATAACCAATACAACATTGGTAATAACTTATAATAACTAATAACCTGATTGCACACGTTCGAAAAGGAGGAAGTATAAATTCTGCTTCTTCGTCCTCAATCCCACACAGTGACACATTTCCCTACTGTAAACTACGGGTTGGAATAGATCGTGTTACATATTGACCAGAGAGCTTCTGGAATGAAAAAGACGTTTCTATGTACACAGTAGTGTCCTTGCGACGTCTAGCACTGCACACCATACACACTATGATATAATACTATGTCCACAAGCCTCATCCAAACCAGATATTTGTCATTTGAAAACACTTCAAGGAAAATGCTGTCATAAATATTGAACAGGTTTAACATTTTGGAGCACCAATATGGCTCAATCCCAATATTACTCCGTCCATGCCACAAGATTTACATTTGCCGGTCCCGTGTGGAGGCTCACGGTCAGAACCTGCTCCTGAATCTGTTCCTGGTCCGAGTGGACTTCTGTTTCCTGCCCTGTGTCCATGTTCGCCTACCCCCTTCCCTCCAATAAACCCTGGTCCAAGCTGCATTTGGTCACCCTGCTCCACTCATTCCTGACATTCTCGTCTTGTTCTTTCCCCTAAAGAACCAAGACGTTTCCCAATTCTCCATGAACATCAGGGGTAGGTCCACACAAAGGGGTGTAGGACCCTAATGCAGAAGACACGACTTGCTCTTCTCTCAAAAAGGCACAATTACATACGACATGTTGTCCATGATGCTGAGTGCTGACATGACAGCTTTATAATAGTGCATTCATTCTGCGTATAGTCACACCTGCTGCTGCAGACCATGTTTTTATTCTTGATCTATATCGACCCCCGTTACACAGAGGTTATTCTGCGCAAACAGAGGAGTGATGACTTTGCAAGGCTATTTTCAGAGGCAGATTGAAAATGGTGTTAGGGAGGGGAAAAGGCATTGAAAGTCCAAGATGGAATGTTGCCATTACCCCAGTAGGTGCAGCTAGCTTTACAGGGTGACAGCATTAACTCACTTCAAATTACACTTTTGGTTTTATGTTCAGGGTATTGTTTCAACAAGGTACTGTTTGTGTCCGGCTTGTGTTAGGACACTCATATCACTCAATTTCTAGTGGGGCCTCCTAATATGTGAAATTGAGCCTACCTTCCTCTTCCTCCCCAGGGTATCTCAGATAGTGAGCTGCCATCTGGGGCCACATGCTCATCTAATGTTTTTGGAATAATCCTCTTCTCCTATTAGTTGATATTTACCCAAGGAGATTTATTGAATGCAATTAGACTGGGGTTTGTATTTTGCTATTTGACTGGGAACGTTTGAAACACCTTCAATAAAACGGAATTCTTGATGTTGTCCTCAGAGGGCATTTTGAAAAGCACCATTCTACTATAGAATCCGCACTTGTCTGTCCGACCATCTCGACTATAGACTTAAGTAGCACTTTTGAGTCGACCAGATGGACTCAGTCACATATCCCAAAAGTGAGCTGTCACCTAAATCACTTTAGTGTTATATACTGCTCTTTTGGGAGGGGTCCACTTTTGTGAAAATACTGTTTGCCTTAAAGTAGAGCTCACCAACTTTTGTGACAAAGGTTCTGCTTCTAGGGTTCTGATTAAGAGTTATGAAACATTTTTTTTATCAAATTACTTTTAATAACAGTGTAAATGACTTCTGACAAGAGGAAACACAAATGGATACATATCAATAGGCAATACTGCTAGAAATCTCATTCAGTGTTCATTTTCATTGTCATAATTTCTACAACATTCCTAGAAAATCACAATGCACTGGTGAGCTATTTTTGGAACAAGTCCGCAAACTGGGGTCTATCCCAGCTGACTTTGGGCAAGAGGTACATCCTGGAGTAGTTGTTAACCAATCATACAGCACACAAACACATTTCACACACACTTTCACACTTACGGACAATTCTGAGTCTTTGCTAGAGTTCTTCTATGCATGGTTTGGAATGTAGGGAGAAGGACAGGAGAGAGCATGGAACTTCCACAAAGGGCCAGAACCAAGATTCGAACCCTGCACCTCTCGACTTTGTGACGGATCACACATTCTGCCACTTTGCTGCACTTAAATTCAAATGACTTTAAACAAATGATATTTCTTGTGTAAATAAAATATACTCAGTTTACACAAACACTTAGTATCCAGTATTGAACAAGTTTACCATGCTCCTCATACAATTAGTTGATTTTTAATGCAGAAGCAAAAAAAGTAGTAAGAACTTAGGAGCAACCTGTCTTGCTCACACCATCAGGACCTTTCATAAAACCACTGAAACAGATGGGCGGGGGGGAGGTACTGCACATCCTGGTGTTCTATATATAAGTTTCACTCCCAATAGTAGTGGTGTCTGTGCTGCAGCCTGTCAGGCTCAGCAGTCTGGCTCGATAAAGAGCCTCTCTGTCCCATTATAAAGCAACTGGGAAGAGCTCACTCAATAATGTAACAAAGGGGATCACAACGCTGAGCTGTATGGAGGAGTGAAAGGTGCATTTATTTATTTAATGAAGGAGCATTTATTTCTCTATTTAATGGCGCATCTATTTATTTGTTTGATTGTTTTTAAATCCATATTTCATGAATGAATGCAACATTTGATTAATTAATTACATGTTTAATTAAATGTTTCATGGTGTATTTATTTATTTTATTTTGGCACTTTTGGTCCTCCGTAGAGCTGCACCATCAAGTTGAATAAGAGGATTGAAAAGAAAAAAAAAAATTCCACCATTCACATTTTGTCAAAGACAACTTGCATCAGTGTTTACTGTAACAATACAAGGTGTCCAGTGGGTGAGTGGAGTCAAGTTGATACCGTGACTGTCCATATCATTCCTTGTTTTCATGTTGGCTCGCTGCGAGAGACCAAGCAGGAAGTGTTTGTGGTAATGTGAGACTGTAGATTAGTGCCGTGAGAGAAAAACGCCAGCATATTATTCTTGTGTTTTCACAGACATCTCAGCTCCCTCCAGAGATTCACCTCACGGGCTTTGGATACCAGCTTGGGCCCATTAAAATCACATCATGTGTAGTTAGATTACTGCACTGCAAGCATGATGACAACCCTCCTACCACAAAGCCTACACAATCACTCTCCTTGATTTTTTTTATCCACTATTAAATGAATGTCACATTTGCCTGACTTTTTATCTTGATGTTGCAGGATGGGAAGACTGCATTAATAATATACTTATTTTGTGTTTTACCATTTAAAGCCACTTCGATCAAATTAAACCAAATGTTTCCAAATACAATTTTTTATCTCCGCAACACTGCACAGGATAAGTGGTCTGGATAATGGATGGATCTTATAGCAGGTTACCTAAATAAAGGCTCTTCGTCTCACACTCTGGATGGATCAATCCCTTTTTCTTTTATTTCAGCTGCCGCAAACTGACATTTATTTTTGTTTATATATTACGAACAGTAACATTACAAAGTAAATTTTCATAAGGAAGTCCCTCAGATGAGAGAGACCTTGCAAAATAAAAGCGACAACGTTTTCATATTTTTGGAATGAACCAGTTACCTATCTGATCTGTCACCATAAGAGCAGCACAATGTATTTGTTTTGTCTCAACGAGCTCATGATGGAGCCTTTTATCTAATCACTCTTATTATTAAGTGCTAACTTGGACCTTAAAAGTTGTAATGTACCATTTTGTCACAATAGCAGGATAAGGCCCAGCCATCTATTGTGGTTGTCCTCATTATTGCTGAGCTGGAACTTATCCCAGCTGACTTTGGGCAAGAGGCCTGAACTGGACTTTTAAGGAAGACAAAACCATTAGCAAAAGATTTAGAAATTGGAATTCCTTTATTTTGGGGGTGGGGGGGCAAGGCAGTAAAGCGAGAAATTATTTTATTTTGTATTATCTGAACCACATATCCTCACAAGGGTGTGCTGGAGCCCATCCCAATTGATTTTGGGGAGAATACCCTGGATTGGTTGTTAGCCAATTGCAGACTGTTCAACTACCAGTTTGAAGTGGAGAAAATTCTTTGCTTTTATCATTTTAAACTCACTATCATAACTAAAATACTGTATGTGACAGTTCCTGGCAAGTTAGCTTATTGCTTAGCATCCCGAGGGATGCGTGTCTATGCGACATGATGTACCTTTATTTAACCAGTTTGGTGCTGACTTTATGTGCCACTATTTCCAAAAGATTGTGATCTTGGAGGGATAAGAGCTCTGTAACAAAATTTAGCTTCATTGATCACGTGATCGCATTATCTGAGATTATAATTTTGTCCAAAACCAACAAATCATTCAGCCCGACGCAACACTAAACTGACTTGAGATTTCTCTTATGCTGAGTCATGACAAACAAGTATCATATTGCATATGATTCTTTGATCCAGTGACAATAGATATTATTGATTCATTCCACTGTAATCTGTTTTGCCGGGAAAGAACAATGTGATTGGGTGAAAGCTAGAGGTACAGTAGATAACCGGAGGAGGGACACCAGGACCATATAGTTTACGAATATATATATATATATATATATATATATATATATATATATATATATATATGCTATACTGTGGCTGCTTGATGAACGATGTGAGACATGACAAGGTATCACAGATATTGGTGAGGATACCTATTTTCCATTACTCATACATAACAGCGCATAACCATCGGAAACCTTAAAGACTTAATCCGTCACACCAGACTCAATGTGCTGACATAAAATAGGACGAATCAGAGGTGTGTGCGTGCGTACGTGCATGCGTGCGTGCGTAACTGCATGTGCTGCCAGCCCATCACAGCTATTCGAACAAACAGGGAACACTGTGGTCGACAACCACAATTATGTAATGCATTTTCCACTAACATGATAACTTGCACACTCATCTTCCTAGGGGGCAAGTGGGTTTTAGTGGGTAGCCGATGGAAGGCTAGAGTTGCATGAAGGTTGGTAGGTGTGATCACATTGGGAATCCCAAATTTAAGTGTAAACGCACGTGTGTCCTCTGATTTGCATAAGTTTTTAACAGTACACACACACACATGCGCACACGCACACACACACACACACGCACACGCACATGCACACACACACACACACGCACACCCCCCCCCCACACACACACACACACACAGACACACAAACACACAGTTTCCAGTAGTGTGCGTGCAGGGGGCAGAGGGCTGGCTTTCCCAAGGTCATCTGCTGTGTCATCATACTCCACTAGGTTCCACTATATAACAGCTTACATTTGTTTTCTGCAGCTAACTGCTTCTTATTCCTCCATTTCGACTATAGCAGTAAAACATCTTTTGTCTCAAGCAAAGTCAATTAAGACATAGCAATTCGGGGCTGTTTATAAAACAAAGACACCTCACATACTGTACAGTTAAATGTCACAACAAACATTCTTATTGGATGCGTTTACATGGACAAAATGTCTTCAATACGATCAAAGTTGGGATTGAAATTATGATCGAATGCACTGTTTTCATGGACACTAAAAAATATTGGTCTGATTAGGACATGAGTGTTCATGGATCACACTTTTGGGTGGAACAAATTATTCTGACATGCACATATATACGAGTAGTAGAAGAAGCAGTAGCGACTTTGGCGTCAACAAAATATTGCTCTGAACATGTCTACTTTAAACGTTAGCAATATTTTGCAAATTTTTGCCATTTGTGGTATTCCGCCATGTTAACACTTCCTAATGGAGCTGTAATGTATCCTCCAGGAGGACAACTATTACGCCCGCCATGTCATGTCTTTCGCGCGCTCTGCTTCTACTAGCGACCGGGAATAACAGCACCATGTATACTGATGTAACAGACCGCAAAGACGGTTTGTTCCGACACTCTGGAATAAGTGTCTTCGTGCGCGCCGATTGGCAAATCGGATAATAGATAAACCACCCCTCTCATTTGGAATAAAATCTTGATCAGAATGGGCTTGATCCGCTCAGAATATTCTGAATAGGGTGTGTACATCAAGAATTTTTATTCCAATCATGCTTTAAATCTGAATAAATGAGTCCATGTAAATGTAGCCATTGTCACTTAGTGAGAACTGAACCCATGCTGCCAGCATTGTTGTTAGGCAAGTATACCACTACTGGTGACTGAGGTCCTCAATGTTGCTTTCAAACTGACGTCGAAAACGTCGGTCGCCGAGTACAGGACTTGATGTTGTGTGTGCCGCCCAAGGTAAACAGGCTTGATGACACTTCTTCTGTTGTGTCAGATAGGGCGATGTACACATTTGCTGTACTATGTAGGTTGGGTGGTAGGCTGGCGGCAGATGATGAATGTATAAAGTACATGACCTGAATTCAGCCCCCTAGGATATACTTTTGGGTGAACATGCATGAATGGCTTGCATGTCTTGTAGCGTAGCTTTGACCATAACATACTGTCCTGTGTCAGTCTTCCTTCCTGAGGGCAGAGCATACTGGAAGGAGGGCAACCATGCAAAACTAAATAATGCAGCGGCCCAGTCTCCACATGATGACCTAGTAATCGGCTCCTTATAGCAAACACCGATACACTCGTGGGCTGCGTAGTCTGACCATACAATCACCAGCGGGATTAACGGACCAGCTATTTAGGAACTTCCATCCATCCATTTTCGACATACCACTTATTCTCATCAGGGTCATGGGTGAGCTGTCGCCTATCCCAGCTGATAAGCGGCAAGGTACACCCTTGACTGGTCACCAACCAAGTGCAGGGTACAGACTGTATAGACAAACAATTACTGACGAAGTTATCTTTAATTGAAATCATGTTCTACAATTGACAACATTGGTCACAATTTCAACTTTTCCCAAACACTTTGTTGACGTTTCTCCATGAACAAATTACCTCTGAGTTAGTGGTCTGAAATAGTTTAGTTTAAGTGTGATTTTTGCCATTTCTTCACATGCTGCAACCACCACAGAGGAGAAATTGCATCTCTGTGTCCAAAAAAAACAAACACACTGGAGTCATTTTCAACCGTGATGGAATCTCCCCACATTTACATTTAAAGATGCCCCCCCCCCCACGCACACACACACACACACAACTTCTCCATCTGTTTAAATCCGCAGTCACTTGCAACTTATACACGCATGATGCGCAGATAAAATGATAGTCCGTCTGACAAAGTAAACAACTTACAGGCTTTCTATAGGTCCCCTCAGTGTCCCACCCTACCTTCGGTGTGGCAAGTGGACGACAGAATGGTGCTCGGCGGCCGGAAGATGTACGGAAGGTAACGGGAAAAACATTTCATCTTCTCCTTCGCCGATGCTTGCCAACGGGTGTGGAGTGTTTGCTCGCAGGCTCCACATGCGCACTGCCTCCACGACAGCCAGCCAGAGAGGAATCAGTGGGGTGCTGCCTGCGGGTCGCTCGGGAAGGGAAACGACGTGTCAACGACGCGGGGGTCGATGACAGCACCACCTCCCCTCCCTTCCCCTGAACTGTGACCGTACTTGACCCTATGTTGCTTGACGTCCGCAGGAAGAAAATCATGCTGTGTGACAGTCTATTTGTGTCTGTATTCTGTATGTACGCATGTGTGTGTGTGTGCGCGCGCGCGCGTGCGTGCGTATGTATATACTGCAAGGGAAGTTCCCTATGACTTCACTATTGCAAATTGAATCATTCACTCAAAGTATATTGAAAATTACATAAACAAAATACTTATTCAGACTTATAAACAAAGTATTTATTTTGATTTTATTTTTCAGATGGACATGCCACTTTTGCGGTAGTAGTCCTGGCCTGATGGAAAACTTTGACCTTGAAAGGTGAAACTACAAAGACCTTCATATTTTATTGTCCATCCATCCATTTTCTGTACCGCTTGTCCCCACAAGGGTCACAGGCACGCTGGAGCCTATCCCAGCAATCATCGGGCGGTACGCAGGGCACACCCTGAACCGTTTGCCAGCCAATCGCAGGGCACACAGAGACATAGACAAAGAGAAGGGTGGGACACTTATTGACACCCACTTTTTGGGCGGAGTCTGCTTGATTTGACACATCAGCCTGACAAGGTCACAAAAGGAAGCGATCACAATTTCCCCATTGGAAATTATTGTAAACACTATCGCCTAAAATGTACAAAAACAGCTATCAATTGACACCAACATTTAAATGGACATCTCTACTTATGACTCTATTTTATAACTTAATTTTTAAATAGGTCAGGGCAACTTCAACATTTTCGATCTCATCACATTGATTGAATGACAATCGGCTGGCTGACCCCTTGGCACAAAATGCAAACACAAATGCTTGTGTGATATTTAAGAAGACCGTCTCTATTGCATGATGCATAGATCACATTTTATTATCAATTCAAAATCCAGAAATCAGGTATTTCCAGAGGGTTTGCATATTTTATCTTGCAAATGTAACCTTCTAACTTGAACCTCGGTTATGCTATCAAAGATATACTGAGCAGTTGCATGGATGTTGGTCCTATCCAAACTTCATTTTTCTCTTTGTCTCAGATGCAAGTGTTGTGTAACATTACAGAAAAAAAAAAGAAGGCACTGAGGTTCGCACGTTGAGTCGACTGACATTTGACGAGACAGAGCAGCAATTTCATTGGTTTGAAAGCATTAAAGAGATGATGACAAAAAGTTGTGAACAATGGCGGACCCCAAAGTAATTCATGTGGATGCTGCCTCTGCTGTACTAAAGTGCACACATTTAGTTCTGTTTGTGCATACTGTACAGTCAGTAAAGCGTCTAGGATCAAACCCAATCCTCTGAAAAAGTTATTATTCCTTAATCAATGTTCTCTCTACGGATCGAACATAAGGAAGTGTATCTTCAGGCTCGCATCAATTCATCTAATAGAGATGACAGCGTAACTGGGACTTGAGTGTGCGTGTGTCAGTGTACCAAACAAACATCCAGTATACAGAATTTGGCTCGACAGGTGGGGCAGGGGACTCGGCTGGACAACCAGGTCTCAGGTCTTTGCTGGTCTTGACGACTGGCAAACCATCGACCCAGACAGGACAAGCACCACATGGGTCTGCAGAAACACTCGTCACACTCTGGCTCACTGTTGGCTCCTAGATAACAGGGCAACAACATTAACACAAATACATGTAAATGTAGTATGCTACTGACACCATTAGACAATTTTTCTTCACCATTAGACACTCACTGCCACACTTACCTTCTACATGACAGAGTCTGACCAGCTTGGTATTTGCTGGGACCTGCATACAGCCAATACACGGCTCCACCTCCTGTAAGTACAGAGCAATTGATGGACAATAAATACCTTGCTTATGTTCTACGAGTTAAACAAAACTTCCACTAGCAGTGGTAACATAAAGTACCTGTCCAGTGGGGAGCAAGTAAGGCTGGTTGAGGTCCACATGAGCTCGGAATGTTTCCAGGAAAAGCTCACTCATTGTTTGGTGAATCACAACATTAGAAGAGTTCCTAATGGGAGCATGGAGCTTCTCCCTGAGCTCAGCATACTCTGTAGAGTTCAAACTGGGTAGAAAGAAATGCATAAAATTATAAAAATACAGTCCATGTATTTTTTGTCTAGCCGCTAATTATTTTGGACTACTGTACCTGATATCAAATGGTCTAATGGCAGGGTTGATGCTGTGCACTCTCAGGGTGAGCAGCTGTATGGGAGAGGCTGAGTCAGGACTCAGCTGGTGCTGCCTGGACTCCGTCACAGTCACATGACAGTCGCTCTGTGCAGCCATGTAGATATTGTAGGTGGTCACCTGCTCATAAGACAAGTAATACCAACATCACATATAGATCAAATGCAGTGCAGTATACTTTGGGCTTTTCCCCTTCAAATGTTGCACATCTGAAACAGTCACGCCATACTAATATCTCCTCTAGCCAAGATACTTTCCAAAAGTATTAAAATAGGAGGTCAAATCCTTTATTTTTGCAGCAGACTGAAAACGTTTGGTTCTGACACCAAAGATGAACAGAAGACAAGTGGTTGACATTTAGGCTCAGTGTTTTTCCACCTGGATTTGATACATAAAAGAGAAGCTTCTAACCGTTTATTCCAATCCACCTATCTAGCATGTGAAAAACAGTGTCGGAACAGCACTCTATTGTGCGACTACAGATCATTGATCATGCTGTAATGTCCCGATACACTTGATGCATGGCTCTGATTTTACTACATTTGTTATTATTTAAGTCTTTCTAAATAACGCGCTTTTGGGGTTAACACGACTCCCAAATTCTGGACCCAGAACTCCGCGTAAAATTGAGGTTCAGCTGTATTTAATTTATGATTGTATTAAATATAATGGGAATGCTGGATTTATGTCTATTTTTTCAAGACAATCTTATGTATGAACCTTTGTAGATCAACTGACACATTTTGGGGATGAAAATGAACCCTTTCCTGGGTTGTCTGTGTGTCTCCAGTTAGAATTTTAGAGTACACAAGTAAAGAAATGCAAACATACCTTTAACACCCAACTGTCAGTGATAATAACTCTGGCTCCAGGTGCCCCTGTAGCAAACTTGTCTATGCGTCTGAACTCTGTATTGATGTTGCTGGCAACTGAGCCCCAGTTTGAATAAGGAGGATGCACATGGGCCTGCAGGGCTCTGCTAATGGGATGGTTGCGCCAGCGTTGGCGGGACCAGTAGAAGGTGAGTATACAGCTGGTCAGTAGGATGCACACAGAGAGGACAACAAACGCTCTCCAGTGGTCATTCATCTCGTGGAACATAAAACAACAGAGCAGATGCATGTAGTTCTTCACAAACATTTGGTACAGATAAAGCTGAAGAAGTTCATAAAGATCCACTGCTTTAAACAGTTGGGTATGAATGTGGCCTGCTGACTGTGTTCTCTGTGTTTGCTGGTCAACCATGCTAGGGTATAGTCAGCCTCTCACCCAAATATAGGCTCCAGCTCATTGTGATTCGTGACTCGATTTGGGATAAGCAGTAATGCAGATGGATGGAGGTTGAGGCAGCGTGTTGACCTTGTGCACCCCCTGATTTATCCAATTTCACTTTTTTGGAGCAAGAGAAGGGATGGCTGTTTTCTCTTAGCTTGCAACAAGCAGGAGGGTAAATAGACATCACCACAAATCTATGTCCTCAAAGATGTTTACATTGACATATATTTATTGTCATCATTAAAGTAAATGTGGTAAACCTGTTTTGCCACAGCTTTTGGTCATTCTCAAAACAGGGTGAGTGAATTCCACAAGACAGCCTTAATTGCCATTTGACACATCGTATTGAATATTAGAATGATATACCAGGTAAAAAGATTTCAGATGTTTCTCCGGAGCAGCAATACACATCCCCATGTAGTAACCTGCAGACATGGACAACAGCAGTCTGTTAAGTACAGTAGAACACACCCACCCACACACGCGTACGCTGTCAGTCACATTACATAACTCAACAATACATAACTAAAACATTTTCGGTGAAATAGTGCACTTTAATAGATCATTTCAATCATCACACTTGGCATTGTAATGCAGTGATTGAAATGATATATTAAGAGTACTTTTTCCCACAAAATGATTCGGCACGCTTACAAATTCAAAGAGTGACCAAAAACCAACAGTTCTGAGTCATTTGATTAAATGTTTAATATATTTTGTCCATTTAGTTTCGATGTC
This sequence comes from Syngnathus floridae, assembly GCF_059516105.1. NCBI lineage: Eukaryota > Metazoa > Chordata > Actinopteri > Syngnathiformes > Syngnathidae > Syngnathus > Syngnathus floridae. Next base: position 11,375,267 of record NC_142413.1, on the reverse strand, counting down.
ATGTAGTAGGGAGGGAGCTGTTAAAATGACATTATTATGGTCAGAAACTTGTGTGCTGGTGATGCTGTCACTCCACACGATGTACTACTAAGTAGTTACTTAAGTATAGGCTGATATGCAGGCCATGATAAATCTCTTGATGTAAATTTTGTCCAAGCCTGTTATGAAAAGTACCGAGTGGAAGTGCGGAATGGACCAGTAGTGTAGTGCTACTCCTCTTGACGTGGTACTGTACGAAATCCATGTCTTCACTTCCCAACCAAGACGAGAACAGATTTTGGATTGTCAACCCGGCCGAACGAAACTCATTGGGCGTAAATACGAAGCACAGAGATAAAACGGTGTAAGCTAAAGTAAACGTTAACTCCGGGCTTTCCATATTTTGGTCAGCTGAAATGTTCACAAAAACAGTGTTAGGACTTCCGCTGACGCGATGCGATTTCCTGATACGGTTCTTCTTCTTTGCTGTAAAGTTGGAGAAAACGACAAGTCGGAAGCATACTGCCTTCCGCCTCGCTATTTGTGTATGACAAGCGACGAGCGAGCGTCATCTGCTGTTGTCAATGTGGACCTAACTTGCCCTATATATTCTGGTGGAACGTGAATCCAGTCCAAATAGAAGAAAAATGCCCGTCTCCAGACATACTAAAAGTCCCAGGAATCGCTTGCTTGGATGTGCTATTGAAAATTTAAATTAAGGGTATACTTATTTTTGTCCAGGCTGTTTATTAAGAAAATAATTTTATCAAGATTATTTTGTTGGTCCAATAAAATACCTGATGTTCGTTGGGTAATTATCAATTCTAAAAAAAATAGTGTTACTTTATTTTCCCCAATTTCAAGATAGTTTAGTCATCATTATAGGTCTTTTCATTGACAGAAGAGTACCAACAGTTTTGTCCTTGTGTAACTTTTTGTAAGTGTGTGTGTGTGGGGGGGGCTCATTTTTTGCTGTCTCTACATTAAAAACACACACACAATATGAAACAGTAAAAAGTAATAGAAAGTCCAAAATAAAAACACATTGAAACCTACGTTCATTATTTTTAATGAATTTCATTATCAGTATATATTTATCACGATTTGTTAATGTTGGTTTTGAACAGAGATGTTATTTATTAACAATTCAGCATTAAAAAAAACATCTTAGTTATTTCTGTTGTTCCAAAAGTATGCTTTTTATACTCAAGTACTTTTCCATAAAAAAAAAGGGTACTCGACAAAATAAAATTTTTGAACCAAATTATCCTAATAGAATAAAATATTCTACAGAATTGCAAGATGACATATTATTTATCATAAAGTGTGATGACTGCTCGTTCTCACTTGTAGGTATACTACTCTCTGCCAGAAAGCCAAAAACAAAGGAAGTCTGTAAAGTATTGGGTAAGAATGTGTATGTGGACACATAAAACACACAATACAAACATCTTTGGCTCAACCCGTCTTACAGTAACAAAACTGACATTTCACCCGTGAAAATAATTTTTTTAATGGAGGCACTTTGGCTATTTAAAGTCAGAAAGACGATGTCGTTCAGTCCTAACTCATCAGGAAGCTGTCAAGAAAGCAAAGAGAATTTTAATATAGTGAAAATACAACAAGAAAGTTTCTTAACTTTCACTTAGAGAAGATAAAACCAATGCCTACCTATATGGATAGCCATGATACTTTGCTCTGAAAATAGACAGCAGCCAGCTGAAAAACAGCACCACCAGAGCGATACCTACAACACACATAACTGACACACAAACACAAATCAATGACACAATTTCATTTAGGGATTTTCAAACCACACTTTAGTGATTCAACATAAGATTTGTTGTTTTAGAAATGACATAATGCGAGCAATCAGGTGCTTTGCAGCTTCTGAGCGGGGGGTATTTTTTTTTCAGGTCAAAATGCTTTGTGTCCTGAAGGGAGTAGGGAGAGATTACAGATGTGCAGCACAGTGGATCCACAAACGTGTGCAATGGAGCATGAGAGAGCATTGCTATAGTGAGACAATACATAGCTCGGTAAAACAATAACCGTACATTTTTAATGCAATCCAAGTAAAGAAAAAGTGGCACTCATACTCTTCCTTTTTCCAATGTCTACGTCGGAGGTAGCGGCCTCACACAACAGCACTATTCCCATGGTAACCGCAGCATCTGACGGAGAATGGAGGTCAAGGTTTAGTCACTTTAATCCAAGGGAGGGCAGTGAATTTACCAAGCAGCCATAAAGCTTGTCAAGCGGAGCATGGCAACACGGAAACCCCTTAAATATGAACTTAATGTTTTAAATTGTATTCTTTTGTTTTAACCAGTTATTACTTCTATATATATTATGTAAGTTATAATTATGAAACAAAAAGGGTAACCCATTAATTGTAAGTAATTGTTAACACTACAATATCACTGTAATCAACATGCACAAAAACATGGCTGCCCGCATCTATTTTTCTATACTTTTGGGAGTGTGCCGACACTAACAGTACTTATCACTAACCTATATTAGCCATTCCTTTGTAATGAATTTAAAAATTAAAAATAAAAAAAAACCCGCCGGCCACATTCCCTCTAACATGAGGGCCACTTCTCGCATTGCAGTTTTATTTTCACTTCATTTGCCCAAAACCCTATCTTCAGATCACAGCAAACATGAAAATAGAATGCACACAGGTGAAGGATACTGAAGAGAAGGACAATATGAGTCTCAGCCACAAACTGGGCCTGACTGCTGCCATGTATATAACTCTGGTGGGGTGGAAAAAAACATCATCATCAATGTTTAAACTGTTTGGTATTTAATTGGTTAAAGGGACGTCAACCCAAAATTTGTAATAATATATGCTGTGCAGCCCAACTTGCCGAAACACAGTGTTCTGATTCATGTTTGGTCAGTGGAATGAATTAGGCAAAATTTACCTGTCGACTGAGTGACGTCACAGTTGCCAGGTCTCAGGGCACAGACAATCACGGCTATTTCAAAAAATTGGTGAGCCATGATTGGTTGTAACCTAAGACGGTGATGTCGCTTTTTTTGTGATGTTGCCAACAAGTGACGAAATGGTGGCCATTTTGTTTGATTGGTTGTAACCTAAGACCTGGTAATTGTGATGTCGTTTTCAGTCGACAGCAAGTGACGAAATGGCCGCCCCCTGAGATGGAGAAAAACTGATGAATTTGCTGCTTAACTCGTTTTCCACAAACACAATAATAATCAGAATGCCATATTTACACTTGTGGGGGCATATCCAACATATTATAGTTCTGTAAATTTTGGGGTTGACTTCCTCTTTAAGCTTACGATGATTATTACTCCTAAGAAATTTGTAGTCATCTTACAATCTGGCCAGTGTTGGGGTTTTTGTGCGCATATGGGGGTCCTCTGATATGGTTCCACATCTGGCCAGAGGTCATGATCAGGACAAAGCACTGAAACAATAGATGGATTTTGTATGTTAAGAGAATTCAGCAAACTATAACACATTTACAGTATGAAAGTGTAAAAATTGATGCTGGCTGTGAGGTCTAGTGAGTTCCATTCATAGTTACCAGTGCAGAGAAGGCCCACACATTGTTGTTAAAGAGAAACTCCAAATTGTTCCTTCGTAGATAAGCCAGTCCACCAATAACGGCGAGGAGAAAACCAAGAAGGAGAGGCCCAGCATAGTTTGGAGGACGAATGACTCGGATCTAAGAACATTCAACGTGTAAACAAAAGCTAGTGTTAAAAAACACATAATTTTGATGATGCTATACACGTGTGCCACCTTGTCAGTGCACCACAGCAAAATTTCTTGTGTGTCCGTCTAGCAATTTTTGATCCCATTTATTCTGCTCATACTCACCGAAAGCTGGAGTTGAGTTAAGTCAAAAGGCAGACTACACGCTAGACCGGTTGCCAGTCAATCACAGGTGTACCAATACTTTTTAGTTGTCTTCGATAAACAGAGTGGTACCAACAATTTTGTCCATGCGTGTATTAAGCGAAAATAGCATGTTCCAAGTTCAGTGCAAAAAGAATAGTGGACGGGTAAATTTTGCAATTGTAAGATGATTAGACTGAAAAGTGGACGTGGGTTTCCCTGCGATGAGCACAAGATCATTATGAGATGAAGCAAATGAACTGTCTCAAAATTCACTCACAAGAAAAGTACTGTAATCCTCATATCAAGTTGCAAGCGGGATTCTAAGACACAAGTAAGATTGTTCAACAAAAGTGCTGTCTATTTGTGGTAAGCACAAGATAGCATACTGAGATGTATAATCAAAGCATGCATGACTGAAGTGATGGAGACAGGCAAAAAGAGACGCTTTCAATTTTACCTCCATGAGAATCCCAAGTTTAACGTGATTTTTTTTCCCCTTTAAGGCCATTAAATCATTTATATAGTTAACATGAATTAAAATGAGGCCTATCACACATACCTGCACATTAGTCCGGTCCGCCACCCACCTCGCCAGCTGCTCAGCTGCAAAGCCTTTGACCTGGAGCTCGTAGTTATCAGACTTACGGGTCTTCCCTTTGGCAGGGAAATGGAGAAATGTGGGCGCAGAGTTCATATTAAGCTGCAACCAAAAGATAAATTTATACATACAACACTTCTTGTACAGGCAGGCTCCTATTGAAAGTGATCATATCGGACAAAGAAACCGAAAATGATCCAGTAATTTCTACTTTCCAACTGTCACCTCCTTCAACTTTTCATCACAGGTCTGATTTCCTTGAGCTTAATAAATCACGCCGAGAAATCCGGAAGTTTCAGCAGCATTTGGTGACACTCAGGTAAGCCAAGAAATTCAAACACATTAGACGGCCTCACAGAACTAAATTACTAAGCTGTTATTGCTGGCATGTGTAAAGGCTGATAAGCAGCATAGTTCACATTTATTTGGGGTAGGATGATACAGGTAACTCACCAATCAATATTGTGATATGTGGCCCACGATACAAGAATATCACAATACACGATATGTATGATATATTGTCAGAAATTGTATATATATCATTCAAAAAAAAAAGAAATACCCATAAAAAGGAAAATGCCAAAACTTGGCAAAACGTACAAAGAATTATGAATTATGCGTAGTGCGTTTGCGTGTTGAAATACAAAATATTGATATTTGCCATCAGTTTAATGATTATTCCAACAGAGGGTGCAACGATATATTGCAATGTCGATTTTTCCCCACCCCTAGTTCACAAGTTATCAAACTCTAGTCTCACCATCTGAAAGACATCCGATCCTTCATCAAAATCGACCAATGCAAAGAAGACCTTGTTTGTAAAGGCAGAGGAATAACGCCAGGAGTTTGCCAGCACTTGAAATTCTTCATCGGCTTGTCTGAAATGAAACACGCGTTTGAATTCCAGCCATCATCCATACCTCTTGTCCTGACTTGGATCTCATGGACTAATATGGAATTATATTATTGGCAGATGCCTGAAACAATGAGAATATACACAAGACGTGCATGTTAAGTTGCTACCCCATACCTGCAAACTCCACAATGCCTGTGTGGTTGCAATGCTGTAAACATGATGATCACGGAGTAGTTTCTGGGAGGAGCCTTGACAAAGCGGCGAAATTTATCGCCATTCAGTCGAATGACAGAACGTTTGGAGGTCCACTCCATCATCTGGGACACTTTCTCAGAAAGGAGAGTCTACATGGAACACAGACAGAAGCTGATCAGCCTAACAATTCTAGACAGAGAAAAGCCACCTTGTCCAATGGGTGCTGTTAGATGACCCAGTAAAGGGATGGGAGTCAAACATTATTTTACAATATCTCATTTCATTTAATAAAATGACTTCCTGGCCTAGCAAGCCAGACATACAGGGCATGTATAGTGACGCTGTGCGCCGGTCAGTCCTCGCCATTTCGTATGCTTTGACACGAAGTGTGTAGGGGTGGAAGGGGGGGGGGGTCATGGTTCATAACTTATCCCAACGTTAGCTTTTCTCGGATGGTTATTTGCTCAATACAGGAAGAAGAAAGCCAGAGTGCAAAATCACATGAAACTGTCCAACATATTTCCCACTGAGCATTAATTGAAAAATAAAAGTAACCAACAATACCTCTTTTTTCTTCTGTGCGTCACCAGAGTCATAGTAGAATATAAACAGGATAAATAACGAAAATAAAAGTTTTCCACGCATTCTGCTGCTCTGCAACCAACAGCCTCCTGTCAACTTTCTATTGGTAGTTCTTCTTCTTCTTCTTCCGTGCCGCTGCTTCTTCTTTGGTGTTTAACGGCGGTGGCACACGTGAACACGCACGCCAGCGCTATAGGGTCACGACGAACCGCCGTGCCTACGCAGCGGCCATATTGGCAGGGGCGACTTTCGGACCAGAGGGGATTATACGGCCGCTCGCTATGCTGCATTAACGTAAAATTAGAACTCGGACTTTTTCAATTTAGAACTAAGAAAAGTGCACTAGACGCCCCTTTGAACTGGGAGGTCCGAGGTGCGAATTCAGGAAACATTGGTTCCTGAGTTCACCTACGGACGACAATGTGCCACATGTAAATTCAGGAAATTATGAAGAAGGGATGCGAAATGTCAAAATGTGTTGTGATACACGAGAATAACAAACAATCCATATTCGTCCATTCTGTCCCTAGTGGTCGATAGTCGCAGGCCGAAGCTTTCACTCTCAGGGGCCTTGTTTTTTTGCCACAGTGCCACCGATTGAATGGATGTTGCACTCTTATGATCTACGTTAAGCTTCCATCCATCCATCCATCCATCCATCCATCCATCCATCCATCCATCCATCCATCCATCCATCCATCCATCCATCCATCCATCCATCCATCCATCCATCCATCCATCCATCCATCCATCCATCCATCCATCCATCCTCACAAAAGTTAACAATAAGTAAAAGAGAGAATAAAATTGCGCTGAGTTGATATCACTGAGGACTCACACAGATTTGCATTATCAGATTTGTATTATCACTTGTCAGTAATAAGTGATATTTATTTATTTATTTATTTATTTATTTATTTATTTATTTAGCTATCTATCCATCCACCCATCCATCCATCCATCCTCACAAAAGTTAACAATAAGTAAAAGAGAGGATAAAACTGTGTTGAGTTGATATCACTGAGTACACAGATTTGCATTATCAGATTTGTATTATCACTTGTCAGTAACAAGTGATATTTATTTATTTATGTATTTATTTATCCATCCATCCATCCATCCATCCATCCATCCATCCATCTATCCATCCATCCATCCATCCATCCATCCATCCATCCACCCATCCATCCACGCGGTTCGCAAAGATTTAGCGTGCGGTGTGTTTTGCATACCAAGGGGCGGGGCTTGATGGAGACCAAGTGATCCGGATCCAGGAAATGACAACCGTCCACAGTCGCATGGGAAGAAGTTAAGTTGTGCTTCCATTCGTATGAGCATCTCCGATATGTTCACGCGATGATCGAACATGAATACGGTCGCGGGATGGATAGCAAAAGAACAGGTATGTCATTAAAATAATGCCAACAGGACAGCGTTGACTTGGGTTTTGCTTGTGTATACAGTTTTAGCTGTGGGTATGCTAACTAGTGGCTAGCTTTGTTAAAGACCCCAGGTTGATTTTGATCGATAACATGAATTAACCTGACAGTTGTATAAATAGAGACCTTTTCCGTTTGCTTTTGATCCACACGGTATGAAGCAATCTTTATATGCTTTGTGCAATATATTGTTCTTTGTTCAGCTTGCGTTGACAAGCAAGACATAGAGATTTTTTAGGCTGACCTCAGCGATAGTTAAACGTGTTTACGCTTGGTCGCAGATTTCCCACCATCGGCTTCGTACTTCATGCCTAAAACTTTGGCGAGACTGCTTCAAAATTACGTCGTGACTTCGCTTAGTTTGTTGGTGCTCCACCATGCTGCTGTTGTCTTCTCTTTTCATGTATTTCACACACATGACATGGCATGTTTGATGTCGATTTAAGAATGGGCACAGAGCTTATTTCTTGGTATTCAATCTATGGGGACAATTCTTTGTTAAAATATAACATGTACAGCAATGCAGCAAGGTATGGCAGAGGATCATGGTCCCCAAACCACATCCAAGTAAAATTTGTTGTTGCTATGACTTGGTTGTATTTCAACTTATTAAATCCAGCTAATCACTAAATAACCGTAAGGTATACCCTAAAACTCTTTCACGACTGAAAAATTTAAATTGTCCGAATTAAATGTACAGTTGAAATGAAGATGTAAACAACCAATAATCTTGAACTCAGTCAGCGTTATTTTCCAGCTCAGGGGGGTATTCCAGAAAGCAGGTTCAACATACTCTGAGTCTATCCCTGAACTATGAGTTGACTTACTCTGAGATGGGAAACTCTGAGTATTCGGGTCCAGAAGTTAGTTCAATCAACTCCGAGTATGTCAACCTGGAGTTAAGCGCATGCACAACTCCTATAAAAAGCCATAATCAATCGAGCCACGATACCACGAGTCACCATGACAATTGAGGAAAAACAGATCACCTTATTTTATTAACCACAATGGAGTTGGAGGTCCTTATGCAAGCCTACGGCGAGTACGAACGTATTTTTCTAATACAGCTGCAGCAGCGAAGGAGAGAGAGACGTCATGAGAAAATTGCTGCCCGAGTCAATGCATCAGTTTGAACGTACTATTTAATTGATGTAACATTTAACCATAAGATCGTAGCGTAGCCTATAGTTATGAATTTACATGGGAATGAAATCGGATTTTCATTTAGGTGCAATCCAACAGGAGAAAAAAGGACTTGGAAGCAGGCTGTGATTGCACATCACTTTGATGTTAATTTAATTATTTTAAATGGACTATCAAACAAAATCTATATTAATTTAAACTAAGATATTAATTCAGTAGCTACTTCAAATAATAAGAACCCGAAGCAAAATGTTTTCCAAAGTCCTTTCAGTTAGTTCTACACTTTGTGGATTAATACTTGACACAAACGCATTTGTTTTTTACCTGTTGAAGTCATTTAAAATTTGACACTGTAGCCTACACCAACACTCAATAAAATACTATTTTAAAACAAACATTGAGTTCTGCTCAGCCAACAGAAAAAAAGTAATGCTCTGCATCCCCGATATTATAAAGGAAATGCCGATTGCCAAAAAAGTAGTGCTATGCATAAAGGTTGCTCTGGTGGGAGTGCGTCCGCAGTGTGTGAGGTTGGAGATATATGGCCGGAAAAGGGTTTTGCAAAAACAAAAAACAAATTGAACTCATACAAGACAGGTGAGTGTTCCACTACACCATCGGCCATTTCATGCCTGGAGAAGGTTATTGAGATAAATTGTACTGTTCAAAGAAAAGCAGTAGCGCTTGAAAATATATAACATGATAAAACGTCTAATCTGGGTCGGAAGATTCTCTGGCTCTGAAAAGCGTTTCGAATTATTACAGCTTTGATGTCAATCAGATTTTGAATGAATGGCCAATCCATGATTAACCGCCTATTTTGTGTGGGAGCAGACCAGTACAAACTCTGGGAATCTTGTAGTAAACCTGCCAGTGAGCAGGTTATGTTCACAGAGTAAGTTACCGCAGTAACTGACCCAGAGTTTAAGTTACCTCTCTTTCTGGAACGGATAGCTCAAAGTTTCCCTCATTTTAGGTTTAATTTACTCGGCGTTTTCACATGACCCACTTTCTGGAATACCCCCCTGGTAACTAAATTTTGTCCGGGCATTTGGTTTTTTTCTAATTACAAATACTGATTTAACGTACTGTGTACCTTCTTTTTCTGCTTTTAATTCCAACAAATCCTCCCTGCAGCCAGGAAATATTAATCTGTCGAAATGGGAATTGCAAAGAGCACATTGTCAGTTTTACAGAAAAGGTGTCCATTTTTCCCTTGTCCCAAATAGAACAATACACAAGTGCACGGCCGAAATTATTTGACAGCAGGCCATAGCTAACCTGGCAAGAGACAGATTGATACATGCATCCACTTAAAGAAGTTCTCCACAGTATCAATGTGGACTGCTCCACTGTGACCTGCTTAGGAAAGGCAGGAAATACAGAACAATATTTCGAGATGATGGGGCGATGCAGCAACTTGAGCATGCCAACCAAACTTTTGTTTTGACCAATCACAACAACAGGTGATAATATTATCACCAGCATTTTTACCGGATAAAAATGAACAAAGTGCATCTCGCTGTTCTTCTTTCTATAAGGAAACTGTTGATCTTTCCTCTGCAGTTGTCATTTCCATTCATTTAAATGCATGCATTGTGACAGGTCCAGTCCTGTCTATTTTGTGAAATTGTTGCACCGCAACTCATCACTTTCCGAAATAGTTAGGGAAAATTAAGTGTATACTTTGTTTCTGTTTCTGTCACCTTTACCAATAAATGTTTTATTCTTCTGTAATTTGGTAGTTAGAACCTGGAGTGCCGCCCGAGAAATAATCATCGGTCTGTGGAAAGGAGGAAATTAAATGCCTCTGAGAGTTACCACTAACATTGAAGCAATGGGTCCAAGGAGGAAGGCCTCTAAACTTCAACCTTTAGGGGCCAGCTGTGGATGGGAAGTGCCTCTGAGGCCAAATGAGCCCAAAGACTACATCAACGAATTGTCCCATGAAGTTCTCTGTCATATATTCAGGTAGGCTTCCTTTTCAATCACACAGTACCATTATTGTGTTGTATATTTATTTCTGATTGCTGCAGTATGTAGTGTGGTTAATTAAGAAGTTATAAGACTACATTCATTTAGGGCTGTCACTGTAGAATATTTTTAGTATTGCTTATTCTGACAGTTATAATCCAATAATCGGATACAATTTTATTTAGATTAGTGTTTTTTTTTGTTTGTTTTTTTTACAAAAGTTTTTTTCAAGCATTTTAATCCAAATAAAATTGGATCCCAGATTACTGGTATTAACCAATTATTGTTGGTTATTTGGTATCATTTTGTGATTTAAAAAACAACTAAGCAGCCAAGCAATATCACACAAGGAATGGTCATTGTTTTCTAAAGTAAAATCAGATGACTCATTTTGATTAAACACAAAAGATAAATCAGTTTGCTTTTATTACATACTATAGAAATCAACAAATTATTTTTTTGATAGCCCAAAACCAGGGGATTTGTACCTTTACCTGTATCTTTAGTTAAAAAACAGCTCTCAATGATTACTCGGATTTGAAAATATGAGACGATTAATTCGACAATCCATTTGTTGTCCATTAATTGATTAATTTTGACACCTCTACACACACTTTGACTTTTTGCGAACAGAATTGATGAATATGCTATGAAAAATCATAACGTTCCTTTATTAGATGAAGCCTCACAATAGTATGTACACATAAGACTCAAAAACAAGCTCGCAATAGCATGCACAATAAACACTTTTTGATTAATGCTCCTGCATAAACCTACAACCTTTAGAAACCCTGATCCAAATTGCAATAAGCTTGTAAATATCCACATTTAACTATTTATACTTCATGAAATTCATTAATGACATTGCTCCATGAGGTTAATGATCAATGCAACTCATTGTTTATCTTGTTAAATTGTTGAAAATTGCCATAAATTTGAAAGTCATACAATCTTTTGTAGGTACCTTCCTATGAAGGACATCATATGCATGGAGTGTCTCTCCAGAAAGCTCAGAGAAGCTGTCACCCTGTACTTGCGAGTGATCAAAGTAGTGGATCTTTGTGCTGGTCACTGGTGGGAATATATGCCCTCAGGTAAGACCCTTTGTGCCAAGTCATAAAAGCAATGTTCATTTAAATTGCAGGAAGTACACACTTTCACAAAGGATTGCTGGTGGTGGTTGGTGCAATTGTTTTCTTTTTTGTTTGTTTTGTTGGGTGATGGTGGCTTTGGCAGCTGCCAACTCAAAGGTTATAGATTTCATCTTGAGCTTCCGTGACAGTGTTCAATCATCTTTGAGCAAGATGCTGAACTCCGAGTTGCCCCATGTGCTATATCATCAGTAGGAGAATGAGGAGCGAGTGTTAAAATGCTTTGATTACCTTGAAAGTAGAAATGTGCTGAATAAATAAAAGCCCTTTTGCCCTGTTTAGGCAATTGAGAACAGATTCTTATTTGCAATGCCTACTTGGCAGCAGAAACCTGGGTAATATTTACGTAACGATAGAATAGGATCAACAAAGTAGAATTTGCGATTTCTAGAGAAATTGCGTGTGAAGGCGAAGAAGCTGAATAAATACTTGGGGAATGCTGCAGAATGACGTTCAAAGTTGGAATGGGTTGAATCGGTCAAATAATGTAGGAATTAGAAGGGATTTTTTTTGTTGTAAAACAATGCAAACAAAAATGTACAAAGTGTAAACTTTAGTGGGCCTGATATTTTAAACTGCATCTTAAAACCATCATCAGTTGTCCACTAGTAGTAAAGGTTCAGTAGGTATTTCTAAACAGGAAAGCAGCTTGACAAAATAATTTGATTGTTTTTTTAATGTGTTTTGGGCTTAAGGTTTTACAGATAGCAGCTTCTTGCTTCTTTTGAAGAAGATGCCCGACCTGGAGCAGCTATATGGCCTTCACCCCCGATACCTCGAGAGGAGACGAGTCAGAGGCTACGATGCGTTCAGTATACCTGGTGTTGTGGAGGCACTCCAAGCCTGTCCCAGTCTGCTGGTCAGTCTGCAAATTTATGCCATCCGTTTAAACAAATTGTAGGTTTGTTTAAAGTAATGGCATAACATTTCCTTATAGAATTTTAACTGCGTGATGTACTTGCAACATACGGGTAAAAATGCTGTTTTGTTCTAAATTTTAAATCTAACAATCTTTGTCTCATGTTGAACCTTTTTTTCAGGGTGTTGAGACGTCCCACCTTGAGCTGGTGGAAGCCATTTGGAACTACATGCCACAGGTTCACATACTTGGGAAGTTCCGCAATCGCAACGGGGCTTTCCCAATTCCAGCTGAGAATAAATTAATCATCCCCATTACTGCAAAAATCCAGACACTTCACCTTGTGGGTGAGTATGGCGTTCCACAACAATGTTTATATAAAACAGTTTGCTAAAATAACTGAGAATGCAGTAATATTTATGATAAGCTGAGAGATGATGGTATCTCTTGGTCTATAAAAAACACATGCTGTCCACTACTTTTTCTCCCAAGTCTTATTTTTAAAATAAAACTTGTAATGATCTAACTCTAATGAGCAGGAAACCAAAATGCACACCTTCCATGTCTACATTATGTTTCCCATTAGTTTTGGTGTTGCATAATCAAGGGAGGTGTCCAATGTAAAGTAAAACGAGAGTAACGCCTAACTCACACCGGGTGCATAACGGCTGTTGGTGCAGTCTTCCGCCGAACGCCGCAAGGAATAGAAAGCACTGGAGTCGACAAATCAACTCACACTAGCTGCGGTGCACCAGCGGAACATTGCTGCCTTTCGCTTGCCTTCCGCAAGCCATCTATTTCTTCTGGACGACTCAAGCGTATTTTGATGAAGCTGAAGAAATTACACAGCTCAGACAGGAAATTGGGCATCGGCGTCCAAGGTGGATCCAGTATCTTCTTCTTCTCCTTTCGGCTTTTCCCCTCAGGGGTCGCCACAAGGTGGATCCAGCATATTTCAAAATAAAACCGTTCAGCGCACTTGTTTTTTCTTTTAATTCACGAAAACATCACATATCTGCAACCTACATTCATTCATTCATCCGTTCATTTCAGCTAACTACATAACTTTGCACGAGACGGACATTTAAAAGGCAAAAAAAAGACCTCAAAATAAATTAAACATGACAAAATAACACTATATAAACACAAAACATACTTACCTATTTTAGAAGAGCCAAAGTCCCGGGAATAATGTCCCAAAAGCGTATCTATGTGGAAAAAAGATGGCTATTGTTTACAAATAACTCAATTCTTCAGATGCAACACAGCTGATTGCCACTGGTGTAAGTTGTAGTCGCCGGTCCTCCGTGGAGAAACCGCACCACAGCTGTTCCGCACCCAGTGTGAGTGAGGTGCAAGAATAAAAACACTTGTTTTACTTTTTATATCTTGAGTAGGGATTGAGTATTGTTAAGCATGTTGCACGTATGCACACATTTCAGACTGAGCCAGACCTAAGTACTGTAAATCACCTTCTTGTCATTGAATGTTCCGTCCGTATCCCACTGAGTTGTGACTAATTGCGAATGTTTTTTAAGGCAATGTCAGGGTTGGTTCAAGGTCGCAAATGGTCGCGAGACATTCGCCACCGTTTTTTTTTTTTTTTTTTTTCTTTCTACCTTCGCCGACGGTTAAATATTCACCCCGCAGTGAGATAGGAGCGTTTGTATTCTTGCTTCCTTCAAGTCTGCATGTTCTTGATAAAACGGCAACTTTTGACTGTTTCTACATCGGTAATGTAAAAAACCTGTTGCTGGACAGTTGTATTTATTTGAATATTTTCTTTGATTGCTATAGGTGTAAATGTCCCAGAGATCCCTTGTGTGTCCATGCTGCGCCACCTTTACCTAAAGTGGGTCCGTCTCACCAAACCTCAGCCATTTAAAGAGTTCCTCTGTGTCAGCCTGAGATCCTTTGTCATGCGGAACTGTGCAGGTCCAACCAACTCCCTCAAATACGTTCCCCTGGTTACTGGTTTAGCTTCAGCCCGAAATCTTGAGCAGCTAGAGTTGGTGAGAGTTCCCTTCCTTGGAGGGCTCATCCAACATGTGGTGGAGGACAGCTGGAGATCAGGTAAGGGAAATGTGTTTACGCAAAGAGCAATTTAGTGTTGTTCAGGTCAATAATTTAACTTTTTTTTAAGAGGGGTATTAATTTGATCAGTTCAATGAACTGTAAAAGAAACCTGGGCTGTTATACCCCATTTGTAGGGTAATGCTGAAATGCCAACAGAAAGAAACCCGATTCTGTTTGTGTTCTGCCATTCAGTACTTGCATAACAAAGCTGATTGTGATGTCATTGTAGGAGGATTTCGGAATCTCCACACCATTGTGTTCGGAGCCTGTAAAAATGCCCTGGAAGTGGACCTCGGTTACCTTGTCATTACTGCTGCTCGCAGGTCTTTAGTCACACACGCCTCGCAGAATAAACACTTGTCAACACTATGCACATCTTCAGCGCCATCTAAAAAAAGAGTCAGTTTTGTTTTGAACTATATATATATATATATATATATATATATATATATATATATATATATATATATATATATATATATATATATATATATATATAATATATATATATAATATATATATATATATATTTATTTTTTTAATTTTTTTTTCTGTGATATATTTTACCTGGTTTGCAAAATATAGCCATCTGTAAAACATCTGGTCTGAAAATCTACGACTTAACCCTAAATACTGCATTTGCCTCACTGTGTTTTAACAGACTTCATGAGCTACGTATCCAGCCATCACTAACAAAAGATGGAGTGTTCTCAGCTCTCAAGATGGCTGAACTAGAGTTTCCTCAGTTTGATACCCTTCATCTTGGATACGTGGATGAGTTCCTACTCCAATGTTAGTTCATGCTTTCTAATGTCATCTCCATCCTGTGATATTAGATGTGATAAGAATTTGATTGACGCTGTATTTAGTGATAATTAATGAAATAATTAAAGTAAATAATGAATTGATCATTTTATTTGCACAACAGTGTTGTGCTTATACAGAAAATAGAAAATAATTACAGAACAAATGATTATAACAATATATTCGAGAGAAAAAGCATGTTATTTTGCCTCATTCAAATCATGCAAAAACTGTATCACATCTTAATATCTGAACATTTAAATATGTAAACTAAAGTGCAATCACATTTGTAGAGGAATGGCTTCTGGTTTTTTAAATGTAAATAAACATCAGGTTCTCCTCTGGTCCATATTTTGATGTGGTACATGCCAAACAGCACAGTCATTACTTGTAACCCTTGAAATAAGTCGACTGACTGATTACAAGTTTGCTATTTAGAAGACATACCTTGGTTGGTCAATTTATTTTTTTGAGGGATGCCATCATTTTTTGTTTAGGCCTGCTTTCTGAATTTGTTTTTAGAAATAATTATCTTGACCTGTAACATTGATTTGCTATTACCTTGATCAGATTCAAGTTATTTCTGACTACTGTGGGTTTTCATTACCAGAGTGGTACCAACAATTTTGTCCACGTTTGTCCACATATTGTTCGTATATTTGGTTCTTTGTTTTGGACATAATTAAAAGCAGTTTGTGTCTTCCATTATAGGTAAGATGAGTCATTCAGAGCTGGTGAAGTATGGTCTGGCTGATGTGGTAGAGAACCCAGGCATCATCACTGATATCGGCATTAAAGTGGTGAATGAGGTATTTAGTAATATAAAATACCTGCTCATCTACAACTGTCCACACCTTCATAACCCTCACCATTGGATTACAGGTAAACATATGTTGTCAGAGAAACTTTCCTTACATATGGATGCACATGGCCTATGAATTCATTAGTCCAGTAAAACACTCGTTTTTTTTTCATTTCCTCAGATCAGTCCAGATGGAGCAGACTTGTTGACCTCACACTGGTACGCTGTCACGCTATCAAACTGGAGTCTTTCTCCCAGTTCATCGAAGCAGTGCCCAGTTTAGAGTTCATATGTCTGGACCAAATGTTTCGAGAACCACCAAAGGTAATGCGGTCCTTTCAGAAATACATATTTGCGCTCACTTAATCTTACCGCTTTATCTCATCAGAGAGCAAATTTGGGCTTGCAATAGTCAATATACTGTACAACACAAACTATGGCAGTAGATAGTTAACAAATACTGTATATTCTTAAAAAAAATATTAACAGAACATGAAAGCAGAAAGATTGAACCCGTTTCATGTTACCCATTGCCACGTACCAAAATACTTATCAACATTTTCCCAATAAAATTCCCCCCCCCAAAAAAGTTTTGTAATTAGTTTTTCCTTTCTAATTTCTACATTTTTTGACCAATTCAACCCGTTCCAACTTTAAACTGTTCATCTTATGCCTTCCTAAAATACCCATGTTTGGTTTTCCCCATTTTTCTTTTGTAATTTCTAGATTTTTTGACAGATTCTAACTGATTCAACATGTTCATCTCATTCACAGTCATTGTATATCCTTCCCTGTCATTCAAATCATTTCACAAGTTTCCATTTAGCCTATCAGCCTTCGCAGGCAATTTCTTCAGAAACTGCATTCTCGTGTTTCATGTTACCATTTGTAATCTTGTGAAGTTGTTGATTTTTTTTTTTTCCCCCTTTTTAGGAGGAAATTTTAGCGCCCTACATCTGAGCCACTATAACAATATACTGTTCAGCAGAGATGAGAACTACAGTCATTCCAATTTACAATAATACTCTAATACTTTAGTTGCTGTTTACAAATGAAATGCAGCATTACTTTTGTTAAAAATAATGACTGTAGTTGGTAAATAAATAATAAAAAAAACATTGAATGTGTGTCATCATTTAGGTCTCCTTGAACACCCATGGATTGCATATGCTCACTGTTTTTTTGTGTTTTTCAGGGTTGTGCCAGAGTAGGCCTGAGTGCTGGAACTGGTATTGGTGTGTCCTCGGCTTTGGTCAGCAACCAAAACTCTAACAATGACAACAACAATAATAACCACCACCATCACCACAACAACAATGAGGCCAATCTGCCTCCTCCTCCTCCTCCACATCCACCCCCCCCTCCTCCTCCGCCTCCTCCTCCTCCTCCACCACCGCCACCTGTTTACAACATCGAAAGACATCAGCAGCAGCACAATGGTAAGTCAGTATTCCCAGTAAGTTATCATATAGCAGTTTAATAATGTCCTGAGGGGTTCACTGTACTATGAAGCAAGATTAATAGCGAGCTGTGTTAAGTCTCAAGCCAGGATTTTCAGTTTTACAAAGGTGTCTGTCTCTGCCACATTCTCCATTACGTAGAGAAATTAAATGAAGCTGTTACATGCCACTTTGGTCAAGTTCTTATGCTTCACTTTGATTTAATGCAGCCCTAGTACCTTGAGTGCCCCAACTACGGAGTTTTTTTTTTTTACACACACTACCCTCTACAAAAATATTTTAAATTATGCTTTCTTTTTCACTGATTTTACTGACATTCCCAAAGTCGAAGGAAAAGTCCACATTCCTATGATATGAAGGTAGCCAGCACTGGCATCAGTGGATCAATTGTCTTTTGTGTTTTATTAATTTGTGGCTTACAGTGTCAAACATCTGGATAGGAGAATGCACATATATTTGGAATGGTGTACTTGAAAGGAGGACCTCAATGTACAAGAATATTGCCCTAAATCACAGGTGTCAAACTCAAGGTGGCTCGCAAAGGCGACACGTGTGTCAACTCAATGTTTCTTGTTAAAAAAACAAAATTGTAAATTGTCTTCCCTTTTAATAACATTGAAATATTGCAACATATTTTTTAAAACTTCACTTTGAAAATGAATTAGAAAGTTGCTGGATTCTGTTGTGTGTATGCGCGAATATAAGATAGACATTAATGGCCCCACGAGGGAAACCATAGCTACAATGTGGCCCGCAACAAAAATGAATTTTGTAAGTTCTTACAAAAGGTACCAATAAAAGTGAAACTTGAAAACATGACATGATGCAATTTGTTCCCACAGCACCATTGGAAGTCAACGGGATAGACAATGTGGAGGAGAACATGCGGGCAGAGCCAGAAATTGAGTTGGAAGGAGCTGACATGGCAGTGGCAGCAGATCGGGATGGCGCTCCTGGACCCAGTCATCCAGCTGGTTCACCACATCTATCTAGTGGTGATGAAGAGCAAGCAGGTTCAAATGCAACTTTTTCTTGTCATTTGGGCCCCAGACTAACTCCTTAATGTATTCTAGCCCTAAAATTTGAGACAGTGCTACGACTACTTTCATCTACTTCCAACCAGCAAATTTGCACATTTTATTTTCTATAATGACTATTCTTGAATATTCTTTTGTTGCTGAAAACCTTCTGCTCCATATTTAAATTCATTTATCAGTAATAATGTGAAAATGATTGAGATCATTATTTAAGTCGGATGCATGGACGAATGGAGACTTTATTGATCCCGGGGGGAAATTCAATTACCAGCCGTCTCCACACCCAACAGTGGGCATACAAGACAGGTTAAAGAACAGATATGCTGTAGCTACATATATTGTACAAACATGCAAAATAGTGTAAATCAATAATTGATTAACATTAAATACATAAATAAATAGCTAATTAGACAATGAACATTGGTCACGACAAACAAAATAAGAGAGGAGAATAAATCTGCAGTAGATGCACTAGACACCCGTGACTAAATAAATAAACAATAGTCATCAGATGAGTGTCAATATGTAAATAACAACAAACGTTATGTATTTGCCAAAGATCATGACCGTGAACGCACCCCTTTCCTCCACGTCAAGTTTTAAAAGTCTTACGGCATGGGGGAGAAATGATCCCCTCAGCCTTTCTGTGGAGCAAGATGGTGTCAACAGCCTGTCACTGAAGTTACTCCTCCGCCCAGTGACGGTGATGTACAGTGGATGTTTGGGGTTGTCTTTGATGCACAACGCCAACACCCGCTGATCTGCCACAGACCTCAGATCAAGTAGCTTTGCGTCCACAACAGAACACACCTTCCTCACCAGTTTGTCCAGGAGGGAGGCACTCGCCACAACAGATTGATAAAAATCCACAGCATCATATTGTCCTTTTTTGCACAGTGGTCATTGTGCCCCTAGTAAAGAAAAGTCTGGAGCCTTTCATTGGATTAGGCATAAACCAAATTATAATTACTGCCAGTCAAGTTATTTTGATCTCATTGACGTTAACTAATACTTATATTTATTTATTTCCTTTTAAATTGTATTGGAAAATGTAACTTGTAATGTCCTCCCTAGGTCCCAGTGGTTTGGTTCGGCAGTGTAGACCTCCTGGGGTTGCCATTCCCAAGCCCTCACTAATCCTCTCTGACTCGGACAGTGAGGAGGAGGAGGAAGGCCTCGTTTCAAGACTAACTCCAGCAACTTCCTGCTCACAGCAACCTATTTCTTGCACAGAAGGTGTCTGCACAATACAGATTACTTATCAGTTGTTTCAGCGTGGTTGTCATGTTCGATTCTATAAATGGCCTTGAAGGTTGACCATTATTATCACAAACAGGTGCCAGTCAACCAAAATAGCACCCTACGTGTTTTGGGTCAATTAGGATTACCAAAATTATTTATTTTTGCCGAGTGCCTAAATAGTGAGAGAAGGATGTTTAAGACAAATTTTCACGACAGTACTTCCTTCAAAGTCACAAGTTCACATAGATTTCGTCAGTATTTGGTACCATTGCCTTTAAAGTGTATGACCTGGGTGAAATGTTTTAGATATCCTTTCTTCACCCCTGCAGTTTCAAACTTTACTTTGGCTTTTTTTGTGTGTTCCTTTTGGAATAATTGCTTCGTCCTGGCAGAGTGACATTTCAGCTCATGTCGCAACAGTACTTGTTTCTTGGTGGATTACCAGCTTCAGTCAGCATTTATGCAAAGCCTTTTCTTTTGTTCTTGGGTGCACGTGCACATATTGAACCAAAGTGCGTTCAACTCTGGGTCAGAGAACTTCCTCCTCCTTCCTGAGCAGCATGATGGATAGACATTCCCATGGTTGTTATATTTGTGTACTGTATAATTGTTTGAGTAGGTGAACATCATACCTTCAGGCATTTGGAAATTGCACCCAAGGCTGAAGCAAGAACCGTGCATCCCTTGTATCTTGGCACTTTTTTTTTTTTTACTTTCTCTTGATGTTACACAAACAGGGCAAGGCAAAAGTATTTGTATAGTAGTATCCATACAGAAGGCAACATGTGTTGGATGGATGGATGGACGGACGGACGGACTGACTGACTGACTGCATAGCTAACACTGGCGTTCTGGAAAAAAAATACCCAAGGGTAGCATGTACTGTACAGGATGAACAAAAGGGGACCAAGGACTAACTCTTGAGGGTCCCCACCTCATGGCAATCCTATCAAATTTGAAATTGCCGATGGTAACAAAATAATTAATTTCTTTAATTTTAGGACAGTTCCATTCAGTCCTACCCAAATTTCTAACCTGTTCAAAAGTATATTATGAGATACTGTTTCAACTGCTGTACTGAGATCCAATAAGAGAAGACACCTTCCTGCCCCAGTGTACAATCTTATATCACTTAGTACTTTTTAAAAGCCTTAGTACTTTTTAAAAGTGCTGTCTCTGTACTATAAGTAAATATATAATTGTTGTTGTGGCAAATGCAGCATGCTAAACTCGCTGTCAGCAAACTAATATATGTCAGTGATAAGTACTACTTTTTCTTTGTCTTCTGTTCCTTCTTTTTAGTCCTCTTCTGTCTCTTGCCAAAAGATGGATTACCAACACCTTATTTTGCATGTCGCAATTGCCACAAAAGTTCAATATTTACAGCAGCAAAAGCTGCAATCGTTTGCTAGGATTCTACCTTTGTTAACAATGTAACGCAGGGTTCTAGTTAAGTGATCTTAAGCTTCAAATAAAAAGGTTTTCGTAGTTAGAAGCAGAACATTCAGTCCAACTTGTTTGCTGCCATCAACATGATTAGGGGATGGCCATTTTGGGTCAGATTTCGAGTATATAGTATATATATAAAAATTGTGATATGGTAATTGCTTTGATCAATAAAATTTGTGCTCGAGTATACTTTTAACCTTAATGTATCTGTGTTTCCAGGTAAAGGAAAGACTCCCCTGCGGCGGAACAATAATGTGCCTGGATCAGCGTTGGTCTCGGGAAATCGGGTGAAGCCTCCTGCGTCAGAGGGTCGCTGTGAAAAGAGCTGTCAGGTGACCAGTGAACAAATCAAGGCTGACATGAAGGCTGCATCCGAGAACAGTCGGAGGACTAGCAATAAAGGCGTCAACACAGAATCAGGGGAGACCTCAACAAGGCCAGGGCAGGATGGCACAGTACAAGGCTCCGGTGTCAGTGGGGCAGCAGAAAGGCCGCTGTCCCAATGTGTGAACATTATTGAACCTGGATCAGCCCAGGGACCTGAGAGGCGAGATACTGGAAGTGGCAGGACTAATGGGGGCACAGTAAACCACTCTGGAACACATACTGGTGACTGCGGCACCAGAGAAGTTGGATTAAGGCAAACTTCTGGTACTGCTAGTGTTGCGCATCTAGAATCCAAAGGTTCTGTTGAAAACACGACTTCAGGACAACCAGGTGGTCAGAGGCACAGACGAACACCAGTGGCTCAGCGTTCAAGTTGTAAGCGAACTCTGGCCAGTGATGAGAACTCTCCACCCAGACGACCTTTGACCCGGTCCTGCACTCGTATGTCTTCTGTATCCCTGATGCCAGAGACAGGTAATGGTATAAACAGTTGAAAAAGATCTATCAAGATCGCGTGTCAAACTCCAGGCTCGGGGGCCAGATCCAGCCTGCCATGTTATTTTGGAATAGATTAGATATTCTTTTATTTTTGTCCCACACGGGGAGTTTTTGGTTATTTTCTTACAGCCTTTTGAACAATAACTGAAGAAAATATTTCTGATTTTGAAACTAGTAATCCATTGATTTATGGATACGAGATTGTTAAACCTTTTTTTGGCGTCACTGTCATAACGTCCGTAGCACAGTGGCGCACTTGCATGTCCGCCTCACAGTGCAGATTTTGCGGGTTCAATTCCAGCTCCGGCTTTCCTGTGTGGAGTTTGCATGTTCTCCCCTTGCCTGTGTGGCTTTTGTCCTGGTACTATGGTTCCCTCCCACATACCAATGACATGCATGGTAGGCCAATTGACCACTCCTGATTGCCTGTAGGCGTGAGTGTGTATGGTGGTTTGTCAATGTGTGCCCTGTGGCTGCCAACCAGTTTAGGGTTGTCCCCCGCCTAATGCCCGATGTCTGCTAGGATGTCGCACGCCCGCGACCCTCGTAAGGAAAAGTGGTTTGAAAAATGGATGGATGGGTGTCATAATGGTCCTTTGTGGGAAGCCGTAACTAGAAAGTGGCCCATGCTAAAATGAGTTTGACACCCTTGATCGAGATTATCTGAGGTAAAGAAAAAAAAAAAATTAAGATAATTTTCAACCATGGTTTTTAAACATGTCAAAGCCACCAATAAGATTAGGGGATGTGTTGCTTGATGGAGATACATGTTTCTTCTTTTTTTTTTTTTTTTTTTTTTTTTACACTGGTGTTTTTATGGATGAGCAGATCTTCCAAGAACCAGGCCTCGGGTAGCAACAAGGAGGAGGAGAATGGCTGACAAATCAACCAGTACTTCGGACCCAGTGACAGAGGATGACCATATACAGGTAAACACACACACAACCGCATGCTAAACTTCTTGTGTCTTTTCACTGTGGCAGATTCTTCAGTTTATGATGGCACTGATAATTCAAGGCTACGAATGAAATGCAATGATGGGCAGTTTGCACATATTTTGGAAGTGATTTTTCATATAAATATTGCTATAATGATGACTTAGCATAGGTTAATGATAGATGCAAATTTTAGATTATATCGCTGTTTTCATTATCGTGAGGGCTACGTTCCAAAGAATGCCCACAATCCGCCAAGTAGAGGTTGATTTTAATTTTTTTATTTTTTCATTCCATCCATGCCTCTATTACGCCGAAAATGGTCCCCTTCATTCAAAATAAGTTATTTCACCATTTAACTTTCAAAACACAAAATGAAGAATAAAACCCAAGCTGCAGGTTGTGAAACAACAACAAAAAATGTTAATTTCAGGAACGCGCAGAAAAGGGAGGTAAATTAGCTTTGAATAGATTTTTTCCTTAATAGAAAAAAATCACAGTATAAAATATGCATTTTATGTTTGTCTAATATTTATCTCTGTTTGACGATTTCAGTTTTGAAAATGAAGAAAGTTTGGAAACAAGAATTTGAGCCGAGGGGAAATGCTTTTTCTCTGTGCTGTTTAAGTTATTTTTTTCTAAAGTGAAACTGCTGAGAAAAATGAGTTTTCTACCTTCCATCCTTGTTTAAATAAATCTGCATTAGCATCAGTCCCGGCCATTTTTCATCGCCCCACAGTTTTGCCATGTAACAAAAAATGCAACATAAAGAGTAATCTTACGATGTATAATTTACGTATTTAAAAAAAACATAACCAATATTAACGTCCTTGTTTGAAAGTACTGACCAAACTTATATCATGTTGCGCCACTAGGTGTCACATTTGACACGGAATCTGGTCCCTACTTGCAGCTTTAGTCAAGCCTACTTTTCTTTAATATGGTCAAAAAAGTATGTTAAGACACGTCTTTTGCTGTTCATAAAAGTTAAGCATAAACTGAAATTACAAATAAAAAGCTTTTTAGTATGTTGCTAACTTAGAGGCTTTCCTGTTGCACACACACTTAAACGAAGCCGTGTACGTGTCCATATATGGTCCTAACCGTTTGTCTCCTCTTCCACCCGTAGGTTTACTGACATGTCAAGTGATAATTGCTCTGTCAGTATAATGTCCTCAAGCAAATGATCATAGTAGCAAATGAAAATGCAGTTGACAAGCAACTGTTCTCTCAACTCTTTCAGGTGTTGACCCTGAAGAGTAAGAACCTGGTGGGGATCACTCTGACCAACTGCGGTATCACTGACCTGGTCCTTAAAGACTGTCCCAAGATGATGTTCATTCATGGTACTTCACAAACATGGATGTTATGTCACTGCCGTCAGGACAAACCCTCATAAGTCACATTTTGGTGAATTTGATCAATTTTCAAAAATCTTTACTACTGGTCAATCCACACGTGTACGTGTTATTTTTACAAATGATTGACCAATCTAAAGTGTTGAAAATGGCTTGTTTTTCACAACGCAATGCTAATGTGAACAAACTTGACGTTTTTGGGGTCGATTTGGAGATACAAGGATTCTGCCCGACGTCAACGATTTTTAATTCAACAATACTTGCAAGGGTTTAGTACTGTACAATGAATGCACCTACTGTCACAAATACATTTTTCTACTGTGCCCCTCTGACTTCTGTGTTTGATCACAAATTTTCCTTTCTCTTGTGTCTCCCTTGAGTAAAGCTACCCGATGTCGAGTGTTGAAGCAGCTGCGAGTGGAAAGTGCTCCGATTGTTAACAGGTTTGACTATGCACAATGCAAGAAGCTGAACATGGAACAGGTCCTGGATCAGATTCTGAGAATGCCTCCTGAGCGCAACCGCATCATCTACATGCGTCCTATGCACCAGGTCGGTATGCCAGTGCATCTCAAAGTCCAGTCATGCACTGCGACTTATTTATACAGAATACATTCTTTATTCATTATTTTTCTGTTATTGTTGTTTTTGTTTCGTTATTCACTAAAAAACATCACCTACTGTATTTCGGATAATTGGATTTGATTTGTTTAACACAACTTCCTAACTTAATTGGAATTAGGTTTGTTGATGAAGTGTAGAAGACAAAATCAAACTGTAAAAAAAATATTTTTTGACATATTAGAAAGACTATATACCTTTGAGAATTGTTTTATTCCCTGTCTGTATGTAAATCTTAGTCCAGAAAGTAGAAACCCTGCCATAGTTTGCCTTTAGCCACAGTCGCTTCTAACCAGCCAGCAGGTAATCGAGTTCTTAATTTTTATCCCACCTATGCAACATTAATTATAATACCATAGTTAGACTTGTGAGGGCACATAGAACATATTGCTAATCCAATTTTTGACTTGACTTCCTCTTTAAGCAGTTCTGTACGGTTTACGTTTTTTGCCGCTGTGTTTCATAGCACTGGTATTATACCTTGAATAAATGGTCTCTATGCTTAACTGGATCTTCCTTCTTTTCAGATTGACTCTGTGGCATTAGAACGTCAGCTCTTCCAGGGTCCCTATCCCTATCACATCGCTATAGTTCATGAGTTCAGCAATCCTCCAAATATACGCAACAAGGTCCGCATTCGCAGTTGGATGGACACTATAGCCAACATCAGCCAGTGAGTACTATCCCAGATTCATTCTGAAAAGGTGATAAAGGCTGGAAGTCAAACAATTCTCCTTGTCTTTCAAGTGACACAATTCACATGAGCACGGTGGCATTGTAAATTAAAAAATGCATGGAAAATGTTATTTTTAGGTGAAACATGGGCCTCCTCCAAATGCGGAAAAATAATTCAACCTGTTCGGATATGAATGTGGATTATGTACAGACCTGCAGTTTAGATCCAGCCAAAATCATAGAACCTGTCACGGTAGCAGTTTGCTATAAAATATGGCCGTTTTGCCAAGATTGACTTTTGCTATATAAATATACTATATAAAAATGTGAAATGCTGATTGTCACACAATATTTTACAGTTGTCATAACGGAAACTCCAATGGTCAAGCCCTTGTGATCACTTGTGCGCTTTTAGTATAGAGGCTTAGCTCAAAAATAGGCCTTTGACTTAGTCATGATGCAAACGTTCCCTTATGAAAATACCTTGGGGTCATTCAAATAAATTTATCCTAAAACACAAGTTACATCACACTTTGTATAGGAAATGTTTTTTTTTTTAATGTTTGCCAATTTGCTAAGAATACTCTGGAGATCATGTCTTCCCATCTGTTATTGCTACAATGACAAATTTGGTGTTAGTTTATAGTTTTGGGGTCAAGGAATCCAATAAAATAAGCTTCAAGTTTTACAAACCAACAGTATTCCGCAATTGGGGCTGTAACAATGCACATTTCTTCATCAGAATGAATTTGCTTATTTTTCCTTGAAATAGCACATTAAATTTTTCCACAAATATTTAAGCAGTGCAGATACTTCTCTATCGTCGCTGTCCAGTGGAAACCGTTTATGTCCAAATATGGTCACTTTTTTTTTTTTTTTTTTTGCACAAATTCGTCTCCACCTCATCTATAATTTTCATCCAATTTTAGCCAATTTAAAGTGATGAAAATTGCCAAACACTGACGCTCTTAAACGCAACTTAGTTGAGGTCCAGCCGGAGAGGCCAGTGCCTCGACCAGGGAGTCGTCTCTTTTTAACGTCTAGACCATTTTTTAGACAATGAAGGGTGGAGATGGGAGGGTTCGCTACATGGCTTGTTTGTTTTAAATAGCTATGCTTCGGTAGTAGACTCGTGTGTAAGCTGCCATTTCGTATTAACATCAATATCGTATATTGGTAAGTCGTCTCATAGTTATGAATTGCATTACTCATGGCTTTAGACCTTAAAGAGGGCGATTGTGTGGGACAGTCATATGCTTTTGTGACGTTTCAAAGTTGTTTTTCATGGTGGGAGTTGAAGGCGTTTTGCCCTGGCCGCTTCATGTGAGCGTGGACTTTGAAGAACTGGCTGCCGCTGGGTTCTGTTTGTCCTATTTTAATCAATGCCAGGGTCTTTTTTTAGCACTTTAATTTTTTTAGGTGGTATAATGATGCATGTTTACAACAGCAATACAAGCTATAATTGAATTTGAACAATGTGGCTCCTGGGAACTCAAAATAAGGTGGCATTTTTTGGAGTCACTGTGAAGTTGTCATTTTGCCAGTGCGAGGTTTCTGCCAGACAGTGGCGATATTAGTTATCTGAGGTAGCATGAGATTTTGATCAATCTACAACTTGTACTTGAGTGCTTCCAATTGAGTGTGGAGTGGTTGGAATGAGAATCAGCACTTCCAAATATGACACCATGGTTCCTCATTCGGGAAAGGGTAGAGTGTCCTCACTATGTGGGGATGAGTTACTTACCTGAGGTGAGGAGCTGTAGTTTCTTGGGGTATTTTGGGAGGAATTAAGTGGGAGATCGAATTGTAGATTGGTGCAGCGTTTGCAGTCCTGGGATCTCTGCCTTGGTCTGTCATGGTGATGAAAGTGCTGAGTGCTGGTGAAGCTCTCAAATTACCAGTCAATCCACGTTCCTTCCCTCACCTTCACCTATGGTCACGAGCTGTTGGTCATGACTGAAAGGACAAAATCATGGATACAAAAGGCCTAAATTAGTTTCCTCTGAATGGTGAGAGGCTGAGAAGCTTGTCCATCTTAATGAGGTTCTTTCAGTTCTTTTGAGGTTCTTTCAGTTCTTTTCAGTTCTTTCACATCTACATCGAGAGGAGCCTGATAAGGCTCAGCCATCCATTTAGGTTTCCCCTTGGGAACGTTTTCCAGATACATTCCACTGGGGAAAAGCCACAGGGGAAGTCACATTTTTCTTAACCTTTCTGAGCTCCAAGTTGTGGCCTCTATGCTGGACAAGTCCTTTGACGAGAAACACAATTTTAAGAAACACATGTGAACTCACGTGGATTTTTGATATGAGTTTATTAAAGAAAGTAATATCAGTGATATGGACCACATTCCTAAATAAACCTTTGCTCAAGGTCTGACCACAACTGTGCTATCAAATGCATAATGTGAGTATGCGAATAGGGAACACTAGAAAAAAAATAAGAAGCGAAAGCTGTAATTTCACAAGTGTTGCAATAATTGCTTGAGTAGCCTGAATATTCACTATGTTTGTGCATCTGTTTTTCAGAGAGTTAATCAAGTACGAGTTCTTCCCAGAGGCCACCAGGACAGAAGAAGATGTAAAGAAGTATCCTAGATATCCCTGGGGCCGAGACATTTATACACTAGAGGGTAAAACGCATTCAGACTCCCTTCGATGAATGCAACTCCAGTACAGTTCACTGCAGTACAGGACAAAAATTCCCTCATTGGGAATTTGATGAGGCAGCACATTTGTCTAGTGCAGGGGATCAGTAACTCTAAATACTTTCAGCTATCTACCATAGAAAATAAAACACTGGAAGGGGCAAAACCTTTTTAAGTCTTGAGCCTTAGCGAACACACCATAAGAGCCAAAGGAAAGAAAACAAGATGTATGTAACATGTCTGTATGTAACAATAAGAGGCTCTGATAGAGAGTAAAAGATTTAAAACAAAAGTACAAGACATTAACTGAATAAAAAAAATCAAAGGGAATCAAATCGAATCGTTTTTCCAAATCTGAATTGATACCCAGCCC
The DNA here is from genome assembly GCF_059516105.1 of Syngnathus floridae. Taxonomy (NCBI): domain Eukaryota; kingdom Metazoa; phylum Chordata; class Actinopteri; order Syngnathiformes; family Syngnathidae; genus Syngnathus; species Syngnathus floridae. The sequence continues at coordinate 11,346,247 of NC_142413.1, read as the reverse complement.
TAATGAGTATACTCAGTCAGCAATACTTGCAGTTGCACAATGACCTCACTTCGAAAAAGTGGAGTTGAATTCATCAAACAGTGTTGCTGTCCTTTTCGATGTTCCAATGGAAGCCCATTTATGTCTCTCCTTGCCCCGAAGATGTAATTTAACAAAGGTTAAGCGAGGCGCCAATCCATGATTTAAGGACAAGATTTGCTTCTTACATTGATACACACTTTGAATTCCCGTTCCTTCTTTTGTCTTCTTCTACTATCGTGTCTATGCCCAGTTGAAAAAACAGCTTTCTAAGGCCACTTACTGTGCATATCCACCACAAAAACGTGTTGCATTTCAAAAGTAAGTCAACTGCCACAATGAATATAATTATTTACTGCTTGTAGAAAAAATATTTTAACTGAAAAAAAAGACATTTGGGTGAAGCTTGCGTTCAAATAAGTCTATGTGTGTAGCCTTTAAACATCTTTTTTTTTTTTTCCCCCACGAACCTCTCTGTCTTATGAAACTGCTCAGTAAATGTTGGCCTCCGATGTAGCGCATCAGCACCTGGGACAATAAAATTATATATGAATTTGAACAAAAGTTCAGAATAATTTTCCAAAGTCACAGTGTGTCACAGCAGATGGATGAAAGAGCCACATGCGGCTCTGGAGCCGCAGGTTGCAGACCCCCAAATAATACCCCTTACCCATCCTGTAATTGCACTTAGGTTCTGCTGTGTTTAACGGACTTGAACTAACCTCCATGTCCTGCTTACTCAGGTCTGTTGGATGGTGCCCCCTACAGCATGATAACAGACTTCCCGTGGCTCAGAACTCTGAGAGCAGCCAACCCCAACAACTACGCCCGCTATGACTTTGAGGACGACGAGAGCAGTGAGTGTCACATCTCCTATTTGAAAGGGGAATCAAAAATTTCGGCCCCAACAACCACGGCCTTTCACTATGTTCTGTTGTGCGTTAGCCACCATCTACGCCCCGAGGAGGAAGGGTCAGCTTTCGGCCGACATCTGCATGGAGACCATTGGCGAGGAGATCTCTGAACGGCGACAGAGCAAAAGAGGAGTGTTTCAGAGAGTCGTGGTTCTTTTCCTCCATCACTGTGACACGCCCGGCGAACCAGTTGATGACGACTACATTTAAGACATTCTGACTGCTATAAGACTCCATTCCATTTGGGAAATGGCAACATGGCATTAATTGCGTTAGTGTCCAAGCTACTGGGCCGGTTCATCCGACCTGCGCCGCACGCTTGAACACAACTGTGGGGTGGGGCCAAAGATCATTATGCAGCAAAACAGGCATGTTGTCAACATGACTCCAAATAATGCAAGCTTTTGTCTTAGATTTCTTTCTTTTTCATTCATGAAGCATTTTAGATGAAATTCAAGCTGCATCTGAGATATATATATATATATATATATATATATATATATATATATATATATATATATATATATATATATATATATATATATATATATATATATATATATATATATATATATATATATATATATATATATATATATTTCATTACATAAAGTTTACAGATACGTTTAAGTATTATAATCATGGCTTGTGTGTGTGCGTGCGCGTGTGCGTGCGCGCATCCGTGTGTGTGTTTATTTATTTAGATTCGTCATTCACCGGAAACACAAAGTTTCAGTTGTCAGTTAGGTCACTTTACAGACACATTTTCACCCTGGAAAAAAATTGGTACCCAAGATGCATTTGTTTTTTGTGATGGGCTCGACAATGATAATTTAAAGGGTCTATTACATGCACTTGGGAAAAAGTTGTGGACCCCTGCATCTAAGCGCATTGAATCCTAAAGTCAACGAAAAGTTGGAATGTAGTCAATTCTTGATTTGACTTCTGCCCTTGTCCTTTTGTGCCTGAATCTTGCTCAGAGCCAAATCTGCACCTATGTAAGGGAGGTGATTGGAAATAGCATTGGATCCGATTTCTATTTGATTTGTTGAAGGCCTTGCATTCCCCACGCCTCACCCATCCTCACCCCAAATTGTCAGAGGTACTTTCAGTGCCTTGATTATCATTGGTCATTTTTTGTCAGGGTCAGTCAGTAGGTCATTTGACATGAAGTTGGCATGTAACTAATCCTGCACACCGCTTCTACCCACTTGTCACATTTGCAGTGTGGAATTTGTCAATGCGTCTTGGTGGACTAGGGGTTGATAAATGTCAACAATTGAAGCAGTTATTGAACAGTGACTGGACAGAGTAAAAGTATAGCCCCACTGTTTTTTTTTTTTTTGTTAAGCAACAGTTGTACAGACATTGTAGATAGTCATGTTCCTCCATGCTGTTTATATGTTTATAAGAAAAGGCTATTTCACATTATGGAAAATAAAACTCAGCAGGAAATGAACTTACTGTCTTTGTCACAACTTCTACAACACACTTGCTCTGACATAAAAGTTAATCACCCTTAAAAGCCAAATGTTTAAAGTTTAAGAGAAATTTTATGTATGCTCTCTTAACTTTTATCTTACTAGTTCTGTTGTACTTGAGAATTTCGGAGTTAATTTTAACGAAACGACAAATTTCTAAAGCATTTAATTTAAGAAAGACAACTCTGTCAAAACAAAGTGAGAAATTTATTTTTAATTTGCCTTATTTCCATTTGACTCTTTACTTTAACTTTTAGTTTATTTGAGTATATTAAGTACAAAAGTCTACTCCATAAAAGTAGTTTTAAAAAGAAATATTTATATACCTGTAACTTCTCAACCAATTTGTGGTTCAGATGTTACAAAATAAAAAAAAAAAGTACGAGGTCATTCCAAGGTTAAAATGCATTGCTACACGTTGCTAAGACTTAACAGCTATTACAAGAGAATGGGAAACTACATGCACATGACCGTGGAATTATGGCTACCATGGCTTCTGCTCCAATAATACCAAAAATGATAGACGAGTTACAGACCAAAGTGTCGAGGCCTCTGGCAGCCGGAGATGGGACACCTGTACACGTTCTAATTTCGACACCACTAATCGCTGCGCTTCCTGCTTTGACAATTTGGGAGGACAGACAAGACATACGCATACTCAAGTGAAGCAGATTGGTCTGCCGCTGTCATGAAATGTAAACAAAGTGAAACTGGCCACAGTTCTCACTTGTCATTGAACTTCCATGGACACAAAACAGCTACTTTATTTCTACACAGTCTGAGCATCATCTCATCTGATCTGCAAAATAATTTTGACAAAGCGCAAGTCTATGTAACCTTAACTATGTTGAAAATACTCAAGAGCCATCATTTGCTCTTTTTCCTAGCATGACTGTTCTTTGGTGCACAAATCAAATGGTTGTTGTCAAATGATTTGATATTTTTTGTGCGGAAGAACTTTTCACAACGAACTTTTACGGGCATCGTGTGGACCTTCTTTTTAATGGAAACCAGCTCCATATTTCTGTCCATTTCTAAAGTTGTAAGTGGTTAGGTGTTCAAATGAAGGTGTCCATAAAGTTCATTAACAATATCCAATGTACTTGAGTCCACTGAAGGTCCCTGTCTTTTCCATACCAAAATGCTAAATCACAATGTGCAACAGTGGAACCTCGGATAATAATGCTAATTTGTTCCAGAAGGAGCGTTGACAAGCAAAACTGTTTTGTTCCAAAGCAGTTTTCCCCATTAACCAACCAACGTCGACTCACAGCAGGTGGAACGAAGTACGTATATTTTGTTTACAATAGCCGCGTGAGTCGGGTTGGTTTCCAAAGTTTGTCTGAGAACAGGGACAAAGATTTCCCAGTATTTTGCGTTGAAAACCGAATATGTTTAGTGCCGAGGCGATTGACTTCCGGGGTTCCACTGTATGAGTAAAAAAATGTCTCAAACAAGCACATGTAGTGAATGCCCAATTGTCACTGCCTTTTTTTATTTCTTATTTACGTCACATCACTTTACATCGTTTTTAGGACCGCATATAAAATGCACCCCAATTGTCAACCCAAGTCTCGATCCAGGCATCCGTCCGGGCCTTGAACCATGGCTCTTGCTACGAAAAGTATTTCATATATGAAGATTGCTTGAGAGAATTACAAAACCTAGTCTTTCTTGTTTTACTGCGAGGATTTGGAGCAGTCAATCGCCGAAGCTTTTTACTCGTCCTGTGGCAAATGAAAAGAAAGAACATGTTTACTTTGTTGTTAAATATCTGCAGGACTCCAGTCCATTCCATATGTGGGATAAGACCACAATGTGTGTTAGTGCGTCTGAGTGTGTGTGTGTGTCCGTGGTTGGTTGCCATCTCTAATGGCCCAGTCTGGTAAGCTGCTGTAAACAGTGAAGCGTGTCCAAACATTACCTTATTAAGACAAAAGACAGCAGACGGAGAGAAGAGCTTATTCTGCCCTCACTCGTCCCATCTAGTATGCTGGCTGGCCCTCTTAGACTTCCATGTGTCGCACTGAGCTTGAATGAATGAAAATGAACTATGATCCAAGATTGAGCATATTAGATTTTGAATACCTTAACAGAATTTTGAAATCTCATTAGGCTTCTTTCTATGTACATCTGACATCTGGATCTTGTCTTCCTCACATCTCAGTCACGTACTCCCTTTTGGTTCTTTTTTTTTTTACACTTGCCTCTCGCCACCATTCCCACTTAACTTCCTTCCGTACTTCATCTCCACTTGTTTCTTGGATTCTCATCAAATATTGCTCTCCTTCTCCCTTCATGTAATGTTCATCATCGCTCACTCTTGCTTCCTTCTCTGATTCGGCAGCTTTTCTTCTCTCACCAGAAAATGAACTCACTGTCACTTGTTGTTTTTTGTGTGAACTATTGTTTCAGCTGTTACATAAACATTGGAAGTGTTCTCAGGTTACTTGACATTTTTTGGAATCATCAATTTTGAAACACTTAGCTGTATTTTGAATGAATGGTCAAACTTCCATCCGTACGTCCGTCGGTCCATCCAGCCAAAACGCACCTACCCAAGTGAGCAAGGTGTGGAATCATGAGTGACAGCTGAACAAAAAGGCTTAGAACCTCCCCCAGTGACAGTGCCTTAAAACCTGTATATCTCAACACTGATATACGTACGTCATATTCATGACATAGGCAGCTTTAAAATTGTTCCCTGTGACAAGCTTATATTTAAAACCCCGTTTTTGACATTAATGAGCACCGATTGCTGCATAAGAGTCATATTGTCCCCATTTTGCAGTTCAACAGCCACATTTCAAATGCTATTATGTCCGATATCCACATAGCACTTGAAGGCAGCGTAGCGTGCAACAAATGGCCTCCGGCTGGTGAGGGCAACCCGCTGCATCCAAGCATGTCTCACCTGTGTGTTGGGTATGTGTGCAATGCGAAACCAATCATGACACACCTGATTTTACAACCTGTTCGCCTGGGAAATGGATTCAAATGAATATAGGTCAAAACATATTGACAAGTCATTGTGGTTTTGTCACTGGCCACTTTTTTTTCCATCAGTGCAAGGCTCACTGTGTGTTTGCCAATATGACAGTCCGGTCTCCCCCAAGCTGGGCGTTCCAACGCAACAAGGGTGTGTCCTTCAAGCTGTGTCTTTGCTGAAAGAGTGTTGGCTTAAACTTATGTCTGCTCAAACCATGTTCATATACTGACACTGCTGGTTTAACACGATTTGGGTGAATTTGACCAGGCAGATATTTTTATAGCTTTACAAGCACATGTAAAATATTTCAGAAGTATTTAATTCATATAGTATATGTCATCAACACTTGGAACCATGCAAAAACCATCCCACTGGACGGTATGGTGTAGCTATGTGGGGCCATCACATGAATGATGGTGGGTGTTTCCATGTGCCCACTTCACTGTGCAGATGTGCTACTGCCTCATCAAAAATGGAGTACATTTAAACAGAGGAAAGGAATGCTTTGATTGGCCATGGCTGAAGTTTTTAAGTCAGCTGTGACCCCTCCCACACCAGCGCAGTCCTCCCACTGGCAGATCCATCAGCCTACACTCATGTATGAAATTACCAACATGCCAGTCATTAAAATAGAGTCTAGTCTAACATACTGCGCGGTGTACAGTGATTGTATGAGATGACAAAGATTTGATAAGCAAATCATCAGAGCATCTAACTAAAACAATGATTTAAAACCATCATTAGACTTAAACCACCAACAAAGCCAATATGTTAACAAGTGTTTGGCCATAATGTTTGTGAGTTAGCAGCCTACTTGCTACTGTACACAGACATGTGACATGAAGAAGATTATGGTGGTGTGGACCGTTCCATCAATGTCAACAAATTCCTGTATTATCCTATATTTATATGACTGCTGTGAAAAGGTCATGAAAGAGCCATAGAGTAACCGCATAGTTACGACCACACATATTCTTCCTACATTTTAACTTATATGCTGGTGAACTTCAAATATACACACGTCTGAACAATAAGGATGTTCAATGACTTTAATCCTGTCCTGATGGGAACTCTTAAAATGCTTGGTGCATGTGTATGCGCCTGTGTGCATGCGCTTTGATACTCTAAATAATAACCCTCTTCCGTCTCTCGCTGTAATCAGTTCCACATGCTATTTGAGTGTGCTGTCCACTCAGCTGCCCGAGCAGAAAAAGCCCAAATTTAGAAGAAATATGAAAAATGTCAACCTCCTTTTTTTTCCCTATTGACTGAATGAAATGTATCCAGTCTAAACGCACTCCTCCTTCTTTTCTTGTATTTTCCCTGCTCACTTTTCTTCTCAAATCCCCTGTTTTTCAACTTCAGTTTCTTTCCAGTCCTCCATCTAACTCTCCTCAAGCCAAACCCCCACCACCACCCCCACCAGACCCTTTCCCATTAACCTCTTCGTCTTTGCTTTTCTCCCAGTCGTCCTCAGTCTTTTCCCAGACAGACTCCACAGGTCAGCGGTTGAAGGCTCTCAGGTCATCTGACATCGGCACCATCAGTCATGTGCAGAGGGGCCATTCTCTGGAGTAGAACCCGCCTCCCCCCAGTGACCATACAAGGTAACAGAGGAATGCATGCCTTGGAAGTCCATCTGCTTCATAAAGACAACACGCAGAGGCCAGAAGGGTCTCACACTGATGCTGATCGGTTCTTTAGAGAAGCAAACGGGAAGATCCGCCACTGAGACCTTCACTCAGAGACCATGACATGACGTCTCCAAACAAGGTAGGACAACAGAACGTCATTTTCCCACCTTTTTTTATTCACAATTATTTGGAATCGGCTATAACATTCCAAAGGCCACCAGTTTTATTTGACTTGAGTCACAATGAATGTATCAGTTACATGTGTGCCGAAGTTGCTTATTGATCATTTTATTAGAATTACTATAATTCAGTGTTGCTGGATACTGTTGCTTATTGCAGCTACAATAACGAACCGATTGTTACATCCTCCGACATATGAGGAATATCCTCTTATTAAGGCAGGCTGGATTTTTGATCCATCTTTCACAGTATATTATACCACATCAGACGTGTACCTAATTAACTGCCCAGTGAGTGCAGATGTTGACAAGCGCGGCCTCTCTGGTTCATGATTAAATGATTTCATTTCATTTCATTTGTACAGTCAGAAAGTCGTATTACGCAATCTGACAGCAATTAAGACATTTAATAGGCCCAATTTGTCCATGCATTCGTATGTCCGTCCTTCAAACATTATCATTATGTAATGACCCAGCAATTGGCTGGCGACCAGTCCAGGGTGTCCCCCGCCTCTCACAAAGCTCAAGCTAACATTTGAGCCTCATGTGGATAAATGCCATGGAAAAGGTATCAATAAGAACATAGTAATGAAAGTGATTGGATTACGCAAGAACTGGCATCAAGTGAAAGTTCAGTCACACCAATATATACCATAATAAATATTATTTGATGAAAATGTTGATTTGATGTGGTTGAATTTTTAGGACCTGGCATTTAGGGACATACCTTAACACAGTTTTTCATGGGGCAAAGCAGAAACAACATACATTCTTATACTCATCCATTAAAGAGGGACTATTCCATTACTTTGAAATTATACCTATTTAAAATGAATTAAAATTAGAATTAAAAAGAAAAAAGTTTGAACCTGGTATGATATTTCATCATATTTCTCATACGCAAGGATTTGACAACCACAATGTTTTTATGCCAAATTTACTTTACTGGGAGTTTAGAGCTTTATCTTTGTAAGAGCATACAGTTCTTGTATAAAACATGTGAAAACTTGAATGAATCCAGGTGCTGTGGGCAGTTGACATCCTGCACATCCCTACGGACAGCATGTTAACTATATGAGGAATTTATAAGACTTGGATTTTATGCATTTCACAGCTCATGACTTTGTTTTCCCTCAGAATGCTGCCTGCTCATTTACACACAGATGGATGGGAGCTTTCCAAAGAGGTGAGACACACACGCAGGCCTGCACATACATGCACACATGTACGCACGCACCGCAGCAGCTACTGCAAAGGAACATATGTGAGAAAAGAGAAAGCAGGAAATGCTTTATTTAGTTTAGTTTGCAGTGAAACATCTTGGGGGGAGTGGTTTTGTATGTACTTAGTTGACTGGACTTTCACATGACCCCCTTCCCAACCCTCAAACTCACCCCCCAACACATCGTCCCCTGGGGAACCGAAAGAACATCATTCCCAGGGTCAATTTCACATGAGAGGAAAAGGGGAAATCTCGAGACACATATTCAGATGCACATGCATTGTTTATTGTTGAGGTCAAACTCGTCATGTCGCTTCATTGCCATTCAATTTTGTGTATCAAGCGCATATCATATATACGTGTGTGCGTGCGTGTGCGTATATATAGTACATATAATGTTAAACATTACTCATGTGAAATTAATCTTACTATTCTCATTGAATTACTTTTTTCTAAAAATAACTAAAAACAATAAAAAGTATTCTACAGTATTCTATTCTATAGTGTACTATTCTAATTTAATTCTTGTAAAATACACATTTGTTTCTTATACTTTTCATTATTCTCAGGATTATAATGTGATTCTGTTTTTCTTTTTTTTTTCCCCCTTTGCAACATGGCCTTAACACACACACACACACACACACACACACACACACACGTATATATGATATGCGCTTGATACACAAAATTTAATGGCACACTCTGTATTGGACAAAATATTGGACACACTGGCTCATGGTATTGAATGAGATGTGTCTAAACTGCTAACAGGCATCTAACCTCTAGCAAGTTTGGAAGTGTCTCCTTTCATGTACGACTTGCATGGGACCACTTTATTCAGTTTACCCCTGACCTTACTATGAACTGCCCCACTGACAGCAATTCTAATTTCAAAGACACACCATGTATATAGGGTTTCCTGCTATAGCTCTTCTCGTCATAGTGCGCCCCTCAACTTCCAAATTTGGCAATGGAATGTACACATTTAATTGATTCAGTTATCTATGTTTTTATGTGTGCCTTTTTTCTCTTTTGCCGATTTACTGTGTGTGCGTGTGCCTGTGTGTGTGTGTGCCTGTGTGCACGCGTGCACGACCCTTTGTATGACAGCAGATAAAGTCAAACGGAGTGAGTTTCCTGTGTGTGATTTACAGAACTGGAAGGGGGAAATGAGACCATATAAGGAAATGTTTAGTTTAACCAGAAGAGATGGCTTTCTGGCTGTTATCATGGCCTGTATAAACACTCGCAAACACTCTCTCCCGCGCACATGCTGCGTGAATCTGTCTCCACACAGAATTATGTTTCAGGCTCAATGTAACGTCACCGTTACATTGTGTGGTTCTATTAACCGCATCCATTTACTATTTAAGTGTGTGTAGAGAAACACTTTTAGTGTTTATAGTATGTGAGTCTTCGAGGATGGATGTTGTGTGTGGCATACTATGTGTGTGTGTGTGTCAGTTTGTGTTTGTGTGATCAATAGGCTTGTCTCACAAATCTCACAATTAACCTACTATTTGCTATCACGTTATTACACTGCCTGTATATTGTATTCACATTCATTAAAAAGAAAAATTATTACACAGAATACACAGTATGTATGTAGATGTGACTGTGTATACGTACGTATGTATGTATGTATGTATGTACGTATGTGTATATAGTAGTAGTATAGGTCAGTACAAGAAGTACATGACGTTCTTACTGCCATTCTAAATACATGAATGAAATTTTCGCTCACTCGCTCGCACGCACGCACACACACACGCTCGCACACACACACGCACGCACACATATCTTGACATGATAAGATAGTCTAAAAAAGTTCAAATTACATTAGTATTATTCATAGTGAGTGTTGGGCATCTTGTCTCTGTGATGTTGTTCAAGTGTAAATGTTTGCGATTTACTTCTAAATGCTGGAAGCCGTTGGTTCAGTTGCATTGCAGCTATGCTTGCCTGGACATTAATAGCCACATGTTAGCAAAGAGGTAACCTATAGTCCCTCTTTGCAAAGAGGTAACCTAACATGAAGCTAAGTGTTGTAAAATTGTTTCAGAAATAAGTTAGACCATCAAGCTGGTTGAATGTTATAGTATTGTCACACATTCCGCGTATTTTTCCGAGCACTTGGGAACAGGATGCAGGTTTTGACTTGATGTCACATGTGCACACCAAGAGTCTGAGAGAGGGCAGATGTGTTTATTGGTAGAGTGTATATGTACAGTAGATCACACTTCCTGAGAACAGACCTCAAGACTTGGCCTGCCATGAGAGAGTGTGAGAGAGGCCTTTCTTCTTAATATGGACTTGTTGAGCCCGGCTCGTGGGAGAAGAAACCCCCCCCCCCCCCCAATTGCCGCCCCCCTTTAAGTGAGTCTCTCCCCCCCTGTGACTAGAAAAGGGAATGTATGTAGCGAGATGGAAAAAAGGAGGGTGGGGGTGGTTAGTAGGGAGGGGTGACAATCTATCTGTGGGAGCAATCACAGTCTGAAAGAGGGAATGTTTATCCAGTGCAGTGATCCCTTTTTCCATGATCCCAAAAATAAAAAGGGCATCTGAGACCTTATATGGGGCGACGGAGTTTCCAGTCAAACACATTCTGTCGGAGTATTCCACCAAAACACCGCTGTCTGTCCTACTGGCCTATTTATTAGAAAAGCAACTGGCAGGCTGTATTTATTAACATGCTATTTTGTTTAGCAGGGGTTGCCATGAAGATGAGCTGACCTCCACTCACTGTTGGACACTCCACACTCTGAGTTAGGTATGTGACTTTGACACATTTTACCATACAATGCAAAACGACGAATGCTCAGTTTTTACTGACGGCTGACGTTATGCCGAGAGCTGTGTCCATTATGACCTCCCTGAATGTTTGCTCATGGTGGTTTCATTAGCCAGCTCCAGCGTGATTGTGTCAGTCGACGCTTCTGAGCACGTGCCTTCTCGTGTGTCTACCCACATAAGTGGCAGCTGTCTGACTTAATGCAGAACATACACACGCATGTGTCCTCCAGGGTTATATTCATTTTGAAGTTTTCATTACAGCTAGGTAACATTTATTTTGGACGATTGATTTTTAATTATACTTAAAAATTATGTTAGATTAGTTTTTAGATCAGATTTTTTATTACAATAATACTCCTCATTCATTTTTGTTTGTTTAGTTTTTTTTATTAGTTTTAGTATTAGTTTTGAAATGAGCTGTTTTAAAAACATGGAATATTTATCAAGTGCAACCTTTTAAAATAAGGTCACTAATTATTGTGTAAAAAAGTCAATTCTCAAACGACCTTTTGTCCCTCCTTATTCTGTAGACGCACAGCAATACCGAAATGGATACATTTTAAAATAAACTCTAAAAGCTCATTCATAACATTGGCAAAAATGAAAACCAAAGCTATTTTCTCTAAAGTTAATATAGTTCATTTCTAAAAAGCATTTTCATTTTTATTTCATTTTGTTACCTACATTTTTTTTTTAATCTGTATTTGATTTTATTAATTAATTATTAATGTTTATCAAGATTGGAATGGTGCCCTTGACCACCAAAATTGGTGACTTCTGGTGTAGATCATACACCCTATTAACAAAGTGTGTGTTTGTGTTATGTTTCAGGTGAGATGTGCATGTAAGCAGATACTAGGTGAGTATCATACACACAGACACATACGTTTGCACTTGTGACGCTATCATTTTTTTAGATGTCAAATTCTCCTCAGAGCAATTGAGTAACATTATCTGAAAACTTGTCTATGTGTGTGTAACATGAGAGGGAACAGCAGAGGAAGTTTGAATTATGACGGTCCACTGAGGGTTTCAGTCATTTCCTGTTTACCCCTCCCACGTAAAAGTGTCTTTGCAGTTTGAATTTGCTCTCTCTCTCGCTCTCTCTTTATCTCTCCATCTCTCCCCTCCCTCTCTCTCTCTCTCTGTGTCTCTCTCTCTGTGTCTCTCGCTCTCTCGCTCTCTCGCTCTCTCTCAGGCAGTCCCTCCCTGCGGCCCATGGTGCAGTGCTGCATCTCTGGTCAGTTGGTAGTCTGAGATGAAGCACTGTAGCTCGGGACGGAGGACTGCGTCACGGGCCTCAGCTCGGCCAGGTCTCCAATGACCACATCAACAAGGAGCAGGCGATCCCACTAAGGGCAATTTGGAGGATTTTCAGTATAACTGGGCTTTTAATATTGAAGGGGGGAAAAAATATTACTGAAATGTTCTGAACTGATTACCTGATTACTACTTAAATACTTAGTACTTAAATTAGTAAAGTTTACAGGTGCTTCTCATTCAATTGAAATGTGGAAAGTTAACTTCTTTCAAAAGCGGATGCTCATTTATTATATCAATTCAGTCACCGAATAAAACACTACACTAATGATTTACTTTTTAAAATAATTCTAAGATTATAAAATCATCAGTTGCTTATAGCGAATGAAAACATCAAATTTACAACAAATTAAAATGCCACAAGAGCCGATCAAAATTATTATTATTATTATTATTAAACTTAGGCAGCATTGCGTCCTGAGCAGCATTTTTCAATGTGTTTCATATTAAGCTCAAGGGTACCCCTGTTGTTCCTTTCAGGTCGCTTAAGGAAGCTTATGTAATATAGTTCATTTTTAGAATTAGCAACTGAAATAAATGTACTTTTCTATGGTATTTACTTTTCTATGGTACTCATGTTTATTGAGATATGTGTTTTATTTAAGACATTAGATTCATTGCATAATTTGTCCCATGGCACCTGCCTCATGAATACCTTAAACTTCATGGGAAGATACCGGTCTGGAGTTTTCTTCTTGATGTTGTTTTTCCCAATTTTTCTCTCTCCTGGGGTCCAGTTTTCCCAGGAATCCCTTGACCCATCCAAAAAGGGGATTCCTGGAAATACTGTTCTTAGGGGCGAGGCCAAGCGACTATTTGCTAATCAGGGGCTAATAAAATATCAGAGTGCATCAAAATCAAATTAAGGTGAGTTTCAATGTTGAATAAACGATATGGAAATATTGTTGTGTGTCATGTTTCATGGCAAAATTACCACACTGTATAATAAAATTCCACGATGATGATCCTCATCCATCTGTGTTGTTGTAATTTTGGGGTTGTTTGACTGTCAAAAGTGTTCCACGTGTGTATGAAAAGCTAACATGGCTATGGAACATACAGCACTGTACCTGTCTAATGTTATGCACTCATGACATAGTTTTTTAAACGATTCATTCAAATTATAAAAAGAAAAACATAATACTGTCTGATTGACTGTCCTGGACAGTCAAACTAATTAAAAAAAGAAAAAGAAATCTAAACAAGACCCATGCATACAAAATATTCAGTCAGACGATCAGCAAGACCTTTGAGATAATTGTTCCCAATTTTGTAGGAAAAGTTTAGGGAAGGCTGTTTTTAGTTTGAGCAATGCATTGAATGAAGAAAGTCATACGCTGCTATAGCTGCCAAGAGTAAACTGATGCTATACTTCTATTTTCACATGTTCTCAGAGTAATGGCCATGTGCCTGTCTATTTTAGTCCATAAAATGTATGTATGTTCAACTGTAACATTTGGTTTCGGGTCACAATCCAGTATCATTTCAGCGTAAGAGAGGACCAACTTCAAGGCTGGTACTGCTGATGATGTTGGAAGAGAGTAAGCTCAAAAACACGCACATCAGCTAAGTATTGACATATGCTAGGGTCAAACATACAGGACATGGTTTCACCTGGATTTAAAAAAAAAAGAAAATATTTTCTTAGTCTAATGTGCCTTAAGCTGTTGAATTGCAAAATAATGCAAACAATCTTATGACTTTATCACTTCCGCTTTTCATGTTTCATGAAACAATGATACTAAGCATGTGTGTAAGCATGTGGACTGAGTTAAGAGCAACTGAAGGTTCAGTTTAACGGCACTTGGTCATGTCATGTATAAATTATTCAAATACTGTATAAAATATACATATACATACAGAGGAGTGCAAAACTTGGTACTGGTATACAATCATATCAAAATTAATATTTCTATTCTAGATATTTCTGTTTAAGTACTGTATGTATTTTCTCTTTTTGTTTTTTTAATAACTCTACATTTTGATGCATACATACATTCATGCACGTATTTACATAAACATAAATTGCAATTCACTACACAGCAATGACGATTTTGATTCCTTTACTTGCTCAGCCATCATTCAAGTGACGATTGTAAAACATAAACGGACACTTGTTTTGGCCACGGGGTGGCGCAGTTATCACTTCAAGCGGCGCAAAGTCATCCGCTGACTCAGCTTTTTGTCATGACGTACATGCCCGCACAAAGAAATACCTTCCTCCCCTTCGCCTTCCTCCTTCTCGTCCTCGTGGTTGATTACAACATTGCCCCACGCCCCAACGGAGACCCGTAAAACTTATGCGATTTATCAGTCAGTCAACAAAGCCAGGAAAAAGAGGAATTACAAATCCTTGAAAACACTCACAGTATTTATAATCAAGATTTTTCTATTGCTCGTGTGAATTGTTTCTATGCTATGAGGAGGAGAGAAAGAGACAAAAGCAACAAAAAGCTACTGTTGCATGCGTGTTTGCTGAGTGAATAAAACAATGGCGTGCATGTGCAAACTGGGAGCAGATGATGTAGATCAGTGTTTCCCAACCTTTTTTCATTCACGGCACACCTTTTCATTGGAAAAAATCTCGAGGCACACCACCAACAAAAATCTGTTAAGTGTTACACCAGCTTCTATATTAAAATCAGTTATATTACAACAAAAGACGTAAAGTTCTATTCCTGCATGGAGAGTCGAATAATTGAATAAAAATAAATACTAAATATTCTATCTTTTCCAAGATTTCCTCGTTAAGTGCACCTGCGTGAAAAGTTTTTGGTCATTTTCACGTTCTGCAGGAGCTAAAACTTTTCACGCAGGTGCACTTAACGAGGGAATCACACGGACACTCCATTAGGTACATCGCCATTTTCAAGTGTACCTAATAACAGGCCACTTTATTAGGGAAATATCATGGTCAAAGGTCACAGGTGTCAAGCTTTAGTCCTCGGGGCCACATTCCAACATGTTTTCCAAGAGTCCCTCGTTAAGTGCACCTGTGTGAAAAGTTTTTGGTCATTTCATGTTCTACAGGAGCTAAAACTTTTCACGCAGGTGCACTTAACGAGGGAATCACACGGACACTCCATTAGGTACACCGCCATTTTCAAGTGTACCTAATAACAGGCCACTTTATTAGGGAAATATCATGGTCAAAGGTCACAGGTGTCAAGCTCTAGTCCTCAGGGCTGCATTCCAACATGTTTTCCAAGATTCCCTCGTTAAGTCCACCTGCGTGAAAAGTTTTTGGTCATTTTCACGTTCTACAGGAGCTAAAACTTTTCACGCAGGTGCACTTAATGAGGGAATCACATGGACTCTCTACCCTATGGAACCGTCGCTTACGTTACATGGAATATATATAGTTTTATGGAGCAGCTCACAATCAAATAGTTATAATGGTTATATGGGGAAGCACACGAGTAACTGTGTTGCAAATTTTTCTATGATAAAATATTTGAGGTCTCACTGGGATCTGAACCCAGATCGTTGGGATGAGAGTCCAGAGCACTAACTACTGCACTATGGAACCCTTGCTTGCATGGTGTGGAATATATATGGCTTTATGGAGCAGCTCACAAGCAAATGGTTATGGTTATATGGGGCAGCACACGAGCAACTGTGTTGCAAATCTATCTGTGCTAAAATGTTTTAGGTCTCACTGGGATTAGAACCCAAGTCGCTGAGGTGAGAGTACAGAGTACTCACTACTACACTATGGAACCCTCGCTCACATTGCACGGAATATATATGGTTTTATGGATCCTTGCTCTAACTCTAATGAGTTTCACATGCTCCAAACTTGAGTAACTTTGCAAATATGAATAATTGAATGAAACATAAGCTGCTCACTGCTGGCCCTGACAAAGACTGTGGACACATGGTAAGGAAAGACGAAAGTCGCTTAACTCAGCTTAAACATGACAAAACGTTTGAGTCAAACAATCAAGCTTAGATGTCTGTCAGAATACTTTGAGACAGTTTATTCACTGATAGAAAAGACAATGGTGATTTATTTGAGAAGTTATTAAAGGATAAAGGTGTGTGTCTTAAAACGTACTTTGAGCACTATGGGTTTGGCCCTCCCATGAGGCAACACACCTCCATGTTTGAAAGGAGTGGCACAGTAATCTGTGTAAGCGTGTTTAAACAGGTATAAAGACAATGTGCAGGGTGTGCTCCCAGTGAAGCAAACCAACTCACACCTCAGCTATTCACTGTCATTACTGCGCACTTTGTGCAAGCAGCACGTTTCTGCTAATATTACTTTTGATGAGGGCATGCCGGCCACATCTCCATTTTTTTTTCCTTTTGAAATATCAGTGATTTAATTCACAGACATTACACTCAATGTGTAAAATTTTGCCAACATATGCAGTTTATGCTGTTCAGACACACCCTTGTTAAGATGATCATTTCATACCAAGACATGACTCATCAAACAGGTTTGAAACGTATTACTCATTCATGACACCTTATTAGGCCCATAAAGAAGAAATTTAAAAGTGAGTGTCACATCAGTGAAGGTCATTGACCTCCAAAACATTGGCCGGACTGATACCATGTAAGATTTTACTACTTCAATAATTACTGCCCACAAGCCCTTTACCAAAAAATGTTTTATTTCATTAAGGGAGGGTAAACAATCTAAACCTACATGGCCATGTGCAAAAAAGAAAGCAGTCAGAAAAGTAAGCAGTAATCTTTGCCATGGATATTATTTATGCCTGGCGATTTCTTGATTGAACACATCTAGAGGTAATCAGGCTTTGGTGTGGTCAGTGAAAATGAACTGAAAAATGTGTGATTAGCCACAGTAACTTTATGATTAACAAGGAGGGCAAGTTACTTTTTCACACAGGGTTTGGTTTAGCTCTAAAATGTTTATTTTATCATTTACCTTAAATATATCAAATCCATATATAAAAACTGCATCTTATGTTCACTTTGGTTATTTTTGTCTGATCTTTATATTTTTGTTTGATTATCCTAAACATTAAAGTGGGGCAACTATGCAAAGAAAGGAAATGAAAAGAAAAAAGGAAGCAAAAAGAAGAGGACAGAAAGAAAAAGTAAAAAACAAAGAAACAAAAAAGACAGAAAGAAAGACTGAAAGAAAAAAAAGATAGATATAAAGAAGAAAAAAGAAAGACAGACAGACAGACAGATAAGAAAACAGAATGACAGACAGCAGGAAAGACCGGAAGAAATTAAGGAAAAAACAAGAGACAAAAAAGATAAAGAAAAAAAAAAAGAAAGAAAATACTGAGAGTGGTAAAGACAGTGTGATTTCAAAATAACACACTCAGCGGAAGATATCCTTTCTGATTATTGGCCCATATACTGGTAAATGCAGTAATCGCTCTTGAGTCATTAGATGTTGACGTAAATGCATTCAGTCTGGATCCAGTTTGCAGTGGTCACACAATTTCTATAACACTTCTTACTCCTCCTTTCATTTGGAGCAGCTTTTTGAGTTAGTCTGGTTTGAATTGTCCCAGTCACAGCCTTGACCAGAGGAGCGCATGTGCCCAGCCTGTTTTGACCGATTCTCTTCAACAGTCACTCCCTTGACATGACAATTTAGTATTTTAATTATTAACTGCTGACCAGTCCAGTAGCAGGGGACACACTTTCTTAAGTGACTAAACAAAACGTATCTTAAATTTTGACCCTTGCTTTCAAGTATTTCTATGAAAATGCATCTTGTCAAGACATTTCTGGTTCCCTATGCAGTTGAATTAAAAGAAACGAAGCAGCAGGAGAAACAACCGTGGTTTATTTGTGTTGCTCTGTCCATGACTTGATCAGTTAACGCAACATTCAATCTTCAATCATATGCAGTGAGCTGTACCTTGGGGAAGACGAAAACATTTTTAACACTTTGTTTTTCTCCTTTCGTGATGCAAAAGGGAGTGACGTGACTTGTTATCACCTTTCCCCCTCTCCAAAGCACTCGATTGATTTTCAAGTTGATGGCCTGGTTGCACTTGTTCAACTTGTTTCTCCAGGTTTTGACAATGAGTTAGTGGGTGTGAGACAGTTCCCCAGAGGCCTTCTCCGCCAACAAGTCATTAACATGAGCATCTTTGTTAAGCAGAATCATTTTATAAATTTTCATATAGGATCTTGTTACAGCGTGCAAGCGACCAAAGTATGTTCTACCTCCATTCCAAATGCACGTCAGGTTCCCATTACAACCTGTTCTACGTGTTGCTGGTATGTCAGCGTCCCTCCATTTACTGACAACCAGCGCATAGACCTTGTGGAGGGCTGGGCTGGGCTGGGGTGTCTTTCTACCATTGCTGTCTGAATAAGAATTTTGCAGCACAGCCTTTGGGTCTGAAAGTCACACTCCTCCATTATTTGAATAAAAACCCAGTTGTGTCCATCAGTTTTGAACCGGTTCATTAGAATTAGATTTGACTTTTGTCTCGAAGTTTCCGTAGTTCACAGGTGTCAAACTCAAGGCCCAGGGTCCCGCTGCATCATTTTGTGTAGCCTGTGAAAGCAACTCATGTCTGTCATAACCCTCACTAAAATCTTTACCAAAATGTTTGCCAAATAATTGAGATTCAATTTTTTTTTTTTTTACAGTAACGAACAATAATTAAAGAAAGTGCTATCATTGACATCTGTTTTCAAACCAAGTAACCTCTTATTTTTTTGTGGAATATGACAATTTGACGAGACAAACATTTATTTGGTTTCACTGTCATAACGGCCCTCCGAGGGAAGCCGTATTTACAAAGTGGCCCTTGACAAAACTAAATTTGACAGCACTTCGGCCTAGTTACAGCTTAAGCATGAGAACGATATAAAAAGAAATAGATCGCACTTGGCTTACATCGACAATCTACATGACACAATGAAAAGATGTTTGGAACAAAATAATGTAATGATCGAGGCAGCTCAGTAGTTTACAACAGCCCAACCATAATAACTAGATGACCACAAAACATGCCAAGGAAGCAACAGTAAAAATTTACTATTTATGCATGTGGGTTTATGGATTTAAAGTTAAAAGGGTAACTAAAACTCTAATAGTGAGTCTTGTGGAACAATTTCTGAAACTGTTGATATCTATGGCACAAGCAGCACTCTTTTTGCAGACTCGTAACAACTCACTAGACTCAATTTACAAATGATCAACACACTACTTGTAAAACAAAACATGCGATGGCTACTGGTTGGTGATCTCTGCCAAAGTTTAAACGCATTCAAGAGATTCTTTTAATTCACTAGGTTTTTCATTAAGGCAGCATGCAATCTTAACAGGCCCGTTCTACTGGGTGGACAGCTAGTAACTGAAGGCTTGACGCATTTTTTTTCCACTTGCCAGACTGCATTGTTGTTTTTTTCCTTTCTTTCTTAGCTGTGTGATTCAAGAAAGCCAAAGTCAATTTCAAACTGTTCACATTAGTGTAACAAACAAGCTTCCTGGCAGTATTCCCTGAATATGGTTTGCTAACATGACTATTTTGTTTTCAGTTTTGTTTGACAGTTTGTTAAGCTTTCCCCAGCACTCCTCAGTCAGCGCAGCCACGGTTGCAATGTGCAGGTTGTCATTGACAATCAAAATACAAATTTCAACTCAACAGGTGACCGATGTGGAAACTTACCCACACCTATTAAAACATGTGCACAATTATCAGGCTAAACATTCAAGTTTTGATCAGGACTGAATTCCTCGTGATGGCATCACAGGCCCCCCTTTCACCCCTGTGCTGAGGAGCGTCAGAGTAAGTTATTTTGGTGCGGTCTCTTTAAATGCAAATGAGATTTCACACGCTGCCCCCTCCAGGACTGAACGCCTGGAGGGGGCGCCTTCTCTCCAGTCAGACATATTTGTAGTTTGTTAGCAGAGGTAGTTTTCTTGCGGTGCCCAAACTTCTTTGATTAAAAGATGTCAAGAGACAACTTGTTCATCCATAGAGAGGACAGTGAAGACGACAAACCTGCAGAATCACAACTTCAGATGAACTTAATGTGTTATCACTGCTCACTCGCTGCCAGGAATAAAGATGGTGGATTTGAGAAACCGTTTGGCCACACCCATTACTTGTCAGTTTCGCTGCAAAGAATGTGATGTAATTGTTCAAAATACTACATAAAAGAGAATGGATACAATTTAACAAACTAAATAAATATCCCCCAAATGAGTTATAAAAGTTAGATTAAAATTTTATACAATGCTGGAGACTCAAAGTGCACAATAAGATCAAGTGGATTTTGCATTATCTGCCTCCTCTGCTAAAACAGCAAAACCACCAGTGATTTTTGCGCAGTACAGTGCTGCTGTCTGTTCAACAGAATGCAAAATGCAAGTCATGAAAGAACATGTCAGGGAACGCTAAATGCTTACCACACCCTCACCGCAGCAATTAAAACAAGCCCAACTTTGCCTTTGATAATCTCGCCTGCCTTGCTTCACACAAACGAACGTTTCTACAATTTTAAAGCAACGATATGGCTGCTTCGTGTTTAACCCTTCATATGATGTTAGCTTTACCCAAGTGATACAACTGGTGGCACGGTGGACAGAAAATTGCCAGTAGACGTCAGTTGTGTAATGTTTTTATTGGTAGTTCTGGAGAAGACCATTGTTTTACAACAGATTTAATTAAGTCATAGCTCTAAAGAGAGGGAGCGAGCCAGAGAATCAATCTACAACAGACTGTTGCCATCAGCTGCTTATAACGCGAACAGGCAATCTCCTAACCACCATAGGAAAAAACAGAACAAAAAAATTCCAACAGTTCATCTTTCAGTAAATAAGGGTTCAAGGGTTTTCTTATTCAGCTCTTCAGAAACAAAAAAGGAGAAGAGTTTTCAGGGTTACATGTTTAAACATTTGCTTGATAAAAGCAGTGAATGAAATAATTAGGTAGTGAAGGCTTTCAGATGTTCCCACAGTGAGGAAAAATAAGAGCTGACTAATGTTTTAAACTGTTTCCAACGAAACCTTACAAAAAGTCAACAATGAAAAGGAAGACAGACAGGGATAGTTGAGAAGGTATGTTGGGCCAAGGTTAGGTAGGGCAAGGAACTACAGCCTCCACATCCAAGCACCTTCAATTCCATTGTTTCTTTTCTTTCAGAGTGGAGAATTTCATTATATACACATAAATATATAGATGACACAGCAGATACACGTGTGTAGATCTATATATTTCCATTACATAGACAGATGGAAGGGGGACACAGACTTTCTTTGTCGCTTGTCCGATAAAGCGAGCCTTGTTTGTCCTGCTTGCCAGCATTTCTGCAGCTCCTCTCTGGGAAGAGAGACTACTCAGAAACCTGTGGACACAGACAAAAGTCACAACATTAGATTGATGCTGACAAACCCAAGACTGCTCCTGTGTACTCAATTTGTGGAAGACACAAACTTAACAAAAGTGAATGAACCAGAGTTAGATAGACAGCAAGGACGCAGCTTCAAGCTCTCAAGGTAATAATTTGTTCAAAAAGCTAAACTCACTACTTTTGGGCTCCAAACACCATCACAATGACGCTAAAATGAATGAGTAAGATGAGTTTCACCTGCAGATTTCCAGCTTTGATTTGAGGGTACTTACTGTGCAATCTGTACACTGTAACATAGTGGGAAATATGGCGACTACTTTTTCTTTTTTAAAGGGGCCAAAAACAGGACCAAACTGTTTCAGGGTAAGGTGTATTGTGTGCTTTTATTGACCGATATTGTGATTTTGGTTTGAGCAACTAAGCACTCTGGGTTAAAAATAGAGCAAAGAAAAATACATTGCTGATATCAGAAATATTTAATATATTAAATAACTAACATAATATTGAACACACTTTCATAAGCGCCTAATACTGGCTGATAGACGCAATTCAATTTTGGGTGCGTGCTTGCTTGGTTATTGTATTCTTAGTTTCTCTCTAGACACTTAATTGACCTGCTAGTGGCTGGTTGCTCGCCACTTGAATGCGTATTTCACACTGAAGCACACCTTTTCTGGTTTGGCGACATCATCTTAGTGATTAGCATTGGCTTCTTAAGTGTATTTTGTTAGCCGCCATAGAGGCGAAGCTTAATTACTTAAAGGTGGAGCATATGTTTAGCTTAAGCAGCTCGAAAGCGCAGTTCACAACCCGTACCCATAAACTTGCCTCCATGTGGCTAAGTTGGCTGTCCCACCAGTTCACAAGCCGCAGCTTGGTGCTGATAGTCTGCATGAGCAGCCATGAATAGAATGTTGCTTCTGCTTGCTCTGCCTCTGCTGTATGCTTTGGGTTTGTTTCAAGACTACAGTCACAGTTAGACTTCACTTTGATGGTTAATGCAGTTATTGCAATTTTGTTTTATCACAGTAGATTTGTTTATTTACATTTCAAAAACCAGAAGCCATTCATTACATGTGATTGCACTTTAGTTTACATATTTTTGCCCACAAAGGTAGCAGACATGAAACTTTTTTAGTACCACTAGATGTTTTCATGTGAGGTCAGAGACCAAAACTAAACTGGTTGATAAAATATCTACACTTCACATTATTACAGTAATGACTGAGAAAGAAATGACATGGATAAATAGGACCATCGACAAGGACAGAGTATCGGACGGTGCAGTGGCATATGGTGCATGATAAAACGTTGCCGTAAGCACAAAGTGCGTATCTGTGCATATATGCGTATCTGGGCATATATCGGACATAATAATCTGACGATAAAAGGGTGTTGTGAACACCTTGTGTTAGCACTTTTTTGGTCCCATAGCGGGATGTGAACACCTTGTGTTGGCACTTTTTGGTCCCATAGCGGGATGATATGTTCACTCGCAAAGTCAGTGCACACGCTTGCATACGCACACTCCTTACCTTGACACACGCCATACCTTGACACTTACCTTCTCTTAAGCGTTTTCTTCTGCGGCCTGTGCGCAAATCCTTCCGGTAACACTGTTAATACTATTATTATTCATTGCTGATATGAATAGCAGCCTACTCTATTAATTCAGTTTATTAATTATATTATTTATTTATACATTATCTACTCACTTAATTATGCAGTTTATGGTGTAAAATAATGGAAAAAATGCTTTACAAAAGCGTTCTTTTTTTGCTTGGAACGGATTAATTTTTTTCCCCATTATTTGTAATGGTGATTCGAAATTTGAACGATTCACTTCTCGATACAGCCTTCTGGAACGGATTGTGATCGAAAACCAAGGCTCCACTGTATTTGTAAACAATAGCTATCCTTTCGTTCACATTGATACAGCTTTTCAACCGTGGGTAAGCACGTTTTGTGTTTATTTTGTCATGTATAATTTATTTTGAGCTAGTTTTTTGCCTTTTAAATGTCCGACTCATGCCAAGCTATGTAGTTAGCTGAAATGGAAGAACTGTAGTTTGTAGATATATGATGTTTTCGTGAATTAAAAGAAAAAACAAGATCACAGAACGGTTTTATTTTGAAATAGACTGGCTCCACCTCATAGTTGCCTTGAATACTGGAACCGTGTGTAACATTACAGCCATTCATTGGCAGCATTATCAGATCGTGATTCGAAGTACTGGAACTTGGCACCGCAAGACAAAGCTTATTTGATACTTTGATGGCACGAATTTGAAATACTCCAGTACTACCAAAGTTCAGTTGTAAGGCATTACACATGTTAAGGGTTTCATACAAAGTATATATTGAAATTAATTGTGCCTAATCCAGCACTTTTTTTTTCCAAATGCTATTGTTCACTACCATGGACTACTACATTGTATCAAGGCCTTCTGGAAATGCTACAGGGCTGTGGATAGTAACCGTGGGGAATTAAATTTATATTGCACCTGCATTGCTTTGTAATAGCTAATGAGAAATACATGTCCACATTTTTTTAAACAGGCGTTGAAATGGCTAATAGGGAAAAAAATGTTGGAAAGGAATGCAGACGAGACAAATGGTATAGTCAAGAGTAAAGTCATCAGAATGAGTTAGTCAACAGTAACAGAGAGAGAGAGCCCATTGTCCAGCCCCAACAAAGGAACATGATATCATTGTGACATAGTTAGTAGTCAAATTCCCCAAGGACGTCTTCGCTATGGCAAGACAGACCAATTGTATCACTATCTCATTCCTTTGACTTTTGCCTCTTCTAAAAAAGGTGCCTCCTATAGATTGCCCATGGCATCGTCATTCCAAACGGAATAACACTTTAGTTTTGTGCTTTTTTCCAATTTGGCTATATTGAAGCTTTAAGGGGCACTGGTGTGTGGGTTGTACAACAATAATACGTAGTGCCTAGTTGATACAAAACTGAGACAAGGAGCAATTGGTGTCTATAAAAACGTCGCTTGGCTGTTTGCTACTAACCTTTCATGTTAGGCTTGGGTTTGTCAGTTTGCTTGCCTGTGGGGGTTTGCGCCTGTTGGCCTTGGCCCCCGGAGGAGGCCCCCTGCTGCGCTGCTTTCTGTTTCAGCATGGTCCAGTCAAATGTGTAGTCATATTGGTGGTTCAAAGTCCTAAAATATACAGGAAAATATGCTCTTGTTTCAGAAGCGAACTCAGACATCCAAGATAAAAAACAACATAGGAATGTGGATGGTGATTAAAAAGAACCAATGTTGACTTGACTTGCGGTTTATTGGTAGGTGTAGAAAAGAAAACAGCAACAATTGCTGCACGTTCAGTTCTTGAGTAGTACCGGAAATGTATGCATTTTCACACTCCGATCACTTTTACCTGAAGAGGATGCGGAATAGTTGGCGCAGATACATGTAGTCTGGGGCCTCTTCAAAGCGTAGGCCACGGCAATAGTTCAGGTACATGGAAAATTCTGCTGGAAAAGCCTGGAAACATTTATGAAAACACCAAGTTGTCTTGATGGAAATAGTCCCGATAATGTTCAGGAGTTCCACCTTTATCACCACCTGTATCTTACCTTACAGAGGATCTCCACCGGGGTAGACATCTTCTTTTCTGAGATTTTCTCATACTTCTGCTTCTTTGTGGCAGCCTGGTAAACAAACATTTCACACATACTGTAAAACAAGGTATTCTTAATAAATTATTTTGACATTATTAATACAGCATAATACAGCCTCCAAGCATCTCCAGTAAGTCTAATATGCTGGAACTCATAAGAGGGAGCACATAATATATTTTGGAGAGCATTTTAAGATCTTTCTGTTTGCTCTCAAATTGCTAATGGCCTGTTGCCGGTCTTTCCCTCTGGAACGACCTCCCCTTAAATCTTAGGCAAGTATATAACCTTGATTTAACCAGGTAAAAGACCCATTGAGATTGGAATCTCTTACTAGGGGGATCTGGCCAAGAGGAAATCAGCACACGTCAACCGATGTATACAGTGAAGAGACAGAACATGTATAGCAGTAGAAAAAAGCAATAAAATAAATAAGAGCTGGATCATGTCTTAAGGTGCAACAGTTGGAATCACAATAATTCAAAATTGTTTCATGGCCTCGCATTGCCTGTCAGCCAAGATGGAGCGAAAGCTTGCACATAAGACAAGCACAGACCGTTTCAAGTGATTCAGGACAGAGTTCGATATTGATTAAGTCGCCTCTCTGTCCATTTTTAAAACGTGTTTGAAGACTTATTTTTAATCTTTGGCTTTCGACTGTTTTGCTACATTAACTTGTGTTTCAATACTGTTTTCACTGTCTTTCTGGTTGTCCCCATTGCTATATCTGAAGCGCTCTGTTATAGCCACAGCTGTTGTAAAATGCACTACATAAAGTTGTATTGTATTTTAAGAATCATTTCATATTTTTTAGTGCCCCTATCAATAACAACTAGCAATTAACACCACAAGAATATATATAGACTCAATAGGAAGGTTTGGCTTTCAGGGGGAATTTCAGATTGAACTGCGAAATTAAGTTTTTTTTTTCTCCAAACCCCCACATGCACATGACGAGAAACCATGAGAAGGCAACATTTGCTGCGCCTTCTAAAAATTGCAATTGTTAGCTCAGTGAGATGGTGATATTGCCCAATGCTTCTGTTGACATCACAAATGACAGGGATTACCAATAATGCGCATGTGTGCCAAAGACAGGTATACAGCCAGTGGCAGGAGAGGGACACGAGGCAGTGTCCATAAACGTGCCATATAAATTACATAAATTGTCAACGATTAAATTGTCAATAACTTTGATCGTCTGTGTCATAGGCACTGCTAAATGGCTAAACAAGGTGAAACATTTGTGTTATAAAGTATTCCCACCTGTGAATAACAACCCTGCCTCCCCCACTCCCTGCATGGGGATTTATTTCGTTTTTTAGGGGTATAATGGTGTTATGGTCGAGGTTTTACTGTAATTTTTTTCAAAAGTTGAATGTTCTTTATTTTTGAACATAGCCTTTCTAGGAAGTATCATCTATGTTTTCATACCTTCAGTCCTTGCCATGGTAAACAGGTTCTGTTGAAGTACATCAGTACATATCCCAGTGACTCCATGTCATCACGGCGACTAAAAAAAACAATTTTAGTTCAATATTATTTAGCAAAATGAAAGCATTAGGAGACACCAGCATCCTTTTCATGGATGCTGAAATCCCATGCAAAAAGTTATTGATGCAAAATCTTCCTCCTTTTAGTTCAATATTATTTAGCAAAATGAAAGCATTAGGAGACACCAGCATCCTTTTCATGGATGCTGAAATCCCATGCAAAAAGTTATTGATGCAAAATCTTCCTCCTCTAATCATGAACTCATCTGTATTCAGTTTAATCCACATCAGTGATCAAAGCAGGCTCATTGTATAATGACGTCTCATTGAGCTACTGTGTGAACTGACCTTTGTTCAATGCCCAGGTGTGCATTGATGGAGGCATAACGTGCTGTGCCAGTCAGGTTCTTGTCTTCTCTGTAGGGGATGTGCTGTCGTGAACGGTTGTCTCTGTACTTCTTTGCCAATCCAAAGTCAATAAGGAACAACTGTGAAGAGGGAGACCAACACAACGGTTGTTATTCATGCTAAAATCCCGGAATCATCAGGAATTAACATGCACAGCCATCAAATCCATACACTTAACATGGAAATATGTTTCTTTCTAATGATGTATTTAATTTCCTCGTAACATTGACTTTGAAGTATGAGGTATTATATGAATAGTATAACGTATTTTATGAATTGAAGTATGCAGTTGGCCTAACCATGAACCGCTCTCACACTATAGCACACTGACTGTGAGATGTGATGGATGTTGGAGGTTGTTAAGCGGTTGCTATAATGGGACACCATTGGTATATAGGTAGCACTGACACTCAGGAGACTATTACTTGGCAGTCCAGTC
Source organism: Syngnathus floridae (assembly GCF_059516105.1). Taxonomy (NCBI): domain Eukaryota; kingdom Metazoa; phylum Chordata; class Actinopteri; order Syngnathiformes; family Syngnathidae; genus Syngnathus; species Syngnathus floridae. The sequence continues at coordinate 11,318,411 of NC_142413.1, read as the reverse complement.
GCTATAATATAGATACAAAACGGCGTGATCAGCATATAAGAAGTCTAGATAATATTGCCTCTGACCAAAAAGGCTCAGGTTCAGATATCTCGACTTCAAGGGCACATGTCAATCCCGCCATGTGACATGCAGAGCATAATACGGTTTCTGTATTTCACACCTGTCAGGTGCTGGTTGTGTTCAATTCATGTTATGTTCACTGAAGATGAGTAGAAAGCAAATCTGAACGCCATACCCATGTTGGATTAACGAGAGATTATGGATAGTGGTAGTGGTTATAGTACAATAATATCTTATACTGTTTTAAGAAGAACAAGCTAAAAACAAAAGTTAACATCTGTTTTGAAGTTGTGCATACATAAGCATGCAGTCTTTCAAGTTATGCTGAACAAAATACCAAATTAAAAAGGTATGTGCCATCTGCCTTAAGGTGTGATATGATAAGCAGTTCAGATAGTGGATGGAAAGAAATGCAGAAAAGGTAGAATCAGCTGCAATCTTCACCAATAATCAAAACAGACACTGGGCAATGTCTGCCTACCAACCTCAGCAAAGCAATATTTTACGGAGGTAAAAAAACAGTAAATAACCACCCCTCGACAATGTGTCATGTTTTGGAAGGTTGATAGAGTGGACGTTGCTGTCAAGAAAGAAACTGTATGGTACAATATGATCAACCCATCTCAGGAAGTGTCAGTGTAAGAATTACATGAATGACTGAATTTACATGCAGTCAATTACCACCAGGTTACCTCTTTTTCTAACCCAAATATTTGATGGTGTATATGCCTAAGAGTTAAGCGTAGGTTAAGAGGGATTGGTGGTATACTGCGCTTGCTCTACATCATTCGGTCTTTATGGTATGTACATGAAGCCCTTGTATGTGGACTGGGGAGCATCACACCCCCTCACGAACACACACCATTTTTTTTGCCAAGTTACTTGGCCCTCATCTAGCTTTTCTCTATTTGGTGAGAATGCAATTCCTGCAAAATTTGTTTTAGATTAGGTGGGCCACCGGGCATTTGAAAATTTGACTTGCAAGGCTGCTGATTTCCGCAGGTTAGTTAGTTGAAAAAGCATGTCCTTTTGTTGAGGCCCTTTGACAAAAGCACAAGGGCGAGCGGTTGCTTAAGTAAATCAGCATAGAGAATGTCAGAGTGAGAGTTCAATTGCTCGAACTGAAATTCATGTGTGTGAACTTGGTAACTTTTTTCTGCCTTACGCGGGTGCATCATGATGGGAGATGATGAGCTGTGGGAAGCAGAGAAGCAGTTTGTCAGGGGACTGGATCATGAGAGGGAAGAAAGCTTGAAGGTGTTCACATTAAATGATGTTGACATTAAAATGAAGCGGTGCAAAACAATTGAATAAATTGAATAAAGCTTTAAATGCATTTTTCCCCCCTTTTAGCAATATTAAAATGTGGTGTTATCTCCATTCACTGATCTGGTAGCATTCCTGATCATTCCTCCTTTTATAAGCATCAGCCTGCCCGATCCAAGAAAGCTACGAGTCCTCACATTGTGATGTCACAAAGTGAGGAGCCACCTTCGTAATAGCCACTACAGACTAAACACAGCTAATTTCTCAGAGCAGCTGTCCCTGCAACTCGAGTTGACATGAATTATTAAATGTTTCTACCTATACTCTGCAACGTGCTCAAGTACTTGTCATTGCCGTTTGATGCATTATAGGAGTTTCTATGTAATTTTGAGATGTCCTATTTTGTGAGTGATTACTGAACACACCACGAGTCGACCTATGAATGTGTACGCGTACAGCCGAGTTCAATTGAACCCGACGTCTTACTTTTCCGGTTAGAGAAAAAAGCGGCCAAAATAACCAATTTGTTAAAAAAATTTCACTGACATTGTGCCAAAGGTAAATTATAATCATATACACGTTTAAAATCGGTTGTGGGAAGATTAAAGTAGCTTGACACAGCTTCTTTAAATAAAAACTAACCAAAGTTTTCAGTTTCCGTTTGTTTCCTAATGTTACTCGTATGATTTCGTCATCTTCTAAAGTTGAGATATTGTTTAGAATCTAAACAGTATAGTGCAACTCTGCATAGTGTATAGTTTTTGGTTGGTAAGGTTAAAGCCACAGACTGGTATTAAGAAGTTCTGGGATGACCATTCACCAGATCCGTTCATCTTTAATGTTTGCTATATAACACTAATCGTAACTACCAGAAGGCCGATTAGTCCCAGTTGAACTATTTAGTGAATGCCAGGAAGCTCAAGACATAGCCATGGAGCCTTAATCTGACCGTTGCAGAATAAGGTCTAATCTGTCCAAAATGTTAACAACTCTACCTCCCTCTCTGCCTCCCCCATACAGAAAGGTGATTCTGCCTAACCCATGAGATAGTAACTTTGCAGTCTTAAACTGGTTCTAGCTAGATGCATGTGCTAAGGTTTATGCACGAGTCATTTAGCTTCGTACGGTCTTTGGGGTCCAAAACCAACCCACGTTAGAAAGTCGCGTGGCGTCAAAGTGCATAAAATCGAGGTTTAGCTGTACTAATTGCGACAGCTATCGAGAATCGACTGGCAAACGACATCTGTGGAAGCCACAGTCCTTGCTTTGTTTTTCGCTTTTATAAATAATAAATGTACTGAAGTCAAGTGTGTCAAAATATATATATATATATATATATATATATATATATATATATATATATATATATATAAAAGCACATTTACTGGTTGCACATGCGCTAGATGAAAAATTTACTGTCAACTTTTACCAACACCAATATCAACATTTCAGTAGTCTGGGCCACTGATCAGCTAACCAACATAGACTGACCAGAGATTAGAACTTTGCGGTCTAATTTATTGTGGGGGTTTTTGTGCCTTTTTATTGATTCATACAATCACCCCATCATTGTGATAACAGCAACAAAAAGGGAACACTGAAAAAGCATGTTTGGTGGCAGAAGCAGAAGCAGCCACAGTGAAGTGAGCAAAACCCTCATTCGCTGAATGTACTCTGACTCTGAGAATAGTCTGCAGAAGCTCTGTTGAAAGAAGTGGCTATTCTGCAAACAAAGGTTTAAAACTCATTAGGTAAATCTTGCTCTCATCAGCTATCCAACAAAGTGCGGGGTTAATTTGTGAGCTCGAGATCAAAACCCGTACTACAACCCGTACTCTACAGGATAAATATTGTAAGATTGTGAGATGCTCACTATAACACCCAAGGTTTGGCTATGATTCAACAACAAATTATTTCCATCTCCACAAGATACACATTTTGCACTTATGCAAACTACAACCTTTGAATTATGTTATTAAATAATCATTGCTGATTGAAAAGCTTTTGTTTTATGTAAGGCTTCAACCATACCAGGCTTGACATTGGTTTATAGTACTTGATTGACTCACAGGCCAAACAAAGTTACTGACCTCTACCCCAGAATTAGTGGCCTCTACCGCTGCAGGACTGAGGCAAGAAAGCCATTGCTTGGATGATTATATTGATGTTTACCCTCCTCTTCTGACGGTATGAAGTACAAGCTGGGTGGTCAGGTATAAAAGGTGCAAGGTGAACACTAATGGTCTTGCTGTCATTCACTATGCCTGTATATATAATTGCGAAGCGCCAACTGCTGTTGTGAGGAAGCTGGTGTTGCAGTAAAGGTCACACCTGGTTTAATCCTGAGAAAGATGGGTCCTGAGAAGAGCTAACCGCCAAGCTTCTTTTCCTCTTCCCCACTGATGAGTCTAAACACTAGGGCAGACAGTAGAGGGGCAGGGGTCAAAAATCACACAGCCGCTATCCACCTTTTAGCACAGTTAGCAAGAGTACAACAGGCAATTCTGATTGTACCCACTTAGTTTAATGCCAATTGGTTCTGTACAAAAGAGCAAGCACCTCTTGTGTAATAAAGGTTGGACCTACAAATACAATGTCCCTTTTGGATATATTTGCTGAAGAAGAATCACAGGTGTGATTTGCTTCTGTCAGGACAACAAAGGAAGAATAAGCCTGTACAATAAAAAAGAAATCTCCACAAAAACAAAAAATACATAAGTACCCTCTCGGATGAAGGTGTTTGTTAAAGAGAGGGGTGGGTGGGGGGGGACTATGACCTTAATGCAATCAAATACTTTAGGATTTAGCATTCAGTCAGTCTAAATGCCAAGATCTATTCAATTCATACAATGGCCTGAAAAAGTATCTAAAATTGTGGGAATTTCTCACATTTCAGCAAAGTTTATCAGGATGATTCGCAGGAAAACCTGGGGCAGACAGTTGATGCTAAAACAAGGATGGATGGAAACTGCAACAGGACAATGATCCAAAACATATAAGTAAATAGACGTCAGAATGGTTTCAGAAAAAAACAAAATACATGTTAAAATCCTGACCCACAGCCAATTCAGATGCCGTGGCATGACCCCCAGAGAGCGATTCATGCTAGACATCCCAGGATTCTGACTGCAGCAGTTTTGTTAAGAGGAATGGTCAAAGATCGATCCTGATTGATGTGGCAGACTGATCTGTAGGAACCGTCTGGTTCAAGTTTTTGCTGCCTTGCAATGTCATTTCCTCACTCCTGCTACATTGTTTGTATGCAAACATTAATATACAAAAATATTCAAATGTGATTTTGAAAAAGAGCCAATCATATTTGAGGGTGAGTTTGTGCAGAAATGTGAGAAATTCCAAAAGCTTCAGACACATCTCAGGTGATTGTTTGTGAACAGAAAGAAATGTTTTGACTAGCCTATTTTTATCACAACGATGATTGGAGGGTGCAAACCCAAATGTGATGTCATCCAATCACTAGCCACACACTTTCAGCAATCACAAACTGCAGCTTCCTAGATGTCAAGAATTGCATGATGTTGATTGAAATATAAAATCTACATAGACCTGTACAAACGGCAGAATTTTGTGATGCAAATAAATAAGAAAAAAAATATATATTGTTTCCTAATTCCCCGTGACCCCCCATGGGGACAAGCGGTATAGAAAATGGATGGATAGGTTTCCTAATCCGACCCGTACAACCTATTGAGGGGGGTGGCTGAAACATTTTAGAGTGAGAAAAAAATCTTGGGATGATATAGTTGCACTGGTTGCACAAGTGTGCACACCCTTTACTAATGCAAGACGTGGCAATATACGATATTATCCATAATTGAAAACGAATCAACACGTGTCGCTATTTAACTAAACTGATTGATTTGGCGGCTGTACGAGATAGGAAAAACATGTAATATGGAATATGGATGTTAACTATAGTGAAATTTAACACGTACCTAATGAAAAGACATTATCTAATGAAAGGAGTCATTTTTTACATGGCAAAATAAACTATCTTAGTGTGTTCTTAGCTAATGGATTATTATTCCCCTAGGTATTGTTCAACTACTGGGTGGTGATTTGCATTTACATTGCATCGGAATGGTCAAATTCTGATAAAAGCATAAAAATTCATGTACCTAAAGAAAAGACATTATCTAATGAAAGTAGTATTTTTTTTTTTTTACGTGGCAAAATATACAAACTTAGTGTATTCCCCTAGGTATTGTTCAACTACCGAGGTGGTGATTTGCATTTAAATTGCATTGAACTAGTCTAATTCTGATAAAGTATAAAAATTCCAGAAACAAAATCATTAAATGTGTTTGCGATACGCATGTGACATTGGCCATTATCACGAGATATATTTTTCCATGTTTTGTGCAGCCCTAATTAATTTATCATTGAAGTTCAGATGTTCTAATATGCTTTTCCCAACAGTTCTGTTACCACATTTTACCGCACACGGTATGTCTAGCAGAGGAATTCATCTGATCCAAGATATCAAGTCAGAAGATGGGTAAAATGAATTTCCTAGGCATTGGTTATACCAGGGAGCAAAGTGAAGACAGTCGTAATCAAGTGGAGAAAATATGGCACAAAAGTGACGTAGCAAAAACAATCTCTCCAAAACGATGACCAGAAGTAGAAGAAGCTGCAGCATTGAGTGGGCTGCAGCAACCTCTGGCAAGTATTAACGATTTAATACATGTGAGAACAATCTTCCATTCTCAATTATCTGGGTAACAAGACAAAAGTCTTACCTTAGAAAGAAAAAAATACAGGCCCAGCAAAATATTGCACAGACACTTAAAATCTACCAACAGCACAATCGGACAAATTACCTGTGAAACCAAGCTTTTTTAGCTACAATTCCAAAAGGTATGCTGTGCGCAAACAAAACTGCACAACACCAAAACAACAGTATACCTACAGTGATGCCAGGAGGCAGAAGCATCATTCTTTGGGGTTGCTTTTCTTCAGCTGAAACTGGGGGCTTATGTAAAATGAAGGGAGTTATGAACGACCAGTCAGTGTTACCACAAAACCTTCTGGTTACTGCTAGAAAGCCCAAGACAATTTTTAACAAGACAATGCATTGCTCAAAGCAAACATTCAAATAAACAATGGATTCAGCAGAAGAATATGAAGGTTTTGGAATACGCCAGTAACAGCAACACTATTAATCTACAAAGCCACCGCATTTGCTATGACAGCGAACAACACAAAGGTTACAATAAAGGTAAACCAAGTCAGTCGACAATCACTACAGCGGAGATGTTTGGTATCACAAAATTACTCTGAATCTACCAACACTGGAACCGAGACTTGAGCTACCCGGTCGCACTTCACAAAGACATTCCTGCATTGTATGCTGGTGCTAGAGCAAACATGAACAGAATGAAGCAAAACGTCTAACGTAAGTTGCTACTGATGTGTCATAATCGGAAAGCAGTATGCTATTCTTTTTTACACAGAATGTTCATTTTTATGCATTTTAATGTGTCCAGTGTGTTTATTTATGTTAATGCACTTTAATTTGTCTGCCTGTACAGTGTTGTGTTAATATTAATGCGCGTTACAAATTGTGGAGTGCTTACATTTACAAGACACCAGTGTGGTACTTTGCAAAAATCAAGTTGCTATTGATTTCAATATAAGAAAGCAGTGCACTGCCCTGGTGTACATAAAATATGTACCGTGTTTTCCGGACTATAAGGCGCACCGGACTATAAGGCGAACCTTCAACGAATGGCCCATTTTAAAACTTTGTCCTTATATAAGGCGCACCATTAATGCATCATGTCAGGTTTTTAATCCAATTCAAATCATTCTCCATTTTATCTTTTTTATTTCAACTTCAGACGCAACAAATTACTTTATAATCACAAAATAATGTTCCATAGTCTTTTTGATTCATGATTCACAGTCTTCAGCGGGCCACTTATGATTGATTTCATGACACAATGCTTCGGGCCAGTTTAAATCTAGGAATTTGGTCCATATATAAAGGTGCACCGTACTATAAGGCGCACTGTCGGCTTTTGAGAAAATTTAAAGTTTTTAGGTGTGCCTTATTGTCCGGAAAATACGGTAATTAATGTTCATGCCATTAAGTCCAATTTTTCCTGATGTACAGCATTTACATTTGCAAGGCTCGGAGAGAATGACACTACACAGATGTACATGTACATCTATGTACACTGTCCCAAGTTTTGGCATTAAATTAATGCACAACTTGACACTTTTTTATGATTTTTTTTTCTTTTTGAATCAGCTATATTGTGATATATCGTTGGTAAAGATTTCTCAATATATTGTGAATGACTTAGATATGTATTGTGATATTGTTGAGATTCCTAAACTCATTTATTAATTGATTTACTTTTATTCAGGTGAGATATTTGACCAAATGGTTAACGCTTTTATTTACTTGTTTTTTGCATGTCTTTGTCCCTAAAATGTTCCCAGTGTAAAAATTAAATACCAAAGGGCAAAGAATTGGAAAACATTCTATCTTTAATTCATCCATTTGTTGGAAGTTATGAAAACCAAAAGTTAATATATTTGGTGTGTACTCTTACAATTTATCGTCCGGTTGATCGGTAATCTTTTTTTTATATTTCAAATATCAGCCTAATGAAATTTGTATTGATCAGGCTCGAGTTTTGTCGCTAGCGCAAATGGTAGCCAAGCAGCGCTAATGCGAGCCGGCACAACCATGCTACCTTCCTCTAATTCAACAGGGACTCCGAGTTGCCCCCTGAGAGTCATTAAAAAAAAAAAAGCAAATTTTTTAATTTTTTTTTTACTGTGGGTGTGCCAAAGCGAGGATGACTGCATTACCATGACAATCAGGGAGCTATGTTGCTTGCGTCTTGAACCTTACTATTGAAGGAAAAATACCCATTAAGACAGTAAAAGGAAAACTTGTATCTTCAATAGCAGACGCCACTTCATCACAAAGCTGGCAAATGACACTTGTCAGGCTGCGCCGCAGCAGTCCTATAATTAGCTTGCGGATCTGTGCATGTGGCACATGTAGCAGTCACATCACCAAACATCCTCCAAAATCGGACCAGCTTGTTTAGAGTTGCATTTTTAAAAATATTTTCCCCAAAACATACACATTGGAATCGCTGATTGCTATTTTTTTTAATTTTGTAATTGCATTCATTAACAGAGGTAGTTTCCTATTGAAATGGAGTTGAAATGGAAATGGAGTTTATCATTTTCAGAAGTTATGCTTTTCCCACTTATATTACAGCGTACTTTACTATCCGGTAAAAATAGGCTGGCTGATATTTGCCTTTTTACATATAGTACGGTATACTTTAGGAACTGCATCACATGTGGTGGATATTTTGGTCTTGTGGTATCCATGGTAAATGTAAACAAGGCTGTGTAAGCACAGAGTCAACGTGTGTAAAAATAGCAAGAAAGGCAAGGGGCTGTACGGGAAAATGATAAGACCACAAAGCTTTGCTCATACCATGACGAGCGAGATCTTGTACCGTTGCCGAACACTGCACCTAGCCAGACTTTCACTACCACCTACGTCAGGGGTCACCGATTCCAGTCCTCGGGGTCCGGTGTTCTGCATGTTTTAGATCTACCTGCTGCTGTTATGTTTTACCAGTTCTTGATCTTTAATGCTCGCTATGCTAATACTAATTACCAGGAGGCTACCTTCTCAGTTTAACTATTTAATGTATGGCAGAAAGATCGAGACACAGGTTGGAGCCTTTTTCTGCAAGATTGCGTAACCCCCACTTATACTCGTAGCCACCCACCTGCAAGGGGTGAGCCTGCGTGAACTTGCAGTCTTAACTGAAATCAACTAATATGCATGTGCAAAGAGTGTCAGAGAAGAGAAGGCCAGTGGAAGCAAGAGAAGGGTCACAGCTAGATAACGGTATAGCTCAAGCTACCTATCTAATCACGTGTGCCAAAGAGGACTATTCTCCAAGTCGAAAATTGGTTCGTAAGTAGATGCATAAAAATTGTGAGGCTCCGGTTTGTATCTCGAAAAGTTTTTAAGTATAGGTGTTTTTAACTAGAGATACTACCCTTCATGCTTAGAGAAAGATGGCATGTCTTAAAAGTATATCTTATAAGCCAAATTGGCAAACCAGAATTGTTAAGTGACAGAGCACCATGTAAGTATTATGGGGTTACCGCTGCAACCGTAAATGGGCTTCCCACTTGTGCAGTGCTTTTCTACCTCCGGAACTTACAAAGAGGATTAGATCATCTGATTCTGCCTGGATTGTTTTGTCTTTTTGACTTGAAGATGAAAACCAAACCTTTCTGACTGAAGAAAAGACCAGACATAAGACTTATTGGAACCTGAGAAACAATGAAGAGCATTTTGCATAACAGAATGCATTATCTTTGTTAATGAATAAATCCCCTGTAGTATACAAAAAAATGTCTTGATTTATGTTTGGTATGTATTTTCTATTTTTTTTTTTTAGGAGTTTTGTAAAAAATAATTTTGATTTCTCTTCGCACATTGAAATCAGTAAATGGGTGCTATGGTTATAATCATGTATGCAAACATGGCAAAAAAATGTCATGGGACCACCCTTAAGCCAACTAATGTACTTTCCACCAAGACACTTAGGTCCTGTATATTTTAAAATCTTAACATTTAGACTGCAAAGTTGACATGCCATTTATAACGTAGATCTCAACAATAAAATGAACTTGCATGTCTTACCTTGTTACAATGTCGGCCGATGCCCATGAGAAAGTTGTCTGGTTTGATATCTCTGTGGATGAAATTCTTTGTGTGTACATATTCAATTCTGCTGATCATCTAAAACAAAAACAAGGGCAATGAGTCATGATTTTCAGTATTGTTGGTTACCATATTGTATTTATTCTGACACTTTTACTCACGAGTACAGCTGAGTAAACAAACATGCACTTATAACCAAGGGCAAAATCTGATCGTGGCCTGTCAGCATGTGTATACAGCTCATGTACTCTAATATGCCTTCCAAAAAAAATCATTTCTTCTGAAGACTTCACACACATACACAACCATGCACAAAATATAGGGATATTCAGACAATACTTGCCGTGAATTTTTCCGTTTGGCTTCTTGTTAGAGAACAAGAAGTTGTGTAAAAAGTATTGAAACACTGAACCCCAGGAAATGTGTATTGAAAATTTTAGGCCAAATTAAGTTGCCTTACAAAAGCACCTGAAAGCTGACTATCCCCAACTTCTGGTGAGTGGTGAATGAATTGTGCGAGCATTGCCTACCTGGTCTGCAAGCATAAGGACTGTTTTCATGGTGAAGCGTCGAGAGCAGAAGTTGAACAGGTCCTCGAGGCTGGGACCAAGCAAGTCCATGACTAGGACATTGTAGTCCTTCTCTTGCCCATACCATCTAAATGGGGGAGGGGGGGACATTGGGTTAAGTTTCTAGCATGTACAATGGCTGAATCTGCTTTATCAGCTCAACTTCTTCTGACACTAATGCCGACAACCTTCACAGTTTTCTCCCAACATGGGTATCATGAACACGGGTCCCAATTTTGTTGTATAGCGGTTGTACAATGACCGTGAAGGCATTCTATTCTATTCTCAACTTAAATTATGCATGTTCTTTGGCAACTAAGATTCCTTTAATCTTCTATACTGCTAAGAAACATAAGCAATCATTCCGAAAATATATGAGATGGCTTTCTTGTCATACTGTACATTTGTACATTAGTGTGTCGCTTTTCATTACCTTCTACCGGCTGTCTACTCATTACCGTTTAAACAAAACAAATTTTCTTCTCTGTTGATATTTGGTTTAAAATCTTTAAAATCATTCATATGAGGCTCTACAACAGGTGTATAACGCCACCTCTATTTATTTGGTGTTCCGAGGCATCTGCCCTGATCGGGCCACACTGCAAGGCGCTGAACTAGTGCACATCAATGCTGGCCACTCAGAAACTCCGCGTCGGCTGCCGGGGATTACATCAAGCACGCAACAGAGATAATGGTGACAAAGAAGAGCAATGTGTTCGCCTGTGTTGTAACACTTTGGATTTTGCAAGAAATATTGTCTTGACAAGACAGTTGGAGGATACAACCTTTGCACTGTCATGCATTTACTGTGTTGTGTCCGGGCACCAAGCCATGTCTTCTCACCCTGTGTTTTCATCTGATTGCTGCGGATTGCTACTGTACACCAGTTCGAATGAGTAAGCGTGTATAGCACTTGAAAAATGCTTCTCGGTCAGTAATCCTTAAGAGCATTCAGAAATTTACTGACGCCCGTGCACTACTGAGAATGTGTGTGTTGGGAGTCAGAGAGGCCGCACCTCTCCCGATTCATTTTTAGAGCGTAGTCAGCACAGGCGTAGCTACTGTGTCTTCAGTCGGGGGAGGGAGTGGGGGTTGAGTGTGCGCACTGGCACTCCATTTTTGTTGCAATCTAAATTAATGGAGCAAAAACTTGAGCAACGCACTGAATTTTTGAACGGCCAAGGTGTACCAGTGTAAGATTTGAGTATACTTTTCAACGTACCATTGGGTTCTTGGTCATGTGATGCTACGCATGTACCTGGCACTTTTTGCCAGCCCCCATGCCAAAAAGAAAAATCAAACATACATAATGAGGCACTTTTTGCCAGCCCCCATGCCAAAAAGGAAAATCAAAAATACATAATGAGGCTACCAGGGCCATGCACACACAAACTCACTCACTAACATCAGTTACCTCAACAATTACCTCAACAATAGCACCACTATTAGCTTTAACATTCACAACTAGAGATTGTATGTGATTGTTTCTCTTTTTTTCCTCAGAAAAGGCAAATACTGTCAAATGAAAAAGGGCTAAGTCTTGAGACATTTCGAATGGAAACACACTGCTCCTACAGATTTCACACCGGTGCTGACAAGTGTTCTTTGTTTACGCGTTTCTGCTGATAAAGGCTATGAAAAAGGTACGTGTCATAATCACATTTGAAGAACGTGTAGTAGCGTAGGAGGAAAATTAACCTCTCATCTGTTATATTTAAGACTAACAGTTATGGTAGGGCACGTGACAAGAGGCAAAACGTTCTTACTAAAAGATGCTTGCCAGTCCAACCTGTTGGTAGTAACAGGCAGGCATGCTAAACAAGATTAGCACTGCTGTTGCGGTAAATTATACAACTTCAAACAACATACAATCAGCTTACAACAAGCAACCCAGGGTGTTGAATATTAATCTTGTTGTATGATAAATAAAATGAAGACATGAGAAACAGCATGTAGGCATTCTTGTGAATGCTCTCTTCAGACCCCAACTGACAGCACCGTTTATGGCTCTCAACCATAGTAACACCTTAGCTTCTGGTGATCAATCACTTTTCTTTTGGGTAGGTGTCAAATTGTTGGTTTGTAATGATTTTTGGGAGGCCAAAGAAACCTTTGCCACCCTTTCCCCAGAAAAGCAGCAGAGAGACAAATATACTAACACTACAATTCAAAAGTTTGGGGTCACTTAAGAATGTCCTTATTTTTAAAATAAAATAGATTTTTTTCCCAACGAGGATAACTTTAAATTAATCAGGAATACACTCTACACATCGTTAATGTGGTAAATGACTATTCTCGCTGCAAACAGCTGTTTTTTAATGCAATATCCACATATGTAGGTGTATAAAGGCCTATTTCCAGCAACCATCCCTCCAGTGTTCTAATGGTCCCTTGTGATTGCTAATTGTGTTGAAAGGCTAATAGATTATTAAAATCCCTTGTGCAATTATGTTAGTTTTCATGGAAAACACTAAATTGTCTGGGTGACCCAAAACCTTTGAACGAAAGTGTATGCATAGATATAACCAGGTGGGACGAGAAAACAATGCTTAAAAGTTATGAAAAGAAAACACGTGCCCCAAGTAGTATTTTGAGGCTCTGAAAAAGTTTGAAATGTCACTTCCTAAGTCAATTTCTGTATTGACTTTGTACACTTTTTAGTGAGTTTGCCATTGTTGTTCTTTACATCACACTTAGGGATTTGTCATTCGACAGGATCTCACTTTGGGAAAACGACTACGGTATTTTTCACACCAATAGGCGCACTTACAAGCGTTTAATTATCTGAAAAATCGAACAAGCACCTTTTAAAACAGTTCGCCTCTTGTGTGTGGACCGAATTCCATAATCTGTAAATGTTATGTGGCTGCCTCCACAGGGATGTAATATGTAGATATAATATGCAAACCCAGAGAGCCAATCAGAGGACATTACGTTTTACACAAACTACGTACTGTACGTAATACGTATTTTACTTACCTTCGCCACCATTGAGAAATATTATCGGTTTGTGCAAAGCAAACATCATTAGGACCCTCTATAATGGCATTGACAGAGACATGCTTACGAGGCACAATTCAAGCTTTCGAGAAATCCATCATTCTTTGCGAACTTGGCATGTTTAATGGCGAACTAGTCCAACTGTTTAATTTGGATTGAAGAGGAGGACTTTGATGGATTTGCATATGAATATCGATTAATAATAATGTGAGTACAGTAGACTACATGGTTGAATTTTAAAATTAAGTACAACTGAACTCACGTTCTTGCGCTAGTTGATCTCCTAATTTTGCTTGGGAAGTGGGGAACCTGTACTGTACTCATTCTCAGCTGCTTCCAAACCTTTTGCAACATTTTACAGCCATTGACCTACTTGTCAGATAGTTGTCAGTTTTACTTCAGGAGGATGCGATTGTTCTTAATTGATATACGAAGTAACTCAAACTCTTATCAGCCATGACTAGTTCTGATGAACAGCCATTTCTCATTTTAAAAAGGGTGCTGGCTATGAAAACCTCCACACGAAGAAGCAATTAAAATTCTATATGAAGAAGCAAGTAGGGAAACAGTCAAGAAAGCCAAGGTGGAAAGATAAGCCATGAGAGGTTTAAAAGGTAAGCCAGGCGGTGGTATGAGTGGAGGAGGGGCAGCAAGACCAGCAGGGTAGACAGGCTTAGGCTAGACTTTGCTGAAACAAGGAAGTTCGTGCTACCAACAAAACACCTGCTCGAATATTGCTTCAATGAGAGACACACATGCACGCAGGCATTAGCTAAACTAGCATTAGCATCTCGCTTTGTTGCACCTCAGTTGGCTGTAGGGTTCCAAAATGGATGGCGATTGCGGTCTGGAATTGTATTTTTGACATCCAAGTTCGACTGCTGTAGTACTCAATCTCAACAATCAGTCTTATGATTCATGTATTTACGGTGTAGCAGAGCGGTTTCTATGTAATTGGAATACAAGGCTGCATGTAAACCTGGTAAAACCGGTGATTACTTTTGCGTTTAATCTGTATTGGACTTTGCAAACAGTTGATTTTACTGGGGGAAAATTTCCCTCAATTTTGTGACATGTTGGAGATAAATAGTTAATGAATCGTAATTTGCTTGTGTATTTTTTGCACTCTATTTGAAGCCTTGTCCTGTTCTTGAGAAATAAATGGATAGAAAATTAACATTTGTTTAAATGTGATAAATGAATTATTTGGAAAATATAAACTCAGATTAATCAATTATTTAAGAAAAATTGGTGGGTGAAAATGTTACACTGAAGTCACATGACCATAGATGATTGGTATTGGTAGCGTAAAACCCCTGGTCAGAACATCCCCAATACATACACGTGACGCCACGTGTCTACCGACATGTAGAAAACGCCTTTAAGTGCCTGGCACGCCTCCTTCTGCAGGTGTGCAAAGGAAAGATGACTCCAAGCTGAGCCGCGCTCACTGCCGCCCCTTCGCTCTTTGTTTAAAAGCATGACATGCAAAGTGTCATACAGAACTTTTTGGGATTCTTTTGTCAACAGCGACGACAAAGCCCGTCTGTAAGGCTTGTTTTAAAACTACCGGTGCTTGAGGTGGGAACACGTGAGATCTGGCAAAGCATCTCGCTGACCAGCATATCTTGTTACAGGTTGAGATGCACTATTACATTCCCCTTAAAAAAGCAGAGTGTAAAATATTTTGTTCCCAATTTGTAGAACTTGACACGGCATTCGACATGTTGGGAGCGGGCTACATGTACATGCATGCACAGACAAAGTAACGTTACTGGCTCATTAGCATACTTACTTCACAGTAATGGCAAAAATGTATTGTCATATTGCCTACATAAACATTGAAGTAAAGTCAACGGCAATTTTTTCTTGATAATTTTATGTTCTGTGCAGCACAACTACTCGAAACAGCGTTGTGAATTTTTTTTTTGTGGAATATAAATTTAAGTGGCAAAATTCTTAAAATTGCAGACGTCTCAGGTCACAACCAAACACGGCTTACCAGTTTTATGAAGCTGAGCCGTGATTGGTTGTGACCTGAGACCTGGCAACTGTCATTTCATTTTGTGCCGACAGCAAAATGGCCACCCCTTGAGATGAACAAAAAAAAAAAAAAAATGTAATTAACTAATTTTGCTGCTTACTTCACATACCACAAATGCAATATTAATGAATTTTGGGATTGTGACAACACTAATAGCATAACTGCCTTATACAGTGTGGTAGCATTTAGCTAGCGGACGTTTGTTTAATTGTCATGACTTTTGTATGGAACAACAGGTTGGAGTGACAAATAAACAACTTTATTTGAGAACATTGTGCCTAATTTAGAAGTGCTTCATCTTGAATGTAGCTTGATAACACGTTAAGTTCATTTGCCTCCTACACAGCAGTAACACTCTACAACTGACTTTGAATTGATTAATCAACTAACATCCGTGAGCTAAACACTATCATACAGTAAAAGGCAGACATGCTTATCAAAATAAGCACTAATGTTTTGATAAATTATGACTCTTCAATCAACATCATGGGGCAGTGCAGAGTGTCGTATCCTTATTTTCTTGTATGACAATAAATACAGGAAACAACCTCGCGTCTGCATTTTTGTGAAGCTGTCCTCAAACTGCAAACTGACGGCGGTATTTGTTGCTAGCAACTATAGCTACAGCTTAGCTTGTGGTCATCGATTGCTTTTCTTTTATGTGGACGTCAAATCTCTGGTTTGTAATGATTTTCGGTAATCTTAAAGAAGCCCCCATCCTCCTGACTATTAACACCGAACAATGACAAATGTACAAGGCATGACCAATGGCAAATAACGCTATGTTTGCGAGGCTGTCCTTCCAATGTGCCCGTCAGCAATGCATCGTGGGAAATGCAGAAATAGGCTGAACCCATCTATAATCGATGAACTTAAAAGTTTCAATTAAAAGACAAGCCACACAAACTCTTGTGTTATATTTGTTCACATAAATATTTGTTCCATGAGTCTCTTGATTACATTTAAATGCACTGTACTTACTTGCTTACATTGGGCAGTGAAAAGTTCATTATCCAGTGTTGTCAATTTGGGAAAATTGCATTTGTGTATATTTATCAACAATTTGGGTCTTAAATCCATTAATATTTATCAAACATTTGGCTCCGGCTCACCTGGGTCAACAACAGAAAATGGATGGCTATTGGAGTCTTAACAACTTTGAATGCCCTCAAGCGAATGTGAATGTGACCGTTTGCGCCACTCTCGGGAACAATAAAATATGAAAACAAAGTACAATATAAGCGGTCATAATAAAATACTAAAATAATGATGCAATTAAAACACTCAACGAGACGTTAAGGTTGTTTGTTGTGTTCCGCCGCCATTTTCTAACCGAGGAGGGAGACATGTTGAGAGCGAGGACAACAAAAGAGGAGCGGCCATTTCCACACATAGCAGCCTTTCCTCGCCCCTAACAGCTGTTATGCGCGAGAAAACAACCCACTCTCCGGGCACACTTTAATGACACGACCACTGTTCTGACAACGAGAAACAATCGAACCGTGATTGCGTAGAGAAATAAAATGACGGTCATTTCCTAGCGATGATTGTGAAATCATCTTTAAGGCGCATTCAAGTAATGCAGACAGGCCTGCCTTGTACCTAACATATTATGATCATTAAACTACACGACGTATGCTAATCGACGACTGCTAAATAAAGTGTAGATTAACAAGGACGACACAAGGTGACAAGAAATTCCTTACCGTATGTGTGGAATCCCGACACCACCTTGTAGGATCTTGTACAGCTTACTTTCATATAATAACTGTGGATGCCTGGCTTTCTGTGACTCCAATTTTACCGCTACCTCCTAAAAACGACACACGGATTAGGTGGCAGTTACAGTTTGAATCTTACGATTAAACTTTGAAGACAGATATTTCGTTACTGAAAAGTAATGCAAATGAGTTTGTTTGCGTGGCGAGGTTACCGCTGTGGCTAACTGAACAAATCTTGCTTAAAATCAATTGACGTTCTCATCCTTCATTGCTACGTTGACAAACAATGTACGTACTCAATAATTATGACTATTACCTCTCCATTTGTGACGTTGATGGCCAAATATATGTCGCCGAAAGACCCAGATCCAATTTTCCGCACAAGCTTGTATTTCCCACCGACAATAAATTCGGCTTTGGAGCCACTGCTGCTCGCCATAATATCCACCAAATGACGATCGGCACTCGGTTAACTTCAGGAAATTGTTTTTTGCGTTCTAACCAAATAGTCGGCGAAACATAAATGTAATCCTGATTCCGTTGGCGAACATGGACGAGTGGTAGCTAAATTTTGGGAACCAGCTCTTGCGCAAATTACAAGAAAACCATAATGGTACCATCCACAAAAGATCTTCGTTAAAATACGAATTCCTTTAGGAAACACTGTATGACGCGGTAGTCACAACGTATAAATCGATGTAACTCTGAAAGATCGCACGGCCTTGTACGAGCAGCCAGTCACAGCTAACTCGAAAAAGCAGCTAGTAAAGACGAGCGGCTAAAAGCTAGCGATGTCGCAAGGACCGTCGCTAAAGACGAAAAAAAAACGACCTCCACACACTGAGGCTTAAAAAAAAAAGCTCAAATAGTCACGCTTCGGATGATAATGTTGTTCTATCCGAATATTTCAGTCCTTAATATCTAGCGGGCTAACTCAAGGGTCGCAACCGTTGGTCCACAGTGCAACCCACTCAATCCTCCATCTTGTCTTCTCTACCCTTTCGCTCTGGTTTCCGTTGGACAGCATTTGCTTGGGTTTGATAGCCCGTGGCGCATTCAGGCGCTATCGGACATAATGGAGTTCTCTCGCACGGTGGCTTCTATGGGATTTTATCTGAGTTGATCGAAATATTTAAAATTAACATGTTTGAGTATCAACTGTATCATTGGAACTGATTAAAATATGTAATTGAACGAAAAAACATCTTTCGTAGATAGTGAAACGTGGTTCGATTTACACCTGCATAGGTCAAAAAGTAAAATGTTATTTCAAGCCTTGTCGTGTAATAAGTAAAACAATCCATATAACGGATGACTACACTGCAAAAAGAAATCGTCAAATCAAATTTAAACCAAAACTTTCAAACAAGATTCAGTTTACAAATAAAACGACGACGTAGACTTGTAATGTACAATAACCACTCTAATGGCGCCACCTTCTGGCACTTTTTATTTACTCTACAATCCCCAACTGTTCTCGATAGAAAAGCGCTACTAAAATACATGAGAAACTGGACAGAGCAGTCTGGGCAATTTCTGTAGGCCCCTTTTAAGTGTACTAACTGGGATGTGTTTGTTGACCCATGTGGGAAAAGATTTAGATGTAACAAGTTCTTAATGGGTGAAAAGGGGTGAAAATAACATGTATCTAGGTTATTAGTAATTAGTTATTAGTCTGTACCTAGGTTATTAGTAATTAGGCTATCAAATGCAATATCTATTGCAAATCATTGATACCATAAAAATGTAAATTTAATTGAATTAAAGTTAACCATATTTAGAATAACAAAAAATATGGAAATAGTTCATTGATTCTAGCATCATATCAGTCTCCCATGCCGTGTGAGCATGTACATGGTTACGAATAGCACGCAACAAACTAGTTTGCTTCTGAAACGTCAAATTTAGTTGTATAATTTCAGTGTGAGATTATATGCATCAGTTTTATTTAACGTGCAACGTAATACTGTAGATGTATGAAATTTGGCAATGTCTTACAGCGGTGTTGTCTTTTTCTCACATGTCTCAGCTGGTTCACTAAAAAAATATTGACGAACAGTGTTTTCGTTTTAGTTAAATATTTGCAAAAGGTTGTGTGCCTCCTCGCCTTGGAAATACAACCAATCAGGGACAGCTCCAAACTATATATGTGTTATGGGTGGGAAATCTGAAAGCTGTTATCCATCAGACACTGCAACGACATAGAAGAAATGAAGTTTGTTGTGCTGCTCTGTTTTATCCTGCTACTTTCTGGTAAGATCATTTATGGCTGTGAACATACTGACTTTTTTCCCCAAGTATCCCTCCCCCTGTAGTAGAATTTTGTACTGTATAGAAAGTACCGTGTTGTGTGTCTCTGTAGTCCAAACCCTGCAAGTGGTGGCTCTGTCTACAGAAAATAATCCACGTGTTCAAGGTGGACTCACGGAGGTGAGGGAAAGGCGTTTTTCTTTCCAATAAGATATTCTACACACCACACCATTGTCGACACTTGCACAATCTAACAAAGTCCACGGCAAAAAGTGTATTTAAAAAAGCGCGGCCTTTACTAAAACACACTACGCACATTAGGCTATGACCAAAGCTGACAATACCTGGTTTTATTATTTTAGATCTTCATTTGAGAGGTATGTTAGCGATACACTATTCTAAGATTTGCCTGCGAGAGTAAGCAAATCTTACTACATCTGTGTCGAGCCTGCCTGTAATAGGTATGAAGGAGGGGCTTGCACTAAGGAGATGGATCCAATTTGTGGCAGTGATGGGCATACCTACTCCAATGAGTGTGTTCTCTGCCAGGAAAATAGGCATGTATTGGTCTTGCTCATGTACGCATGCACACACACACACACAGATACCATGTGCTGAAATGATATTTTGCCACCAACAGGATAAAGATGAAGAATGTGAAGGTGGCCAGCAAGGGATGGTGCAACTGAATGCGGTGCACATTGGTGTGCTTATTCAATAAAACTATGAGCATTAACCCAGAACTCGGTCCATTTAAACATTCTGGGGTGTTATGCACCCCCACCACCAAACACAGTGGTTGACAGTCGCATCCTAGATTAGATCATAATCCATAATTTTACAAATTATGCAGAATGGATTTAGAAGAATGCGTAAATGCAAAATACGGAAATTGCAATTGGGGCTACGGCTGCTATATAGAAAGATGGTGTGACCACCATTACCTCAACCCGTTTGAGTACCTCAGTTGTATTCTAATAAAGGAAGCTTTAAGTATACAGTAATCCCTCGCTACATCGCGGTCAATTTATCGCGGAATTTTTTCCAAATTAAAAAACAATCAAAAATTCAAAGTAAAACTTCTGCACACGCACGCACACACACACACACACACACACACACATACATGCACACGTATCATATTTATATTTTATTTGGATTTTCTGTATGTCATTTATACTATGTATTAATATAGTATTTACATGTTAGAAACTATTATTTAATGTTCTAATGATAACATATGCACTTATATGGTTTAATATACACTTATTGATACACAAAAACATTTATGCATGTTAAAAATGAGAGGGTGACACAACTTTGCGGACTTTCACATATCGCGGGTGGTCTTGGAACCAATTATCCACGATAAACGAGGGATTACTGTATTGAGTCATTACCTCTGAATTTTGGATCTCAAAGCAGGCAAAATCAACTGGGCAAAGCAATTCAAGGTTGTATGAGAACATCACATGACTTCCTTCTTGTTAACCTTGGGTTTATTTGTCAAACCTATGAAAGCCTATGAAAAATAATGCATTCAGTTCAGAACAAAAAAGTAAAATGGAATCAAGAGTGTAATGTTTTAGCCTCAAAATACTTCACCCTAAGGATGACACAAAACTGCAGAACAGTGAAATCAGGAACTCATTTTGTGCATATTTTCCCTTAAAATCAATTAAGTATAAACTACAAAGTATGTAAGTATATGCTTGCCCTGGCTATCATTCCAAATTTACCAAAAATTATAGGTCCACTCATGTTAGGGTACAACCAAACAGTGCAAGCACAACTAAGTTATGCCTGCCATCTACTTGTGGGTAGTGATATTACAACTTAAAACAGGGCTTGTCAACCGGTGGTCCGCTGCCCCTAGTGGTCCATGGCGGGATTGCAGGTCTGCAAAACTGGAAATGGAAAATAATTGTAACATTTTTTAAAAACAAAATAGATGTATTATTTAGACTTTATTAACTTTGCAGCTAATGTTGTGAATATTTACCCATCCCAATTGTGTCAAATGTAGATAAGATTCCCAAAATAGACACACAGATGCAACTAAATAACCTGTATAGGTGTATCCTCCTTCGGTGCAAAACAAAATAATATTCCGCCAAAGCAATCGTCCCCGAGTTGCCACTTGGTTATAATGGTGGTCCTTTGGACAAAAACTATTAAACCCCTGACATAAAACATATATATTCTGTTTAGGTGCATAATACAGTGGAACCCTGCTATTTTTGAGGGATAGAGTGTCCACTGCCTTGCAAAGAGCAAAAATCTCTATGATTGACGGCCCTTGTAAATGCATTGGGGAACATTTTGTTTTATTGTGAACATGACACGTGGGCCTCCTCTTGCCCATCCCTGATATTAGGCAAGACGTCATCAACTAATATTCTGATTACCGGTGTGGAGAGGCAAAAAAAAAAAAAAGCTTTTATGGGTTGTTGGTGGTCAGAACGAAAAATATTTCACTCCACTTTACAGTAATTACTTTACAGTCTTAATTTGAAAATGTATCCGGGATAAGATGCTATTTCTGGTCAACATCCTCTTGACGCAACCTCCGTACCTGGATGAGGCGGATCCGTACCTCAGCAGTGTCCTCGCCCACCCACGGCTCGTACCAGGCACCTTACGGAGCTCAGACCTTCACTCGGAGGTTTGCCACCTTCATCGTAAATTGTGACTAAAAAGCAGCCGGCGTCCCACCGCACTTGATGCTGCCAGAACGAGAAAAGGGGGGGAGTCGCCGCATCTGTTGCCTGGGCGAATATATTAAATGCTAGCATTCAGCTAGCTGCATTCAACGGTAACGACGTGGGTTTTATTTGAAAAATCAGTTAAATCACGAATGACATCTCGTGGTTCTGGTGGATTGCGCTCCACGTGACTATTTGGTAAATAATGGACTCACTAAAGGGTGTGCGAAAACCTGTCTAAAGGCGAGGGCGGACCTGAATGAGTTGGAATGGATTTGGCGTGAGGCTGCAAGGAGGTAACGGCAGCTAGGCTGCTAGCTTGATGGCAATTGACTTGTGCGAAGGATATCATGCGGCTACTGTACAGCATCGCTACTGCTAGCTAACATGGACTTGATGTTGCCCATCGAGCTCGATGCAGTTGGAGAAAGATAAATAACGATGATAACGCTGAAATCGGCAACCAGCTAGGCGAGCATGGAGTCCTTTCTGCAGATCGCTCCCCACTCTCTGGCCATCGTGCTGTCCAGGGTCGGTGCTGGGGAGGCGGTGGGGGCGGCCGGAGTGTCAGAGAGCGACGAGCTGCCGAGACACCACACCGGCTATGAGATATTTGCCGATTTCAAAGCGGAAAACACTCAGCATCACGTATGGAACCAACGGATTACCGAGGCGGTGTCCGAGACTTTCTTCCTGGGATGGATAGACGAGCATGTGCTGCTTATTCAGGGGAAGGAGGACCACCTGGAGGTACTGAGGGAGGGATGGATGCGGAGGTCCCTCAACCCACCGAGGGGATTCACCATCAAATATCTGGGTAAGCCTTCCACGTTTTATCTTTCGTGCCAATGAAACAGCTCATCCTAAAAATGTATATAGTTTTACAAGACTTTGTCAATGGGCAACTGGCATTTCAGGTCACAAGTGGCATTTGAGCATCTCTGCATATTTTGTCAGCCAAAATAATGGTGCCTTTAATATTTATTTGTGTGTGTTTTTTTTAGCAATCACTGAAATCAAAATTGAGGCAGCAAGGTAGAACAGTAGTTAGCACGTCCGCCTCACAGTGCAGAGGTTCTGGGTTCTGGCTCTGGCCTTCCTGTGTGGAGTTTGCATGTTGGTTGCGTGGGTTACCGCTGGGTACTCCCATTTCCTCCCACATTCCCAAAACATGCATGATAGGTCGAATGGTTGTATAACATGGCTAATAAAAATTCTTGAATCTTCTTAAATCTTGAATCTGAATGTGAGCCCTGCGATTGGCTGGCAACGGGTTCAGGGTGTCCCCCACCTACTGCCCGATGACTGCTGGGATAGGCTCCAGCACGCTCGCAACCCCCGTGGGGACAAGTGGTACAGAAAATGGATGGGTAGATGAAATCGAATTTACCCCGCGTGAGAACTGTCATGAGGTGTTTTTTCCACTCAAGAACCGTTACGGCTGTATGTAACGTGTCAGATGTGTAGTATTTCAGCTGCTTCCACATATTCTGGTATCTTCAAATAAATTTGGATGAGGGCTCATCAACGATCACTTTGGAATAGCTACTGTGGTCCAATGTTTAGTTTTGCGCTATTCTTGAGTGTTTTAGCCACATCATTGATTAAAACTGTGTTGTGTGGAATTTACTAATACCAAGATAAATTGTTATAGTCTGTCATTTTTTTCACCCTTAGAAAACTTGTCTTCTCCCCTACCTTCCGAACAGAATTAGAAGGCTTGCTTGAACAAAACTGCACACTGCTATTATCAGTAGAACTGGAATGTGAGACACCAACAAGATCAGATTACAACGCTACACAGTTACCATACACCTCACTCATGACAATAAAGCTCCATGAGCATGTATTTGAGCAGATGTCTGGTCATTTGGTACCAGGCCGCACAGAAAAAAAAAAAAAAAAAAAAATTATCAACGATTAATTCAGGTCAAAACGCTCGTCCCAATCATGTTTCCCCAGTCGAGCCCACAAAGCTACGGAGCTGATACTTAATGGTAAGTTTTATTGTTATGCGTTTTTTATTATAAATGCATTATTTATTTATGTAAAGGCCGGTCCGTGAAAATATTGTCTGACATGTAACCGGTCCGTGGCGCAAAAAAAGGTTGATAACCACTGTATTCGAGATTTGCACCACCCTGTGGCAGAGTGCATAAATTAAATCTCTAAGTGGCATACACAGGTTCACACCCATACAATTTATGTGGGTTACAGGTCAGGGCGTCAATATAGGCTTATGAAACCTAAAATCGTTTAATCAATTTATTTTTATCCCAGTCCTATTATCAACTGTTAAATGACAATGAAAGACATGTCTCCAGCGGTGGAGAGACCGTGATCAAACACATCGCCGCTTACCCATCCGCCTTGGATTTTTTATTTTTATATTTAAGAGGGAAAAATATATACCAGCTTTGCCGAACCCCTGAAGCCGACTCACCGAACCCCTAGGGTTCGATTGAACCCAGGTTAAGAACCACTGGTGTAGACCCTGAATGTAAGATAACCCCCACTTTTTCAGTCTTATTTCAATGCAAAAAACATCGTCTTATATTCGGGCTAATACGGTATCTCCATTACAGTATGTCGTTTCCATCAAAGTGAGATGTGAATTCATTTAGGATGTTGACAGAGAAATGCTAGTTTTATCACTATGCTCTGTTGTTAGTGATTGGCATGCTGGCGTTACTTTTCTGGCAAGGTGGCTGTGTAAACAAATATCACACCCGGAGCTCTATTGTATGTCCTAATATTTTGATGGGTGAGCTTTTTTCACATGACAGTTTTACTGCCTTCTGCGGGTTGCAAACGCACAACTATGCTTAAACATGCAGTTCAGTATTGTTCACACAGGGCCATGTAATACCTTTGCAAATTAATCGGCAAACACTTGAAGTATACTACTCCATGATGTTGTTTTTCCCAAGGGAAACATGTTTGCAGCTGCATTGTACGCTGTGATGGGCACTTTAAAAATGTTGCCATTCTGTCCTCCATCCTTCGTCCCTAACCTGAGCACCCTTTCATCATTATTCATAATATAGTTGTCTCTGTCCTCATCTGCGCTGTCCTTGAAAAGGGCTTCCGGCCCAAATCCAAAAACAAAGTCCACATTTATGTCTATGCCATTTAAGAGGGTCCTAATGCTGTTTTCTTGGCACAAACGATAGTATTTAATTATCATTAGTGGCGGAGGTACGTACTCAACGTGTTTGGTGCAGTCTTCTGATTGGTTTACCGCCCCGATCTACGTAAAACGTAATGTCCTCTGATTGGTTCATCGGGGCTACATATTACGCCTGTATATTATGTCTCTGTGTGGCAGAAGCCACACAAAACAACTTTACAGATTTGCACAAACGGTAGTATTTATTTATCAATGGTGGCGACGGTACATTCTCTGCGTGTTACGTGGTTTTTTTTTTTTGCCCCGATCTACGTAAAACATAATGTCCTCTGATTGGTTCATCGGGTCTTCATATTACAGCTGTATAATATGGAAGCCACACAAAACAACTTTACAGATTTTGGAATTTGGTCCACACAAAAGGCGCACCTTAATAAAAGGCGCACGTTCGTTTTTTGAGAAAATTAAGTGCGTCTTATGGTGCGGAAAATACGGTAATAAAAAATGTATGCAGAAAATTACCCAACCAGTACATTTCAATGGGCATCGATTATATGTGGATTTTTGCTATTCGCGGGTTGACCTGGTCCCTATTCACCGTGAATGTGGATCTGGGGTCAGTAGGGGTCAACTGTAAATAATATAAATGGTTAAAAACCTAACTTTTTGTCACGTGTGTTTGTGTTACCAGTAGTTTTGTGTCACATTTAAAGTCTACCCTGGGTAAAGGGAGCAACATTGTAACGTTTGATGAATATGTAATATGTTGGGAACGGATGTGACGTCCAGAACCGCTGTCGGTTGACCCCGATCAAAAGGTTGGGGACACCTGGTGTAAAGTCTTACTGCTGACCTACTGCTCTAAGAGAAATAGTATGATGCTTTTATATACTGCTATAATGTGTAGTTTTCTCGAGATGATCAACATAGCACTAGAATGCCTGAGTCCCCTTCCTCAAATCAGATATCTGGCATAGTCCAAAGATTGTCTTTTGAAAAACATGATGCTACAGGGCTCCAGAGCAGTGGTCTCCATTTTTTTTCTGCCATGGACTGGTTCATACAAGTGCATGTTTTTACAGACTGCCAAGTTATCTAAGCTAAGTAAAAAAAAAAGACCTGTTGTTGTTGCTAAAATGTATAGTAATTGTTTCGCTGTCATGCAGCCAGTTGAGTGATTGGCAGTACAATGTTGGTATTGATGCAAAGTTCATGTGCCAGTGTGTCAACAGACCCAAAAAAATGCCTATTGCTCGTGTTGCTGTGTGGGTTGCAGCATTTGGTCAACATGCAGCCAGCTAAAAAGTCTCATTTTGATTGGCTGGTTAATGGAATTTTTAGTTCTACACACTAAGGCTTTATAAAAATGAATTCAGCTTTCTCGTGTGTACGTTTTCTATGAATGGACGGCGGCCTCCAGTTTTTGTAACAGGAGTGAAATAAGTGGGTGGGCTTACAAGAATCCAGCCCTCCCTCTCTTTGCACCCTTTCTGTCCCTCCTCTCCGCCCTCCTTTCCCACAACACCGAACACAGGCAGAGAGAACAGACGAGACGAGAGAGCTGGAGAGCAAAGTGACGTGATCGAGGAGAAGACAAAGAAAAGTGGAGGCAGTTTTTGCTCTATTCAGGACATAGAACATATTGTTGATTTATTTTAATGTTTCTTCTTTTTTTTTTATCGACAAGACCTCCATCATCCCTTGGTTAAGCTTTTGTTGGGTCACAAATGACAACAGCTTCTACCCAAAAGCAGCATTTGTCAACGGACTGCTGGAGCAATGTGAATGGGTAGTCATTGAAGAGAGGAGCATAGCTGTTTTTCCCATGGATGTTTTGTTGTCCGCTCTCCTCCCTCCATTTGCTTTCTTTTGTATCAGCGCACCCTCCCTCTTTCCCTTTTTCCTTCGCTTGGCTGCACAGGCTTTTTTTGTGATACATCGGCTCCTTCCCAGAGACCTCCTTTGACCTGTACCAACATTGTTGTCCCTTAGACTTGGTCCTGCTGCTTGAGAATTGGTCATCCAATTTCTCTGCACTGCTACATTTATTTTTATGCATTTGTGCCAGTTAACATACAGTATTTGCGGTCCAATGACTTGCTGTGCTATCATACATTTTTTCGTGATTTTGTGATTATTTTTGGTCATGTCACCAGCGACATGGCCATGAATGTATTTTTCCCCTCCACAAAATGGTGGTTGTTTGATTTTCAGTAATTGACTTGAAATATTGGTTCTACAGAATGGAATTCACGTGATAAGTTGCAAGCAAGAACCCTCGAGTCTTTTACCTGCAGGCTCCAGCATCCATCTTGCTTGTTTTCAACTCAGCCTTGTAGATAAAATTATCGCCTGTTTTTTTTTGTCCGCCACCCAATGTGGTGAGGATGAAGAAGACACACAGCAGCGCTTTGAGGCGGGCATGGCCCAGCTCTGAACTGTCAGAGCGGCTACTGTCACCACCAGCCTGTGCAGAGCCTCACAGGAGCCGACGCTCTCACAGTGAAAAGGACTACAGAATCCACAAACACAGGAAGAAGAGCCACTATCCTCCACAGTATGTGTGTCAGAGTCCACCTGCTTACTTTCATCCAGGTACTGTGCACACTTCTCCGGGGAGATTGTTTTTGAGTTGATAGAGATTCTTAAGATTCTTGGACTCTCTTTACTTGGAATTAATTTTTAAATTTGCTTTTGCAAAATGAGTGCTGTTTTTGTCAATCAAGTTTAATCTCTAAAAAAAAGGGAACTTTGGGAGTAATGACTACTGCTGCATTGTTAGCTGATGATCGTTGCCATGGATACAATCCAGCATTTTTGACATGCTATCATGAGTCTGATTGGTTCCATTTAGTGTAATGTAGTACAGTAATCCCTCGTTTATCGCGGACAATTGGTTCCAAGACTACCCGCGATATGTGAAAATCCGCAAAGTAGTGTCACCCTCATTTTTAACATAGTACATACATTTTTTCTGTATCAGTAAGTGTATATTATAAGTGCATATGTTATCATTAGAACGTTAAAGAATAGTTTCAAACATGTAAATACTATATTAATATGTAGTATAAATGACATACAGAAAATAATGTATAAATAATATAAATGATGATATGATACTTGTCTGTGTGCGTGTGTGTGTGTGTGTGTGTGTGTGTGTGTGGGTGGGTAGTGTGGCTATTTATGTGGGTTAGAGGTTGAAGAAATGTTGTCCCAATTACGTATTTTCTATAGAAAAATACATTGTGATCTATTTAGAGGTGCAATGATTAATTGATTTATCCACAAAAAATCAATCAAGTAATTGATAATGATTTCTGATAATAGATTAATTATTTAGTTAGCTTTTTTTATTTAAAATTGTACGCGCCTTTTAAATTTTGGATTGTCAACAGCTAATATTGTCAAATCTCTGTCATCTTCCGTGAAAGCAGACTGATTCGATTTGTGTTAAACTACAAAAAAAGCACTTGCCTTAACTTTGAAAAACAATTATGAATACATTAAGAACCAAAACAGTAACAGAATACTAACAGTGTTCACAGTGTTTGTGCAGAAAACATGAATTAATGCCCCGTTTTTGAATAAATGGATCAGAATTAAAACATGATTTTATCTGATTCATCAATAAATTGACAGATTTATCGATTATTCAAATACTCATTAGCTGCAGCCCTAGATCTATTTCAAGATTAGGGTATTTTGTTGTTTATTTTTACAGCGCCATGAAGCAACAATGCTTAGGCTTTTTACTACGTGTTTAAATTTACTGTAAGAAATGCATTTGATAGAATTGTGTTCTTCATCAGTGACACCATCACCAAACTTCAGGCATGCACGCACAGTACTCAACATGTGTCCCTTAATCCACGATGAAAAAGGGCCCTTTTTTTTCTTAGAGCAAGTCAAGTCCAACGTTTTCTCTACAATATATTCTATGTGCCACCAGTAGTTTAAACACGTCATTCTGACTGATAATGCGTTTGTGGAATATGAATTAGGCAGCAAAATCCACCTGTTTTTAATCTATCAAGGGTCAGCCATTTTGCCACTCTTACAATGCCCAAGGGCTCGTGTAGGCTTTGTCCGAATGTCACTCATTCACTATATAGTACCGCGCTATATGTGGCACGTGAAAGTAGTTCTCTCATTCTGTTTGGCGCTTCGGACATCCAGCTCACTACTTTTCTTCTTGTTGCATATCAGGTGACCACCGTAACTGTAATTACAAAGCCTTGAATAAAGCTCTCCGACTATTTATTATAAATAAAGAAATGTATATTTAAACTGTATTCATTTCATTTGTTGTACATCTTTTCAATTAACTAAAATGAATCGATTATGGGCGGCACAGTGGGGCATTAGTTCGCCTTACAGCTCAGAGGTGCAGGGTTCAAATCCAGCTCTGGGTTTCCCGTGTGGAGTTTGCATGTTGCATGATAATGTAATTTTGTGTCGACAACAAGTGGCAAAATACCAACACCCTGAGGTGGCTAAAAACTGGTGTTGTTTGCTGCCTAATTCATATCGCAGAGACACATTAATCAAACGCGGTCATTCGACTTGTTGGGACAGGTACTGCAAAGAAAATGTATAACTTAACTTCCCTTAAATTCATATTCAAATAAAACTTATCAATTCCATCTAAAAACCTTCATTTTTTTTGCCTTCTTTGTTTTCGTCTTCTTTCCGGCAGCTACGAGGACCATTTATCTATTTTGCAACACTAATGTGTGCAATAATAACCGACCCAGATTCTATCGTTGGCCACAATGGAATGTGAGATTCCACTTAAAGCGACACAAAAGCGATGATGGTCCATTTTTCATGAACTATCCCAGTTTATGTCTTTTTCTTATTAGGAAAATAAAAACAGTTATTTTCTATTTTATCCATTCATTTTGGAGAAATAATGAAACAACAAATGCCTTAAAAAATGCCTACTTCTAATGAGGAATAGGGCCACTCAACCACTTCTCTTCAAGTCTTGGTTGATGACATCACGGAAGAAAGCAATCACAATTTCCCCATTGGAAATCATTGTACAGACATCGCTTAAAATGTAAAAACAATGGGGATCAACTAGCCTCAAAATGCATGTGGACATCTCTACCTATTTCAACCTCTGAAAACCTCAAAAAATGATTTGCCTTTCCATGGCTGATTTAAGAGCAAGAAATGAGCAGCCTCTCTGTACCTCGTCTATTTCCTTTCACCAGTTGCCAACATACGCAAACACGACGTGTTCCGAAAGGCTTTATGTAAGCTGAGTTCTTCATAGGTTTTTATATATTGAATTGAAATCGGTAAGGGTTCATTTGACTTGCATTTCCCCTGAAGTCCACGTATGGAGTACCACCTCCACCACCTGTCCAAAAAGGAGGTGCTTTAAACGGCCACACTCAGCTGAAGGATTGGCCTCCTGGCTGCCGGTGCGCCCAATCAGGGACACATGACAATTTTACGCGTTTGTTCTTTTATTTACTGTAAAGGTACAATTCATGCACAGAACATTGTGGGAAGGGTTATTAAGGGAATGAAAAAGGTTTATGTCACGTGAAAATATTGGGGAGGGTTCACAAAGCCTTAATATTGTGAGTAGGACCACAATGCAACACGAGATTCATGCGCAACTATGACTCACAACGGTTTCGCTATGCATGATGTCCCCCGGGTTAGTGAAATGTGTTAATCCTGAAGGTGCACACTTTGCAATGCTTCACAAGGTTAACTACACTTCTAGCTTCTAATACTTCTAACTACAGTGACAGCCCTCTAGCAGCCAACAAGAATCATGAAATATTGTAAGTTTCAATACAATAGTGTATAAATACATATACCGTTTCTATTTTGTGGATCTACCTTATTTGCAGGTAGTCCTGGGATGCATCTCCCGCGATAAACGAGGGATCACTGTTCATTGATCCTTTCCTTTTGCGTGTTGCTACACCCAGCCCCAATGCATCTATAAGGCATCTTTGCTGCATTAAACGTTCAAAGAATCATGTATTTCAAAACAACAGGACATTTTCTAAGCTTAGTAGGCTGAAACAAGAGTAACATGCCTTCGCTTCCTTCTGTGATGTAATCAGGCTGATGTGTCAATCAAGCAGGCTCCACCCAAAAAGTAGGCATCAGTTAGTCCACCGCCACTCTATTCCAAATTACCATTAAATCACTTCTGAGTGTTTTTCAGGGAGAAATTGTCATTGACATCATTTTTTAATACAGTCCTATCACATAAGTGCCAGTGTTGAGCTCGCTTTACTGTCCCTTAAAAAAAAAAGAAGCCATTTGGAACTAAAATAACAAAACAAAACACCAACCTGTTAAAACATAGCAACGGTAATTTGTCTATTGATTATATCAATATGTTTTCATTATATTAATATGTTTTCAAATACTTGAATGTCTGGCTTTTGAAAACATGGGCAATTTAGGGTGTAGATAAAGCACTATATAAGTCTTCTGGAAATTACTATTTAGGAGTTTTATTTTCATTTATTCTACCGGAAATAGTGGTGCTTGCAAACCTTTAAGGCAGAGATTTTGCTCAGATATTTTTGTTATAAATTTTTTTTAGTTTGCATTTGACTCAAGTAATTGTTGCAAATATAAGGTCCCCAACCACTGGCCCACGACAATTTGCAATTAGCAAATTTGTTAGCAAACTTGTTAGATACACCATGACAATAGGGTT
Organism: Syngnathus floridae; assembly: GCF_059516105.1. Taxonomy (NCBI): domain Eukaryota; kingdom Metazoa; phylum Chordata; class Actinopteri; order Syngnathiformes; family Syngnathidae; genus Syngnathus; species Syngnathus floridae. The sequence continues at coordinate 11,286,226 of NC_142413.1, read as the reverse complement.
GGGCGATATGTCCCCAAATTCATATCACGGTATCAATTGCATCCCTTCACGGTAAAGTTATACATAGATCACTCTATAATATTAAGGGTAGAATATGTTAAATTCATGATTTAATAAATTTGTTGTTCATGAATCGGTAGATTATATACTCAATTAGAGAAGCTAAATTGATGGATATTGATTGAGCAAATCTGGAGCCAATCAATCGCATCTCTTTGTGGAGGCTTAGCAAAATGAATCTCCTGTTGCACTGTGGTCCAGTACACAATATTAAAGCTTTTTAAATCCTCCCCAATAGGTTTACGCTACATAAACCTTTCTTACTCCCTCAATAACCATTGCCACACTGTTCTGTGCATGTGTTGTACTTTTACAGTAAATGAAAGAACAAACACGTGATATTGTCACATGTCCCGACTCCTTCTGCACAGGTTGGTTCACCTGGCTGGCTGCCGCCTCCTGCTCTTGAACTCAGTCATGTCCGCAGTGACGCACATTGCTCAGACGCACGCCCCGCGCTATCAGGGCTCATTGCCGCTGTCCCAGCTCCTGGAAAGCAGTGCTTTCTTTCCTGCAGGCGCGGCAGCCAGGCACGCACCCCGCGCTTGTCCTCAGTGAAGCGCATCGCTCAGAGGCACGCACCGCACTATGAGCGCTCATTGTTGTTGTCCCAACCTTCCTGTGTCACGCTTTCGCGCGTCGCCAATACAGAACTGTGTCTGCTAAACTTGTCCTGTGTTACCCGCTAATTAGGGCGTATATATAGACAGCATTCGCCAGTCAGTTCTTGCCATTTCGTCTGCTTTGACACACGCACGCCTGCCACCTGATTCCCGTTTGCCTGATCCGCTGTGTAGCGGTACACCTGGCTGGTTGTCTGCCTCGACACACGCACACCTACACCTACTGATTTTCGTTTGCCTGATCTGCTGTGTAACGAGATGCCACTACGACGCGAGCAACGTTAGCCTCAGCACTCGCTAGCATTCGCCCGCCCGCCGCAACGTTATCTTAAGGACATCGGCTTGCCTCTGTAAACCTAACTTACTGGCAGCACTGATGCGACAACATCCGCCTTATTTTCGGCAGCTTTTTGGCGCTACTTTCGTCACATCATTTCTCCTTGTTAACTTAACTTACGCGGAGAACTAAGTGTTTTTACACTGCCACAATGTGAATTTGCAATTGGGTTTTCATCACCTGTAGGTGAGTTATTTAGTTAGATGGTCTTGTGCGGATATCGTGAAAACATTGACTCTACATCGCGGGGGGTCTTGGAATCAATTCATCAGCAATAAACGAGGGATCACTGTAAAGCAAAATAGGAGATGTGTCTGTTCTTTAAGGGCAAGATTATGATGGAATGATTCAGTAAGGTTATTTGGATCTAAATGATTGGGCAGTTGTACTATTATCATTTTTGTATTTTGATGAAAGCATCAGCAAGTTCACAGGGCTTCCGCTGGTCTCATAGTAACCGTTGAATAGCTGTTTTGTGATGACTTGGAACGAAGACCAGCAGCTCTCAGCAGGAGAAAATCTGTGTATTCTGAAGCTGTTGGCTCTTATTCCTCCAGGCTTACACACTTCCATTGTAAAGAATCCTATATTTGTTTGGTGACTAACTGAGCTGAATAAGGTGGTGTCCTGTGACTTGTCCTATTATGTCTAGAATTGACAAATGCAGTCTCAGTCTATGGCCTTTTATTATAAACTTCAATTCAAACATTGCTCACTCCTTGATCCTAACAAACTAAAAATGACTTTTGCTGTCAGTAACTTTACATGTATGTACTATTTTTCCAAAATGGCTAATAAATATGCACTCTTAATTCTGACCAACTTAATTGAATGTCAGCATATTGTAGCTTGGTCATAAGGTATTATATCTGGATTGTGAGTATGAAACGGCTGACTTGTGCATGTATGCGCAGTCTTAAGGATGTAACAATAGCGAGTATTGTACTGAGACAAACAAGGCTCTGACTTTTTCCTGGCTTCTGCACACAAATGTCCAAAATCCAAATACAATTCCGCTCTGTTCGCAAATATATAACATTGGAGCTTTGTTCAACTAAGATGCTATCGTTGTTATGCTTAAAAAAAATGAGCACATTTCTTATGTCCAACCGGAGTGGATGCATGTTCTCTACCGATCAATGTTACATCTCTTAAGTGATGAAAAAAAAATGGCGGTCCATTTATGCAAGTATAATTTACTCCCCCCAGGAATCTGCAGAGAAAAAGTGTAGATTCTGCGAAGAACAATCCTGATTCTGCGACTTGAAAGTTGAATTCCCGCAGGCATTCAATAATGAGTAAAAATGATTAGTAACAAAGCAAATTAATGTAATCATGAAATAATAATGCTGTCAGGAAAATATTTGCAAAACCAAATCACTTTGAAACATGGTTTTGAAATAATTATCAGTATTCTCTTTGTCCCTCTTGGGCAGATTTATTCAATGCTATCAATAATAGTAAGAAGAATTATAATAATAAATTTAGTTTGCATTACTTATGAAGTACAAAACATATCACCAAATTGTGGATTTGATGCAGAACAAGTAATATTAAAGCAAAGATTTAAAAAGTAATTTATCATCTTAACCTGCACACAGTATAATCAACGATGTTGGCAATAACGTTGTTTAAGCATAACTGTGTTTCTAACACCATTGATTTTGGGTAACAATGTTAATTAATTACTTGTTAATTTCTTGTTAAAACACCAAAAATATAATCAATAAATGATCATATAATTGTGTAATCAATAAATTCCTTATAGTTATGATGTTCTTGTAATTGAAGATGTATTGTGGCCCACTGGGACAAAGCACTGGATATCAAAATGATTATTACACCTAGTTGTGAACAATATCATTGCCACTACACCATAAAATGTAAGTGGCAATGCTGGGAGGTCATTGTTTTATGTCCTCAGTCATGGTTTCATCAAGTGGAATGCATATGTGTCCAGAGGCTTGCTCTACACATTCATGGAGAAACCACCCAAAGTAAAATGCAGTGTTTAAGTTTAGAATTGCGGCAAATCAATAGATTGTTGTTTTATGGGGCTTTTTAGATGAGATTGGAAGCCACCAATCTCAGTATGTCGGTGACCATTTCATCTGCCTATGACTGATAAATGTTGCCTGAGAAATGGCCCAGTGAGGATTCAGTACAAGAGCTGATACCCAAGAAGAACAAAAAAAAGGTGCATTTCACAGACACTTTTATTTGACAATAATACTAATAATAATTCCGCACCTTATTAAAAGGCGCACCTTCGTTTTTTGAGAAAATCAAGAGCTTTTAAGTGTGCCTTATGGTGCAGAAAATACAATTCAATACTGTATAATTTTAAATAATATTGATGCATTTTGAAGACTTCTGAACCATTAATGTACCACACAAATTGTGGCTTTTAGTGATGATTGGGCGGGTTGAATGGACGTTCATCTATCTATCTATCTATCTATCTATCTATCTATCTATCTATCTATCTATCTATCTATCTATCTATCTATCTATCTATCTATCTATCTATAACATTAATTAATTATTGGTTTGATAATTGACCATGTTCATGTTTTCCCACTCACAATGCATTCTGGTCTATATTCAACTTTTTAACATCGATAATCACCACAAATGCATTGTGGGTAATTTTGAGTGCCCTACATTTATGCTCCCTCAACATTCGGACACACCTACAAACCCATCCATCCATTATCTGCCCTGCTTGTCCCCACGGGGTCACTGGCATGCTGGAGCCTATCCCAACGGGCAGTAGGCGGGGGACACTGTGAACTGAACTGAACCGGCACACAGAGACGAACAATCATCCGCACTCACACCTATGGGCAATTTGGAGTGCTCAATCGGCCTACCAAGCATGTTTTTGGGATGTGGGAGGAAACCCACGCAGGCACGGGGAGAACATGCAAACTCCACCCAGGGAGGGCCGGAGGTGGAATTGAACCCACGCACTCCGAATTGTGAGGCGGACATGCTAACCAGTCACCACCGTGCCCCATGGCGTAACCCCTTAATATATATAGGAATAGTGCGCACACACGGACACAGTCCAAAAGAGTCCAGTGTTGTTTGCCAAGTAGTGGACCAGTATCAACAGAGAGGAGTAAAGTCGTTAATATTTATAAATTAACCATTTATTATGCAACTATTTCAAAGCCTTATAAAAACTCTGTGTATTTATATGCGTGTCCTACATCCAGTAGTCATAGTACTCAAAGTGGGTCACAACAGAACCCAGCTGCAGTACTGCAACACTGGCTTCTCCAGTTTTTTTTCTCACACCGCATCAGAGCACATGCTTCAGAGGTCTAAAAAGGGAAAATACTGAATGTGCGTGTTGACTGCGTGTGTGAACATATGAGTGATGGCAAGAAAGAGCAACTTGGGATGCATTGTCATGGCAACCTTCTCAGCAGCCCGCCCACAAGCTTGTATGTCAGTGAGCATTACACAGTGAGAGAAGGGGGATGGTGGTGGTGGGGGGAGTGGGAGGAGAGACTCAGATGCAGAGTGAGGCAGTATGTGATTGGTCACACCCCCTTGTCTTTGTTTGGTGCAGAGGATTGTGGGTAGCCCTTGACTGAATGTTCATTTGTGTGTGTGGGAAAAGAGGGGAGGGGACCAGGAGAGCGAGTGTGTGCGCGCGCCTGTGAGAACAGTGGAGGACGTAACAAGCTTGTGTGTGTTTGCTAGGGGCGGGGGGAGGAGCATTGTGTGTACGTGCGTGTGTGACAGAGAGAGGCATGTGTTTGTGAGAGAAAGCTGTGCTATCATCAGAAGAAACTGCTTTTCAATTGGAGTCTATTTTTGACGTAGAGTGGAACACGATTAACGAAGGTATGAATCTGCCTGCTCCCCTTGTCTGTATGTATAAATCTTTGTGCAGCACTCTTTCTTTATTCGTTAGCATGTTAGCAGAAGCGACTATTTAGCATTGTGAGAAGAGCGCAGCATCACAGCTGTGCAGAGGGAGAAAGATGGAGAAAGAAGAGTGACAGGATAGGATAGACCATGCCGAGACAGATATGTATTACATGGTGTGTTGGGGGGGAGTAGGGCAAATTTCAAGATGGGTAATGATGTAAATGAATGGAGAGAGAGAGGGAGAGCGGTGGAGGGAGGGAGCGCATGACAAAAGGAGGGGGTGTGGTTTAGTGGTGTGGACAAAGGAGGCCGGCTGATTGTTTACTACCACTGCAGTGAGAGACATGGACGATCATTGCTCCCCCATCCCGCTTTTATCGTTCTTTATTCTCGCTGCTTTGTCTCACAGAATTTTTGTCGTGTTTACTATACAGTTTTCCCCTTTTCACCTGCCCCCTCCTGTTATTTTCTATCAAATGCTTCTTTGCCTGCCAAGCCCTGTTTCCTCCTTGCTCTCGGACTGTTATTTATTTTTTATTTTTTTTGGCGTAGTAAAAATGGAGAACGCGCACGCCAACAGCTGCTACAAAATGGCTCTTCTGTATCTGTGCTATTTATGACATGACTGGATGAAACAGCGGAATGTTGATTAAAGAAACACCCAGGGAAAACATATACAACACAACTTGTTAAACAACTGTTGGTTGACCAGACGTCTGATGTACTGTAGCAAAGGTAGTCAAGGGAGCACTGTGCCTGCAATAATATGGTCTGTCAATTTTTTGGGGAGGGGGGGCGTTTGCAGAGAGGTGCAATAATTGTGATGGTAAAATGCAGCAATGGAAAACCCGGTAACAGTAGAAGCATTTTGATGGGAAGTTGATTGCATTGCTACGTCATCTTTACTACCTACTGCAGGATTGGGAAGATTTGATGATACGAGTGCAAAATGTTTTATCTATACCCCTCAAGGGCTAGACTTTTAACATGCACCATGCACTGCTAAGAATGACAAATATTTTTTATGTAAACCATACGTTTGTCTTAAAAACAATTCCTGGGTTTCATAATTGGCATGCTACATACAATACGAATATACCAAAGAATGAAAAAATTACAGCACATTCTAATCTTGATCATCAACGGGTGGCCCGCGGCTGAATCCGGCCCGCCGAACCGTCCATTCTGGCCCATGATTGGATTCCATAATTATGAGTGATCACATCAAGTCTGTGCCCACAGGAGAAACTTGTTTAACTCCTACAAATGCAACAATTTTGTTTTGTATTCGCCTTGAAAGAGTTTGATAATAAATGACATTTATTTTGTCTCTATTTTCGTTTTACTCTGCAAATGCTGATATTTATTTTGACGCTATTTTTAAGTTTCACTCTGTTAATGTCCTGCATCATCAATGAAAAGTTTAGCTTGATGTCTAGCTTGGACTAAGCTCACACAGAAACAGCGGGGAAAGTACAATGGGTTGTGCAAATGCAGTGCCCAGCAGTACCTGATCTTGACTGAATCTTTGTCTTGATACGTTATTATTCTTTTTCTTTAATCAAGTAAAGAGACAGAAGTAGCTACGTAGATCGATACGTGGTATCATTCTGTTGACATTCCATTGGTAAAATTTCCCCGTAATACTAAAGTGGCAATTTTCTGTTGACCGACCAACAGCTCCATCTAACTCAAACAGTTGCACCCCAACAACACATTGACAAGTTGAGCAGTTCAGGTCTAATGTTTGTGTCTAAGGGATGTATTGCCATGTCACGTCAAGGGTGCAAACATGCCTAAACGAAAAATGTGCCCACTAATTCCACATTCTTGTTTGTTTACATACCCCCATTAGTAATGTCACTATCACACTATCATGATTTTCAAGCATGATGGGAGTATATCAACACCTCACTTCATCTTGTTGACTGCAAACGTTATTAGCCACTTGTAGATCTCAGGGGTCACGTGATGCATTATGGGTAAGGTAATTTTTTGAGCTAGCAAATGGTATTCAAAACTGGTAGAAAACAACATAGAAAGCGGTGCAATGAAAGTTGATGGTTTTTTGTTTAATCTATTTTATCCTCGTATAGCCTGTGTCGTTTGACACTAGCTTCCCTCTCCTGGTCCATGACAATTAATATTAGCTTAGATTTTGACGATGGCTGAATATGGACATTGTACCGGGACTGTGTAACACTGCCGGGACATAACAGGCAAGGTTTTAAGGAGTAAGGACATTAGTAAGTAACATTCCTTAATAAATAGTTGCAAATATGAGGATAATGTTCTCATCAGGTGAAAACTGAATACTTATTTAACAATTTGACCTTCTTTCCCCTTGTTATTGTTTTACCCAAGACTTTTTATGCGTTCAGGTCTAAATGAGGTCTTGATTCTCTTATTACACTGGAGGGAAAATATCAGTATCAAATTACAGTAACAAAAAAGACCACCCAAAAATTGTTGCATATGAAGGAACAGCGCTGGTGTTTTTTAAGAAAAGGGACTCAGTAAGCACTACATACCGTAATTTCCGGACTATAAGTCGCGGTTTTTTTCATAGTTTGGGTGGGGGGCGACTTATACTCAGGAGCGACTTATATATGTTTTTTTTCACAAATTTTTACTTGATCATTAAGACATCACTTACTTTCAAGTATAGTTGACCACTTCCCATGTTACTTTTAGTATAGTTGATCACTTCACATGCTTTTATATCTTTAACATATTCAAAACATAAAAAATAGAGAAAACATCAAATAAAGCAATTAACACTTTAAAGCACCATATCCAAGTCCACTGTCTGCTGTATGTACACTTGCTCCATTTTTGCTCCTCTTATATTTATTATTATTATTTATTATTATTTGTTTATTTATCATTTATTCAACACTCTTATTTATTCATTGTTTGTGCCTTCTTGGTTTTTTTTTGTGTTGCTTGTATGCATATGTGTACTATCTCACCGAGGGATAGTGGGAACGTAATTTCAATCTCTTTGTGTGTCTTAGTATATGAAAAAAAATCGACGATAAAGCAGACTTTGACTTTAATAAAACAACCAAATAAACAAAACAAAAAACTACATCTGAAAAAATATATATATTTCAAACGAAACTGGATGAGGGCGCTCTGAATTTCACCGTTGGACGTGACTCATCAACTGGGTGGGCTTAAGAAAAATGGCACCAAAAAGAAACTCATATTTTGCAGGTTACAAACTTCAAGTTGTAAAATATGCAGCTGAAAAAAGTAATCGAGCAGCAGAAAGAAAGTTTGGAGAACCGTGATGTACCAATGGATTACTATTTCAAGTGACGTCAGTGGCACGGCGCAGCGCGGCGGTTGTTTACATAAAGGACAAACGTATCCACGTAAGGACTACCGGCATCATTAGCGGTGATCATTTCTAAGTGACACGGAGGACAAAGAGTTTGAAGGAACTAAGGATTTGGCGTGACATAGAAGGTTTGAAAAACTATTATGGCTTTTGCGCACGCCCGGTCCTACTCTACTGAGTCGGGGGCCGGCGCTCGGCCGAGTGGCTGTCTGCGAACGGTGCATGGGGCTCGGACATGATCATTACGCACGCCCGGTCCTATGCCATGGAGCTCTCGTGTCTGGAAGTCCACGCCGCCACACGCTTGGAAGTTTGTTTTGTTTAATAAAGAGCCGTTTACCAAACCCACGTCTATCCTTGTACTTTGTTAACGCTACAATATAGTTATATACTAGATCTGTGGAATAAAGACGAGGCTGACATCAGGGCGCACGCGCGGCGATGTTGACAAAGGACGAGGCATTTGATCGATGGATTTAATGGATTTAAAGTGCACGGATGGTTTGATAATATTATTGGCTTATATTATAGTTATTTGAAATATAGTTTATCTATCGTTATATGAGCCTGTGGAATATTTTAAAGTGCAAGCGCCCTCAGCCGCACACACCCATTGTTGACAAAGAACAATCGATGGATTTAATGAATTGGAGTGACACTGATGGTTTTATAAACATGTTATTCATGTAATAGTTGTCCTTAATCACTCTATATATTACGTCAGGCCCGTTCTCAGCTCTTTGTTTGTGTTTGTCACGTTAGCATACCTATCGTTTAGTCTGTTGTTGCTATCGTTTAGCCTGTTGTTGCTCGTTCATGACTGTTTTTGGTGTGGGATTTTGTCGAATAAATTGCCCCCAAAATGCGACTTATACTCCGGAGCGACTTATATATGTTTTTTTTTCACTTTTTGGGGCATTTTATGGCTGGTGCGACTTATACTCCGGAGCGACTTATAGTCCGCAAAATACGGTATATAAGTTATGATTTATCCTGCTTATGGGAAATTGAATGATAGCCCATAGCAGCTGTCACTTTATGGCAGCTGAGGGGTAGTGGTCAGTGGCAGCCTCTATGCAGCTGTGCTTTAAAATCTGACGTAGTACATAGCCAAAGTCCTGCTACTTATAGTACTCTCTGAATGTACCACTGCTCATCTCCGTTAGCAACCAAGCATGGTCGATAAATTATAAATTTCCATGCCAGTAGACTTTCGATGGCGAGTGAATCAACACAAAGAATGTTGGAAAATGTGTTGTAACAGTAGTAGTTGTTGTAATTGAATGTTGTCCACCACATTGTGTTAAATATTGCCCATTCGACAACCGTTGCCGCTAGATCATTTTGGAAGGTTGATTTCCCCCATTTTTGGCCCCTTCTCCCGGGACAAAAAAACAAACGTAACTGATATGCGCCAAAGTGTATTTAAGAAATGAAAATGGTTCTTTCTACATGTAAAGAAAACAATTGCTTATTCATTGATTCAGTTTCACCAAGTTAGAAAGATGCTCCTCGAATAAAGTTTTTCATTTTAATTCACAGTACGTTTTAATGCACCAAATAGGTGACATAGATTGTTGACTTGGACTTAAACATTGAGTGTAGTAGCAAGTACTCCTTTGTGTCTATCTATTTTGAAATAAGGATCAAACAAATGCCAGAATACCTTTAGAACAAGTGTTTGGGTGTGCGGTTTGTGTAAATGCTTATGCTGTAGCTGATAATTTCCTGTTAATTATTGTGACTTGTTTCTTCACAGGTGATGTGTCACCCATCAGTATGTCCCCTATCAGCCAATCCCAGTTCATCCCTCTGGGAGAAGTACTGGTATTGGCTATCTCTGCTATGAACTCTGCGCATAAGCCGGTCACTCAGGAGGCCCTAACGGAACACCTGCAGACATGTTTTCCAGGTAACATTTTACATAAGGCAGACGTCTTTTCCACTCATACCAAAAGCTTACCTTAGTAAAGTAATAAACTTGCAATTGGTTGTTATTGCCTTTACATATCAGTATAGTGTTCTAAAGACACAATTCCACAAAGTGGCCCTGTGAGAATGGTTCGTCACAAAGGTTTGGAACGATTAAAACATTCCAAATTCCGGCCCGCGGGCCAAATCCGCCCCACGGTCAGATTTCATACGGCCCGCAGCTTCGGTCTTATAATGTATTATTTATGGCCCGCCTGCACTGTCAAACTGAATAAAAAAAAAAAAAAATCATGAAACGGTAATTCATCCTATTACCAAAAGGTGGCAGCACCACCCCTCTCCGCTCATTTCTGCCATTGCGACTGCAAAGAAAACAAGGAAATTTGACATTGAGGGCCGTCGCTTTCAAGAGAAATGGGAATTACAATACTTCTTCACAGAAAATCAAGGCAATTTTTTTTGTCTAATTTCTAAAGAGATGGTTGCCTTGTTTAAGGATTTCAATCTAAAGAGACACGATCAGACTAAACATGCTAACACATACGACAAGCTAACAGGGAGTGACCGTGCTGATAAAGTGAAGCAGCTCCTGCCATGGCACTTATTCAAAACTACCACTTGGGAACCAAAAGTTTTTGTCACTTGAATCATGAAGTGTGAATCTAGTCTAAGCAACCATTTTTCATTTGTTCATTATACTCTTATTCATGCAATTATAGAGGTTGTAACTTGTAACTGAAATCCAAGCATAATAATAGTCAGACGCAAATATACACAGGCAGTCTCAAGCACACGTGCACACAAACACAGTCTGAGTTTGTTTATGTGTGTCAGTTAGTATTGGGTTTCCGTCTTAAGTGAACTTGCATCATGCTACTAAAGCAACTGCATTTGCATGATGCAATGAAAGGCAACGTAAAAAAGCCACACGCACATGTGCACCCGCACGCACACACACACACACACACACACACACACACACACACACTGCTGTGTGGCAATTGCCATTGGATTGATGAGTGTGCTTGTCATTTCTTCAACCTGAGTGACGATTTCACATTTCTGACATGCACTCGTGATAATTACCATTAATTTAATGATTGATTGTACTGCTGACACTTGTAAAATATAAGTACTGTATTAGATTAGTTTATAATTTGTAACATTTGCTGATGCTTTAATTTGGTATTCAGTTCAAGTACAGCTAGTATACGGTAGCTTTGACCTTTAAATTATTCAGACAAGAAACCGGTCTAGAAATCTAAAATGCAACTTTATTATGTTTACTATGCAAATGAATCTTATTACGGGTAGACAAAATTTCATCTCAGTTAGCCGCTAAACTAAGAGTGGGATGTGTACGATTGTCTTATTTTTGCAGAGAATGCAAAATGATGAAAAGTCGTTGCGTGTGTGTGTGGGCGTGTACCTCGTAGTTCCATGCATGCATACGCACTGCAGCAGCAGCTTGTCTGTGTGCATCAAGTTGCATCATACTGCCTGGGCCAAGTGGCTGCTGTGATGTAAGTGTCAGTAATACCACCAGACTGATAAAGGAAGAGAGAGCGTAGATAGTCAGCGAGATAAAGAAGTTAGAGGGAGACAGGGATTTGGAGGAGCATTAAGGCCTATAAATAATTGCTGTATTTTCTGACAAGCACATGATTGATTGTACGTCATTTTAACATTCCCCCAAACGCATACATGTCAAAGACAACAGTTGTAGATTAACTCATCAGCTAAATCATTTTATAAGTTTATTAATTGTGTATCTAATGTTGAAAAACAGTCAAAAGACAACCCCCCGGTCCTCCAACTGAGTCATGTTTTGACTGGAATTTTGTCCCTACATAGTACATACTACTTACTAGTGCCAGCATTGAAATCCCAAAATCAATGCCCACAACATCAGTTAAGATAGTTGCTCAGTCTACAGTTTATCAGGATTTTTTGCAGTTTGTTTGTTGTGTTTTTGAATATATAATCTAAAATATACAGTGGCTATAACGTGGTGAAAACACATATTAAATGGGAATCAGCACAAACCTGCCACCATTTAATTTGACTGATTAACCCCAAACAAGTCAGCTATTCTAGCAGGCTTTTTATTTTTTTATTTATCTGTTGATTTGTTTATTTGCTTTCTAACAGCAACCTGAGGGTTATGTACTAACCATGACTTGTAATTGGAACTGTTCATAAGTCCCTTCCCCTTGACAAAAGCCCACACTCCAGGTAAAGAAATACTCAAAAGTATGATGCTGCCACCACAATGGTTCTCTGTAAGTTTTGTATTCTTTGATACTTCTGTATATTTGTGTTGTACAATCCAAGGAGAGCATGCAAGTATAGTACAACAAAAGCAGTTTTTTAATTGAATTTGTGTGAATTGCCCCTTGTCCAACTAATTCTTCTTTGTAACTTTTCTCAGGTGTTCCTACACCAACAGAGGAGGTCCTGCACCACACACTCAACATGTTGGTCCGTGAACGCAAGATCTACCCAACACCTGACGGATATTTTATTGTAACTCCTCAAACTTACTTCATCACTCCAAGCCTAATCCGAACCAGCTCCAAGTGGTACCACTTAGATGAGCGATCTGCTGAGCGGCAACAACAGCAGAATCAGCAGCAGAATCAGCAGACACAGTGCACCTCCCCTCTCTCTGGCACCATCACCGCATCCACATCAGGCGGTGTGCGAGATCGAAGTCATCCAAAATCCAACCAGAACCACAGCGGGGGTGGGGGTGGCGCAGTCGTGGATACCTTTTATAATAACACCTATCGTGGAGACGACCCCCCCAGTCATCATACTACTCTGCAGCTCAGATCCCCCAAAGACCACCGGGAGGCATATTCATCGCCACACTCTCCCCAGTCACCTCCTCAGCCAGTGGCAGGCAACACAGAAAAAAGCCGCAGTACCCTCGGGTTCCCCTTCAAGACGGACACGCTCACAAAGCATCGTGGAGGAGGCGGAGGAGGGACCGGTGAGCTCGAGAAGCAACCGGCAAGTGGTACAGCAAGTCGTAAGTTTGGTTTGAAGCTCTTCCGTCTCAGCTTTAAGAAGGACAAGACCAAGCAGCTAGCCACCTTCTCTGCACAGTTCCCCCCTGAGGAGTGGCCCCTCCGTGATGAAGAGGCACCCAGCCAGCTCCCACGGCATATAGAAATCGAGATTATCCGCAGAATTAACCCCGATCTCACAGTAGAAAACCTTGCTCGGCACACAGCGGTCATGAAACGTCTTGAAGAGGAGCGTGCACAGAGGAGCAAAGCGTCGTCAGCCAATCACAGTTCAAGAAGCAGAAGAAGTGGTGGAAGGCATAGGAAGCAGTCTCAGACCAAACTTAGCCGCTCACATAGTAAGACAAGGGTGTCTCGGGGTGAGCAGAGCGAGAGTTCCCATTTGGAACTAACCGACAGGGACTACAGAGCTTACTCATCGTCACTGGCTCGGTCACCGAGGGAACATGCCTTGGCTATGGAGCGGCAGCGGACGCGTCTTCATTTGGCACATAGCAACCCTAACATCCTTGACTCCTCCCACCTACCTGTCACACCAGAATGGGATGTGTCCGGAGAGCTTGCTAAACGACGGACAGAAATGCCTTTCCCTGAGCCGAGCCATGGTCCATCGGCGCACCACTCCAAAGTCCACCGTTCGCACTCACACACGCAGGAAAGAAAGTCTAGAAATGAACGCAGCGATAAAGCCAAGGAACGCTCCAGATCCATGGAAAATTCAAAAGGACCTCTTGGAACTGGTTTAATTGGACCACCCGGTTACTACGACGATCGAAGCCGTTACTATACTGATGATGGAACCTTACGAGCCAACCAGAGCTCATGCCACTACCCTCACCCCACTGCTCCCTCGGCTAAGCTGCCTGGGGAGTCACTAGTGTTAGATGGTGGCAGGAGTTTAGAGAAATGTAAGAGTCGGGACAGTCTGCCAGCATACTCTCCTAAAACACAGCACAACTCTATCCCTCCAGATGGCTACTTCCAGTGCTCCGGATCTTCTGAGGCTATACTCACAGCCCCAAGCCCACTGGGAACTCTTGGCAAAAGTAGCCAAGATGGGTTGAAATTGGGCTGCACTGACAGGCAAACAGAAAGACAAACACCAGAAGTGAAGGAAGACTTCTCAAAAGTGGGACCTAAAGGTGGCAGCCTGCCTCCAATACCTCTCTCGGTGCCAGATCCTCCTGTTTTGAACGCCCGACCTCCCCACAGTGCCTCCTGTGGTCAAGAAAAACGTAAGGAGATTTTTAGTAAAGATACACTCTTCAAACCACCTCCGAGCCTTCCTTTACCAGGATACAGCTCCTTGAGGAAAACCCCTGTTCTTGCCTCCTCTACTCTGTCTTCATCCTGCGATGCACTTGATTCCCAGGAGGCCTTTGACGCTCCCAAACCTCTGGTTGCGACTCCCTCTGCTCCCATACAGGGGAGCGAACCCACAACCAGTGCTGCAGAGGCCTCCTTTGACTATTACAATGTTTCAGATGATGACGAACTTGAGGAGGGAGGAACTAAAAGTAGAGGAGAGGATGGCAAAACTGGTGGAGGAGTTGTTGGAATGGGAGGTGGTGGAGCAGGCACCATGCAGTGGTTGTTGGAGAGAGAGAAGGAGAGGGATCTACAAAGAAGGTTTGAAAGAACCCTTACTTTCCCTGGTGCTAAAGAGAACCTTCCAGAACCCAGCCAGAACCAGCAGTCGGTGCATTCTGTCAGACTGGACAGCATGGACTCCAGCTCAGTTACTGTTGACAGTGGATTCAACTCGCCAAGGTAAGTATTGGTGTACCCCAGGTATTAATTTGTGGTTATGTGCATGTAGAAGCCAAGGAAAGAAAAGACAATGTCCAAACGAAGCACACGAAGCAAACTGCGATCGGACAAACGGCACAACAGTGGACAGTAGTAATATTGAAATGTACATACTTTATGTCAAAGATGCACACGATCATAGCAACATAGTCAGTTGATACCTGCAACCTTTGGTTCATGTGTCCAAGGTGATTTGACTTAGCCATTGTATTTGCTTACGTTCTCACATTGTTTCTGTTGCAGAACAAGGGAGAGCCTCGCATCGAACACCTCGTCCATAGTGGAGAGTAATCGACGGCAGAATTTGGCTCTGAGCCCCGGCCACCTTGGGATTACAAATAGCAACGGTCCACCTTTCTCATTCCGTGCCATCCCTGAACCAGCTGGCAGCCAATCGGAAAAACTCCAAAAGCCCAACGCCTGCCTTGCATCAATCACCAGCGTCTAAAGGCCATGACCGAGGACAAGAGGAAGTCCTGCTCCGAGGACTGTTAAACATGCAGACTGTCACATGGACTGAATCAGTGGAGCCGCCACGAGACCACTGTGGAACTATAGCTGTTAATACACACATTGACACATTTTACAAAGGAATTTAGACCACCATAAGACTGCTCTCTTCTCTCATAAACACACACCATGCTGTTGGGCAGACTAACCATGTCATTTCATAGCCTTCTGTTTACATAGCGCTTTGTGTTCTTTCACTTACGTGGGTTCTACTTTGTGTGTGTGTGTGCGTGCGTGTGTGCGTGTCTGGGTGTGTGCGTGCGTCCATGTGACTTAGTTTTGTGTGTGTGTGTGTGCCATGTGGGATATGATTGTGTACCAGTAATCTGGAATCTCAGGTCATTTAATTCCAGTCCCATTCCAGCTGCTCCGTATCAGTGCAACTCCGTCCGATGGTGTGTTTACACATCAAAGGGTCTGAGGCTCTACTAACTATTGTTAGTCTACACACATCCATTAGATCAGTTTTTAGAGCATTTTGAACCATCAGTTTGCTTGAATATTATAATATTCAATCTATAGTTCAATATATAATTGATGACAATTATCAAAAATGTGAGCCATACAGATGGTGAGACATAGAATGTGTACCCAACAGGTTCCTTTAAATTGAGGTGCACGGATTGAAGTGTTTAAATCCTGATCAACCACAACGCTGGAGTTCAAACACAGAACTGATCCTGTGGTAGTCACAGACATGCAAAAGTTTACGGTATGTTTTAATGGTGGAAAACTACCACAGTCAGTTAGATTCCCTAATGACTAATGTGAGGGCACTTCTAAAACATTCAGAAGGTGAAATTGAATAACTGAGTTTACCACAGGTAAGGTTAGGAGTTGTACAGCCGACTCACAACAAATGTACCAACAATTTCTTGCTTCTGCTGTGTTCTCTACATCAAAACCTGAAATCAACCTGCAGAAAGATTGCAGCTTTTAGTCAGTTGCAAACGTTTCCTTCCTTTATGAATCCAAACCATATAGTAAGTCCACTGGATGCTGCTGCCTCATGTCTACATCGTTGGCTTGGGTCCTATAGGTGTCGCCATAACACATGTTCGAAAACATTCAACGCTCGTTTTTAGGTTATAGTCTGGTGTGATATGTCATATTGGTCATTTCTGCTGCCAAAATTTATTTGTTTTGGGGGCTCAGTTGGTGTTACAAATCGTAGGAAATATTGGAATTAAAATTTTCCCACCCCTCAGCCTCATATTAGGTTATCGTTTTAGCAATCATTTCATTGGCCTGCTCCAATGCAATATAGTGACCCTCGGAAGTTACACACAATCACAAGCGTTATGGCTAAACCCATGTTTTGAATTATGAGGAATGCCCTGGTATGATCAAATTTCAATTGTGTTTTTTTTTACCAAATTTATGCTCCCAAGTAGTTTCACCTGGGTAGAAGTTACATAAAGAAAACACGCACACCTTTGCCTTAGGGGAGGCTTGTAACTCGTTCTGGCTTCTCTGTGTTGGCTACTTGTTTGTTTATAGCGTGACGTAGTACCTCTTAGTCTTTTAAGATTTGTTTTCTTGACGATTGTTTTCTGGCATTCAGTAGTTCTACACCAAATTTTTATGTCTTCGAATCATTGAAATAAGGTTTCATCATATCAGCATTTCTCAAACGCTTTGCTACATTCCCAACCTGACCACAGATGACGCAGGACATGAATGCTGATCTGACCCTCACCACCACCACTAAAACCACAAAACTGATATTGTTAGCACATAAGAAAATCAGCCGTATTGGATTTTCAATATGGCAGCCACTCCATAATCATTTTAATATACACCATGACATTATTTATACTAACAAAATAAGTTTAGACACCAAATTTATGATTGTGTGTATCATAGAAGGGTCATTATCTAGCATATTCAACATGGAGATGTCCATTTTGAAAATGATGTCATAATGGTTGAACTCCAAAATTTCAGGCTGTTTTTAACTCTTAAACATTCCAAAAAAAGAATCAAATCAAATTTGGCAAGAACCTTTAATTTTAGTCATATTTCTGACATACTGCGCCAGACTATTATGGTATTGCTTGTATGCAGTATGAGATTCACAACTGTATACTTCTCGTAAATTTGAACCCACATAAAATGTGAACAATTCTAAGATTTGTTGTACAGGCATGACTTAAACCTGGGTATCCGCGGGGTTGTAAAAGGTATTAAAAGGTAGTAAATGAAATTAGTAAAATATAACACTATTAAAAAGTAGTAAATGCCATTTGAAGAGGTATTACATTTTCGAACTTCTATGCAACTTTAAGACTTTTTCCCATTTGTTTTAAGTGCTGGCCTATTCCCTAATAATCACGCAACTTCATTTATTATATAAATTATATGTGCGAGTAGGACCGGTGAACTACAGTATGCTGTAGTGTGCGGCATTAATGCAATCCTGTGGATGCCAACAACCATTAAATGTTCGATAAAAGTCTCAATACGTGTTCAAAGAAAAAAACAGACATACAAGTTCGGTATTTAGAAAATAACGGTGTGACTTTCGGATATTTTGATTCCGAATTCCAGAGACGTGCGAGGGCAGATAATCTGTCAGCACATCAAAATTAGGAAGTGTATTTTCAATTGTAAGAGAGCGAACCAAATATAATAGATACATACAGGCGGACGCGCGTTTGTATTGTGCGTCGACGCATCCCAAGCAGCATAATTAACGTGCCACATTTCACTCATAGTAATGTAACGGCGTTCAACAATGAATTTAGTAATTGAGTAGATTATCCGTTACTGGGAATTTATTATCGCCTTTACTTCTAACGCCATTAGTCCAAACACTCAGTAAATAATAAATATTTTCATGGATTGTTGATTATTTTAATGATTTATCCTACTGTTGATCATCTGTAATAGTAGCTATAATATTGGCAAAATGACAGTAATCTGTAACTTTATTCATAACCCGTAACACTAAAATTTGAAAGGTTGTCATAGTTGCAGCTGGAAGTCGTGTTGGTATTAAAAAGTATTAAATTCCACTTGAGAATTTTTGTATATCGCCTGTAAAGGTTTTTGAGCATATTTTATACATTTCTGATATATATTAAAAACAAAGAACAGAAATGTCTCAATTTGGAACCCATTGTAAATGCTCATTACAGCATTAAACAGTATGAATCACAAACACAAAAACTGAAGCAGTTAAATCAAAAAACTTTGGTCAGCACGACTGCAGTGTCTCTAGAGGTGTGTTAGGTTTTAATAAATAATTCCACTATCAGTCAACCTTGATAAAACACTTCTAGTGCCGATTGTATTGAGTATATTGTATCATGGCATGAATAAATCAGATGGTCGGGAACAAACTTTAAGTGATTGCAGAAGCATTCAGTGGACATGAATAATTTTGACATGTAACCTGCCGAAAGTAGCCCAAAGCTGATTGCGTGCCATCGGAGTATGAACACATCCAGAGCGTGATATTTGAATGCAAAATGAGCAACTGTACTGGTATTTGAGTTTCCATTAGGATTATGGGATTGTATGGTTTTGAAAATTAACATGAATCCATTTAAGTGTTGTTCACAGAGTGCAGGGTTGTGGGGTTTTTTTTCTTCCGTATTTATTAATACAGAATGAAACATTCATAAATATCCAATTCTTGACTAACTGCGTTTTAAATTGTGAAATTCCTGAGCCATGCTCACTCATGGTGCTAAAAATGCATTATGGTCAGTGATGATGATATAGTTGGAATATAGTATTAAATGGCTGCTTACTAGTGATCATTTCACCTCCATACTAATGGCAATGATTATACTGTATTTCCTATTTAAAAATCGTATTCGTTTCACACAAGACTGAGCAGGAGGACACGGTGACTCATTTGTGTGCTAGATTTTTAAGCCTGCGCCGAAACAAGTCGGGCTGGTCGATCATGGGGAATCCTGTAGTGATTTCGGTCCAATCGTGGTCCTGATCTGAGATCCATCCTTCTGCAGGCTCAGGAAGTTTGTCAGCCATCCTGATGTTGTCGTCCTACAAGCTCCTCTTCAACTACCTCCACAACAGCAAAAACACAGCCCGTCCTTTCCATGATCACACTGTCATCAGCCTCTGGCCTGTGAATGTCTGCACATACGTACATACAGCCCGTACACACTACACATCCAAGTGCTGGACTCCCTGCCCATTTATTTTTCTTTCTTCAGCAACTGTCACAGCGTAGCTGCTAATAAGCGAGTGAGCCAAGTGCGAAGATGCACGGAAAAATCATCTCAGATTGGGGATATGCACATTGTAAAGTTCCACTTACAGCTCTCTAGAACACCAAACAACAACATATATATATCTATATTTTAAATAACCTTATGGTGTACTACAGCTTTATCTTCTCTGTACCAGAGTATTGAAGTTTGTGTTCTACTAAGACGCTTTGCTTTCAACTCCCCAGAAAGAGGTTTCAATTCCGTTTATCCCAGCATACAAGCTAGTAATAAAACCTCTACCAAGCGGTACCGTTGGGTTTGGTACAATACCCCAAGCATCAAACCTACAGACACACAAGCTTGCGCTTGATAAGGGTTATTGATCCATACCACTGATATGTACTACTAGGTAAAATGTCGTCAAAGACTCAAGACCATTCACACTCTGAGGTACTTTCCACTTCTTGGAGCGCTGCAATGCAACGAAATTCTAAACCAGTGTCTGCAATATTGCAAAAATAGAATGTACAGTAGTTATTTGATCCGAAATCTCATGAAGCATTCTCTGCTACAACCCTGATCACTCGGCCTCTAGTCCGTCATACATAGTTGCAGTTGGGCTCGAGTGCCAAGTCTATGGGAATGTTTATCACCTGTACCTACTCTTGCTTAGTTTCCCGTTCTTTCAATTAGACACAGTCATGGTCTAGTTTCAATTCTAATTCATTTTTGTGGTCTCACCTGTTCTGTAAAATTCTGTACCACTAATCTTGGATTAACGACTGAGGTCAGGACTCCAATGAGACATTTGATCCATAGAAATACAAGGGTCTAACGCCTAGTTCCATCTGTAAAATAGGGCTGTAGTCTCTTGTACGGTGAAGGTCAAGAGGCTCTGTACCTCATGTCTGATATTTGCACTGCCCCGTTTGTCCCAATCACTGACTGGCCCAAAGGCCATCCATCAACTTTATTGTCCATCAACCAGCCATAGGTCATATGTAACTGTCCATCCCTTTTCTACACTGACAGTCCATGAAATGTCTTCCCTTAACATCGGCGGTGCGTTCTAAAACTTGAGGTTCAACAATAGCATTGCTTCAAATGGTGACATACCTGTAAATGATGTTTATCTGTCATGCCTAGTCAACTAATTTAAACAATAAAAAGAGGGATTTTTAAAAAAATGTCTATAATATCTGGAAGTCCCTTTGATGTTAGTACTGGTGTTACCATTGTTGTAGTGTACGTGATGCCCTATGGGGATTGTGTTACTTTTTAAGATAATAAAATAATGATGTTTGGTTATACTGGCGTGGTGTTTTGATCCAGAGTATTTAAGCACCAGTCACATGTGTGTATGACAGTGTTTAGGAAACGTACCGTTGCCCAAAATGTTAATTTGATTAAACAAATTTTTTAAGAGGGGGGACCAGCTCTCTATACCCTCGGGAGGATCCTCGAGAGTGCATGGGAGTTTGCTCAACCAGTCCACATGTGTTTTGTGGACCTGGAGAAGGCATTCCACTGTGCTTTGGGAGTATGGGGTGCCAAGGGCGGTTCGGTCCCTGTATCATCAATGTCAGAGCTTGGTCCGCATTTCCAGTAGTAAGGGTTGGACTGCTCTTTGTCACCAATTCTGTTCATAACTTTTAGGAACAGAATTTATAGGCGCAGCTGATGCATTGTGGGTGTCTGGTTTGGTGACCTCAGCATCGCATCTCTGCTTTTTGCAGATGATGTGGTGCTGTTGACCTCTTCAGGTTTCTGTAACAGGGGACTGAACCACCAAGGTCCCTCCCTTTGGCTGCCACCCACCAAGCCCACTGCGCATTTGACCCGTCCATTTTCTGGGTCCTCACCTAGAGCCTTTTTTTCTACATGGGTGACCTTTGCAGGGGCATAAAATCCCAGACGACTCCTAGCTCCTAGGATCATTGAACCATGCAAACCCCTCCACCACAACAAGGTTACGGACTCATGAATTGTTTAAAAAGTTTTTTGATCGTGTTCAAATGGAATAACAGTACATTGGCTTACAATGATTAATCATTGTTTTCCATGAACACATATAGTGTTATGGAATAAAATGCTAACAATATCAACACAGAATTATGTTTCAAATCAAAGAAAATTTATTTATAGAACAATAAAGAAAGTTACAGAAATTTGCATTGAATATCAAAATATTTATAGCACAGTATAGTTGCATTTTTCCTGGACAACATGTACTCACTTCAGTCAAAAAATCTCAGGGTTCTTAAAAGGACTCTGAAAAGACATTAACTTGTAATTTAAAAAAACAATATGTATTCATTCTATCTATCTATTCATACTATCAGTGTTATCTGTATTCTATTTTACTTTCATATCTGGGCTTTTTGTCCTTCTAAATCACACTCATAATTAAGAATGTTTGGAGTTTCTTCAATTAAAACCTAATCCCAGTAGAAATTCCAAAACACCATTCAAGATTCGTAATTGATGTGCCAGCTCTTGGTGGTTTCAAGCAAAACTGTATAGGTTGTTACATTTCTTTTGCCTGTACACTTTAAAAATAATGCCGCAGTGCCAGCAGGGTTTCTAATAAAGCTAACCAGCAGATCCACTGGGTTGTGGGTAAGTGCAGACCACCAGAACTGTTGAGGAGATTCTCAACCCGGGACCAGGACCCATTATTTGGCAAAGGTTCCACTCCCAATGTCCGACATAATACGTTATAGACGTCCACAGATCGGATAGGAAGAGCTCTGAAATTCTGCTTGAAGTCTACATGAAAGGAAGAGGACAATATCTTATTTTGAGAGCAGTTAACTCATTTTTACACTTGTACGACAATAAAGACTGTTAAAATGTTACTTTTAAGACTCCCTGTAAGGTCAAGACTGTGCAGTACACTTATGTTTATGATGTCTGGAACATTGTCAGTTATCTTTAGTCAAAAATTTACCTTTTACTAAAGGAACCCATGAACTTAGTACCAAATAGATCGCAAACAGCCCATTATTCATTGCTTATCACCTGACTTGTACAATGGAAAATGTAATTTGAAAGTTTGTGGCAATTGTTTTTGCATCAATGTTTTATTTGTTTTGTTTGTATCATTCCTGTGTTTGCAGCAATTGGCCGCTTGCTTGCAGCATTTCTTACTTGCCGTGTTTTTGTTTTGCAATTGTTTCCTGTGTTTTTTTTAGTTTGCACTTTTGTTTGCATCTTTTCTTTTCCTGCGTTTGCCACATTTGCCCGTTTGCAGGGCGTTTGCCCCTGTCGGCCACTGTAGCTTACAGAGGCAGTGCAAAAAAGAGCAGGGCGCGGGCGCAAGGGACAGAAGTAGATATCTACTATCTACGACATGTCTAGTTCACATGAATTTTGAAGAATGATTGCAGTTTCATGACATTGAGGAACGTAAAGCTTGTTTACATTAAACGTGCGGTCATGTGGTTGGTTACCATGTAGTGCAAAACCTTGCGTTTTTGAGGAACAGATAAATTTATATTATGTTCTGTTGTGTATCTACCCTAGAATGGATCACGTTCCATCCCATCCAGCTTCGAGGTTCAACTTTAAACAGAAATGTAAGGCCACTACTTTTGTCACGCTGTTTTTTGCCTTAAAAATCAGAAGCAAAATGAGACTTAAACAGTTCAAATACAACTTATTGTCAATACCCGGTCCTGCTGCCAAGAAAAAGCCGCCCATGTCTTTAAAATCATTGTCGTAACCATGCCAGCCGTTTTGCCATGCTGAGGTCTCCCCACTGGAGTCATTTTTCCAGTATGGGAGCTTATCCTTATTCTGGGAAAAACACATTCACAAACATACATTATATAATATCTGGACAAAACATAACCACTATGATGTCAGTGTCAATTTCACATGTACAGTTGATAATATTTGTGTGGATATAGGTTTGTCTAATTTGACTATAATAAATAAAGTACATCAAGACTGTTGATGTACCTGAACGATGAACCAGCCAGGATCAGCCACCAGTGTCAGAGGGGCAACAAACTTTCCTGCTTTGTAATGGAAGCTGTCAGGGATATCCTCTCTAGCATAAGCACGCATGTTTGGCAATTTGGACAAAGCTGCATGCACCTGCAACAAACACATGTGGCGTAAACAATGGCACACATCTGCATGCATCCAATTCTGATCTCACCTGTTGGAACTTGTCTCCTTGGATCCACAAACTGACAACTGGTCCTTTGTCCATCATCTTGACAACATCTGACATGTTGATATACTTGTCCAACTCAATCACCTTGTCCATCCATTCAACTTTTGTCATGCCGTGGTCTGAAAACATCACAACGTTGACCTGATTCAACATGTCCTTCTCCTGAAAAAAATACCAGTATAGAAGATGTGAATGACAAGTAATTATAGGAAAAGAAAGGTAAACCAGTATTTGTAACAATATTTACAGCTTACTAACCTTAATTTTGGAGTTCAGCATCTGCATTGCAGTGTCCAGTTGTTGCAGTGCTGTTTTGATCTGAGGAGAGTCTGGACCAAAGTGGTGTCCCTCTACGTCGATTTTCTCATAATATATTGCTGCCATGTTTGCATCACCTGACCTACATATTCACACAGACTTTTAAACACGACTTGTAAAAACTAATGATGTGCAAATGAAGCTTCAGGATGATTCATGAACCCGTTGTTGTGTTTACTTACACCTCTAGATGGCACTACCTGTTCACCGAAGAGCTGAAAGCCCACCGACTTGCCATTTCTTAAAACCCTCACTTTAAACCAACATTGCCATCTCGAGGAGCCAAAGAATACAACAACCGGTTCATGAAGCTTCATTTTCCCATCACTGGTAAAAACCACAAAACAATAACTGTACGTATTTAGTTCGCACTAAACAACCACTGTGTGAAAGTAATGTGCATATATTCGGTAGTTGCAGATCATTTGTCGCAGACGGTTGGGTTTTACAGACATGTGATTCTTACTTGAGTATGTTGAGAGAACGTTCAATTGAATCGGTTAGGTTTGCCATTGATGGATTGTAGACGTACTCTTCACAGAATGTTGGGCGAACTCCCAGAATCTCAACCTCACAGCCTACAGACACACAAGGACAAATGTGAGACGTTAATGGTGTTTATTTATAGTTACAGCATTTATTGTTAAACATGGCAGATTCTGTTGCTTCCTGGTCAGCACTGTTAATTTGTATCTGAGTTATGAATCTGAGTTCAAGAAAGAAATGATTGCAAAGACACAGCACTGTACTGGTTGATTTTAACAATGATAGCCTCACTTTGTTCACTTTGCCCTCCAAAAGAAGCTATGACTACAATGTGGCCCGCGAAAAAAAAGAGTTTGACACCCCTGCTCTATAGTCTGACTCATTCAATACATTGAGTATCCTCCACTGGGAATCCACTCATAAGGCCGCCTTTGCACAAAGAGTACAAATGTGAAATCAGAGAGAGGGGTCTATAGACAATTCTGAGTCTTTAATTTATCTAACATGCATGTTGTCTAACATGCTTTTGTCTGATCCCTCACCTTGGACCTGGGTGGCCCTGCCCGGACATAAAGCCCCAGACAACTTAGTTCCTAAGATCCCTGGGACACACAAACCCCTCCACCACAGAAAGGTGACAACTCACAGAGGGGACAATTATATTTCTCTTTTAATTTAAAATGCATAAGAGCATGTTCGTCAGGGTGATATAGTGTGTAACTACCTGGCCAGTAGTACATAAAAACTTTCTTTCCAAGCTTCTGCAAAGTGACCCATAGTGGCTCTGATCCATTCCACCATAAAGGCAACCTGCTGTCGGAATTGATCCCGATCAGAAACTCCTTTCCAGAGGATTCATCCCACATGTAGTTTCCAGTCATCTGATGGACATCACAGTGACGACCTGTGAAAAAGAAATAATATTCATCATCCAACATCAGCCATTTTCTAGAGCATTTGTCCTCATTAGGTTGAAGGTGACCTGGAGTCTATCCCAGCTACCTGTCTGAGAGGTGGGTACAGTAAAACCTCTACTTACGAACTTAATTCGTTCCGTGATCATGTTCGTAGGTAGGAATGTTTTTAAGTAGAGGCGTGGAAGCTCGTTTGAGGACGACTGAGAGAGATATGAATGATTGCAAAATGTAAATTGCATGTTTAAGTGCTTTACCTTGAAAGTACCTTGCTATAAAAGTAGGCGCTTGAGAGACGGGGTTGGTAGGGGGAAGTGGGAGAATCGTGTGCGTACATTTGCTACACCTTCTTCTAACTTCCTCGCAGCTTTTTGCACTAGCTTTCTTCTGAGATATGATTGACTACAAAAACTACAGATGAAGTAGTCAATATGCTAACGCAGGCTGAGACGAATACAGGAAGTGGCCGAGCGAAGGGGAGAGACACGCACACACACAATGTCACCTGACACGCTATGACAGTGTCGCTCACGGGTTCGGATGTCGAATTTGTTTCGTAAGTGGAGATATAAGAATCTTGAGGCTCTGATTCATAGCTCGATATGTTCCTAAGTATAGGCATTCGAAAGTAGAGGTTTCACTGAATACTGGTTACAAATTCACTTGCAGAGCAGAAAAAGACAATGAACCATTCATTCACACCTATGGACAATTCAGAAACTTCACAATGATATTTTTGGATTGTGGGTGACACATTAAGTAACCTGAGAAATCTTCTATGCAAAGATTAGCCATCCAATCAAGTCATAAAACAGATGGGTGTGAAGCAAGACCAGGTGTGTCCCAAACTTTTCTTCCAAGGGCCGGATACGGAAATAAAATAAAAGAATAAATTTATAATAATAATAATTTCCATTTTCATTACTTATGAAGTGCATAACAGTCACTTCAGATTTATTTTACATCATTAAGAATACAGCATATATGTTTTGGGGTAGACAGCCAGATTTATTCAAAACTACATTCAAATTGAAATTCTCAGCAATCCAAAAGACGGCAAGAGAAACTGCTTCTCTATTTGTGCCTGTGTGTGAGTCCAGTCAGTTGATTGTTTGAACAGAAAAAACACATACATCAGCAGATCAACAAAGGAATAGGCTTGACAGCTTGTATGCTATTGGCCTGGACAGATTGTTGTTTTAGAGCTTCTAAACGTGGTGAACTGCTATACGCAGACATTTTAAACTCGAGAATGGGGGAGGGGGGCTCCGGCATTTTGACCAGCTACAGCATGCCACCTCTGAGTATACAAAAATCATCCATCCATCAATTTTCTATTCAATGAGGACCGCGAGGGAGCTGGAGGCGATCTCACCTAACTATAGGTGAGAGTTGATGCGCACCCTGAACTGGTCACCGGTCAGTTATATAGTTCACAGAAACCATGAGACTCTATGCAAAAGATGCATTGACTTACCTTCATTCAGCTTAATCTTAGCACATACTAAGCCTACGATCTTAATAATCGTTTGACAACTTTCCAACAAAATATCTTAAGCTATTTCCTTGATTCATTAAAAAAGAATTCTAATTCTAGTACCAGTGCATGACAGAAATGTACAGCTAAATTGCCTGCAGGATTTTGCTGTTTTCAGCATTGTGGTTACAGTACGGGAACTGACTGCATGATCTGTAATGAACATGCAGTCAGTTCCCGGACTGTCATAAGTGTGTCATCAGCATTCTGCATGATTGCTCACAAGGAGGAGGAGAGGGGTCTCCAACAATTGGTGTCATTACTTGTCAGAGTCAAGCTGAACAAATGTAAGCGGCTTTTCATACAGCAATCCTGCGATTGCCTGGCCAAGTTGTGATTGCTGAAGTAGAAAATATTGTTGAAAACTATTTGTACTTTGTCAGGTTCTGGCAGGCAGATTCAAATGATATTTTTATGTTGATGTAATACAATACACCATTTTGATTTGAATAACTACACTATGCCATTTAAAGGGACTCATTTTTCCCACGAATCAAACCTGTTTCCTTAATCCCGTTATGAGTGGTTTGTTCCATCAGAAGTGACATTGGCCTTGATATGGAACAATCTTTGACTACAATTGCATGGTAGCAGAGGTCAAAATTCAAATGAATTGAGCTACTTGCCTCTTTAATGATCAACAGAAATAATTTCCAGATAGACGTCAATAAAGCTCTGAGTAAGAGTTGTTTTATGTCAAATGTTTACAGCCTATGTCATCCATGAATGTCACATTGGTACTTTTTATATTATTACTCAATGCATGGTGCATTCATCCTCACATTCATACTGATATCATTCTGGGCACTTAAAATCAATTAAGATAAGTCTGGTTCAATGAGGATAAAGAGCAGTAACTTTAATGATACATTATATAATGTCAATCATTACAGTCCATCTTAGGGTAGGAAAAAAACAACCATTCACACTCGGCCGACCATGCATGTTTTTGGGATGTGGGAGGAAACCGGAGTACCCAGAGGAAACCCATGCAGGCACGGGGAGAACATGCAAACACTACACAAGGAGGTTGAAGCTGAAATTAAACCCTGCACCTATGAACTGTTAGGCGAACGTGCTAAGCATATTCGAATGCTTTTTGCATTCTTCACATCATTTGAAGCTTCTAAGTATGTGTAACATAGATGTATAAAGTTACAAATTTATTAGATCAAATTAAAAACAAAAAATGAACAGGACCTAATGTTTTTCAAAGGGTTAAGGGGAAAAAAAATCAATAGACACCTACACTGTGACCTTGCTTAATGTTTTGGTTGTCATACTTTACAAATGTTGGAGAGGTATTGGCCTCAACCCACTGCAAATGCTTTCCAATACTAGCCTAGTACATGTTTTGTACAAATGAAATTCTTTTACGGACTTCTCCAGCTGTTCTTTGGCATGTTTAATGTAGAGAGGGGAGTGAGAGACAAGCAGAGAGATATGAGATACTTCAAATACTTTATAAATTAGAACATTTTATCACTTCTATTTTAGAAAAATGAAAAAAAAATATGACCACAAACATCCTGCAGGAGAATGTCAAACGGTTCTCACAATTAAGTAATGAAAACTGAAACAAACAAAATATTTTAGGGCAGCACCCCGGCCACAACTCAGTTCTGTGTGTAGTCAAGGGGATATTTCCATGTTCTATTTGATTTTATTGACATAATAATTGGCCGAGTGTTAACGTTTCTACAGCTAGGAGTCTATATTTGTCAGCGAATAAGTTGTTTTTGCTGTACAGCACTTTGTATGCAGCAGCGATGGTCTAGTTCTATAAATACAGTTTAGTTGACAGCTGGGTAGTGAGGACATACTAGTAGAAATAAACTAAAGTGAGAAAATCTGCCAGGAGATGGCACCAAGAAGCCAACTCCTGCTCCCTTCGCTCATTTCTAAATATTGTACTAGAATTGTATTTTAAAGAATATTTGGCATGCTTACGACACTTTTTTTGGGGGGGTTAATTTTTTTAATCAGAAGACATGCAAGTAAACTTTTCTAAATGTTTTTGTGCTAATTCCAAATATGCTGTATCAGTTTATGGAGTAATATTGATGATAATAATATGTAATATGAAATATTGTAATATATCGCATGGTAAAATCTGTACTGTGCAATCTTTAATAGATCAAACTTAAAAACATGAAATATGAAAAACATGAGCTAGAAAAGAACAATATTTAAATCCGGATTCAAAATATTTTTAGGCACATAAAGCCCTCACATTAAATTTAGCTCTTGACCAGTATTATTCATCTATTCAAAGCACAGATTTGACAAGTTTTGAGTTAAATTTATTTTATTTTTAGCCTGTTATTCAACCAATTTGATCAATTCAGTTAAGCTTTGACAAATTTTGAGTTAGAATTTTTTTAGCCTGTTATTCAATCAATTAGATAAGTTCAGTTAAGATGGTTCATCTGATTGGACTGTGGCGTGTGTTAACAAAAATAAATGACTTCGGCTATGGGTGCACCTTTTGATTTGAGCATCTGCCCAAAACAGCCAACTCGTAAATACCACATAGCGCTCTGAATAAGGATAGTAACTGCTTCGGGCTCATGAAATAATCAAATCTGCGTCATTTGGAGATTGATCAGTATTACCTGTCATTAATGAGTAGTAGTTCGGGTAGGATAAACTCGGGAAGTCCGGCTTCATGGCGTCTACTTTCACCCCTCTGGACACAAGCTCCTTAAAGCCAGGTAGTGAGTTCAGGTCGTCCAGGTAGTCGTAACGAAAACCATCGATCAGGAACACGAGTAGTGGATGGACCGCAAGACACAGCTGCCCCGCTGCCATCAGCAGCAGCACGGACACCAAGGTAAATGTGGAGGAGCAGGCCATGAGTGCTTGTCTCCTCTTCTTCAGCTATTGAGCAACTGGGAACTGTGGAACCCGTTGACAGCAGGACCATTCTGCCCAGTGCGCCGGGGAGGGGGAGCGGAAGTTACAACATGGACCAAAATAAAACTTTGACCGATGATCCTTGATCACCGCTCCTGGACCCGAAAAACAGTAAAGCCACCATTTAGTTTCGTATGACCACTCTGAAGCCGCCTTGTTCATTTAAATTCGTCAATTCACATTTCATTTGCGATACTGTCATAAGCTTGCTACATGAAGAAAGTAAACTTTATTGGGCTTACAGTACTTTTTCGCCAGGGGCGGCCCTAGCCAATGCGATGACCATCACATTAATTAAAAGGTAAGAGGCAACCTTTTCGTGATTTCATGACTGTTTTTCTAAACAGACAAATCATGCCGGCAGGCAGAGACACGTGAAGGGAAGGTGCTTTTTCCAATTTACAAAATACAGACGTCTTCTTCGGAAGGACGTTCTTGTCAGTCCTCAGGAAGACCATACTTTTTTTGTTTCTAATGGTTCTTTCGGCAGCCACTGTGACAAGAGGCGTTGCAAAAATCCTAAGGGCAATCACACATGGGAAATTCTGTCCGTTTCCCTTTCATATCAAGCAGAAACGTCAGAAACAGATTCGTACTGATCTTCTGTTTTCATGCTTTCCTATGAATTGTGTGCTGATTGTCATGGGGGGCCACAAGGTGACGCTATTAATTGATAGTCAACATTGTAAAGTAAAGGATTTAAAAACAATGATCCTAAAAGAAAAAAAATCATATTTATAGAAATGATATTGATATGCCAGTATAATTATATAATCTAATTTGCTATATTTCAAGACTGATTCAGGACTATTTCGGAAATTAAAAAAAAACGTGTTCCCAAATAGATAATTTGGGTATATACTAGTTCATTTTTTCCTGTTTGTTGTCCATCAGGTAACTCGTGAAAAACACATTCGATCTAATCGTAATTCGATGCTTCAGTGTGAAAAGTGGCCATAGCTGTCAGATGGCAATTCCCATGTCCTGGTGACGCCCCACGCGTGGCGGACACTGTAGCTGTGGGAACTGTGTTCATTTCTGACGGTCATCACTCAGCAGTATGGACAGCGAAGATGAGAACGTGGAGGAGGCCGTGGAAGGTAAGACAATAGAGATGCTCCGCATTTAAAAGATATCTGAGATCTTGGTGGCAAATCTCTCTCGAATGTCCGCACGACAGCTCGCTAGTGGGCCCCCACGGCAACTTGACGCACCGGGGACTCGATTTCACAAAGAAAGCCGTCTGGCAGGCGCACGAGAGCGGTCTGGCTTCTCCCACCCTCACGCAGCAGCTTCCGGTGTCCCCGAAAAGGGAAAAAGAACATGAAAATGCAAACGTGCATTATTCAGCAGTGGTGCAGGAATGCATGTCTTGTTCCGATCGGTTTTACATCAGTATATCTGAAATTTAATTGTTAAAGGTGTCGGTCGTATTATGGACCCGAACTGCACATTCGACAGATATAAACAATCGTTAAACAGCCTGACTCTAAGACGTAAACCGCAGCATGAGCATGCGGAATCTGAGATGATTGTCACATGTTCGGGTCAAAATGCTCGGTGGTCACTCTGGGACAGGGATAGCGCTACACCGGGGCTAAACGGGTCCGTAGCCCCGTCACATATCTGTGTAGCGGTAGCCCCAATTAATCCCCTTCAGCATTTCGAATTTGATATTTTAAAATAATCATAAATTATTTTATTTTATGTATCGTTCAAGCCCCCCTGTTGTTCTTGTAGGGGAAATGGTATGAGTAGAGTAGAGTAGAGTAGAGTAGAGTAGAGTAGAGTAGAGTAGAGTAGAGTAGAGTAGAGTAGAGTAGAGTAGAGTAGAGTAGAGTAGAGTAGCGTGCCTTTATTGTTATCGAAGAGCAAGTATACAACAGAATTGGTAGCACCGCTCCATTGGTGCTTAGTAGAGGGAAGAAGGTAATACATATGTCTCAAACCTAAGTTTGGACATGCTATGAGGTAAGTCCATCACCCAAATTTGTTTATTGTCTAAAAAAAAAGTATTAATATTGAAAACATTGAATGGCAGGTGATGTATTTAGGGATGTGCTGTCCTTAAATTATGCTTCATAACTTTAGTCTTTACAAATTTTATATTTTATAATTATTCACCAAGTTCAATACTGTTTAGGTCCGCTAGATGAAGATGAACAACCTCATGGACAGTGCACAGTGACCTACTCATCCAGTGATCGCTTTGAAGGACACTTTATACACGGAGAGAAAAATGGGAAGGGCAAATTCTTTTTCTTCGATGGAAGGTATTTTCATTTGAAGATATTGTTGAGTTTCATTACTTTGACTTGACATTTTTAAGTTCGCAAAGTGGTGTTCTCTCACAGTACCTCGGGCTTGTACCTTGAACACTGAAATAACAGCCTCCATATACTATTCAAAGGGGAAAAGTGGTGAAGTCACATTTAGAATTCAAAGTTTTCCTTTGTTTCCTTAGTTGAGTAGCCTTGAGTAGTCAATCATATGAACCAAAAGACATCTCCCTTTCACTCATCGTAATAGCTCTCTAATTCTTTAATGTCCCCTAGTAATAAAGAAACAAATCACTTGATTAAATAAAAAATTGGTAAAGGTCCTAGTCCCAAGACACTTTAATGAAGTACTGGATCAAATTGATTCAATATGTACTAATTTTGTTCAGGTTATTTAATCGAGAGAGCTCTGCTATTTTTCTGCCTCATCTGCTCAGTACCTTGGAGGGCTTCTACGTGGATGATGTTCTTCAGGGACAGGGCGTGTATTCATATGAAGACGGAGGTGTCATGCATGGCACGTATGTGGATGGTGAACTCAACGGGCCGGCTCAGGAGTTTGACATAGAGGGTCGCCCGGTGTTTAAGGGCCAGTACAAAGACAACATCCGCTGTGGGGAATGCTGGGCGTACTACACTGTGAGTCATCTCTGACTTACCACCTATAATTCTACAGAAGCATGGAGCTGCCAGTGTGAAGTAAAAATGTTTTGACTGGCAAGTACGTTAAAACGTACTCACAAATACACTCGAACGTACGTAGTTGTAGCTAAATGCTACCAACGTAACTTTTTTTCCTCATAATGCAACCGGGTATTGACTTGTGCATGTGTGAGTGAAAAAGCTATTTTGTTTTAATCATTTGGCCTACATTATACCAATATGTTCACAAAAATGAGGAAACTTGTTTATTCATACATTTACGGTTTTATTGTGTGTATGTGCATACGGAAGTCCATAATTGATTTTTTTATTTAAAGTGTTTTATTTTTTATGTTTGTATGCACCGCGTTGCATTCAGGATGGAGGCTGTGTGTTTGGGGAAGTGAACGAGGATGGAGAGTTGACTGGTGATTCATTAGCGTACGTCTACCCCGATGGCCGCACAGCTCTTCATGGAAGTTTTGTGGATGGTGAACTGATCCAGGCCCAGCTCGCCACCCTGATCCTCACTGAGAATGGAAGACCATCTTTTGAGGTCACACCGAGTAGTGGTAAGCAATGTACTTTTTTGCAGTATTTCACTGTATTTTACAGGGAAACATATTGCAACTTGTTAAATTATAGGGATTCAGCCGGGATGGTCCTTTTTCCACTAACAATCAAAATTTATTTATTTATTTTTTAAATCAGGTAAATGATTTCAACTTGTATTTTCAATTTTTTAAATTTATTTTTGAGAAATCAGTAAATAACCAAAAACCACCGTCCAGAAATGAGGAATATGGCTACACCGCCACCCCACTGTGTCATCCTAATGTCTGTAAAGCACAATACAATTTCAAATGTGGTTCTGCTTTTTCAAGGGGCTGTATATACATATGACAAATCTACATCCACTTGTATTGCTACCCATGCTATGCTGCCAGATCCTTACGAAAGCCAAAGGTACTGAAGGATAGCTTTATGTAACGCTTGGACGCAAAGTTGCAGGACTTATCCATATTTATGGTTTTTTTTTTTTTTTTTTGTGTTCAGGGTGTTTGTGGCAGACTCCTTGATTAAAGGAGCTGGACAAGGTCTGTTTGCCAAGACAGATGCTGAAAGAGACACTGTGATGGCCTTTTATAATGGAATACGAATCACACACTCAGAGGTGTGGAACCTGTATGCTTTTGCTTGCTGTGTGGATTCTCATTGAACCTGTTTTCCA
The DNA here is from genome assembly GCF_059516105.1 of Syngnathus floridae. Classification (NCBI taxonomy): domain Eukaryota; kingdom Metazoa; phylum Chordata; class Actinopteri; order Syngnathiformes; family Syngnathidae; genus Syngnathus; species Syngnathus floridae. The sequence goes on along the minus strand of NC_142413.1, from coordinate 11,251,999 downwards.
CTAATCCTCAGGTGGACAATAGAGACTGGACGTTGAACGGCAACACAATCTCACTGGACGAGCACACTGTGATTGACGTACCTCAGCCGTTTGACCAGACAGAGCGCTATTGTGCCTCTCTTGGTCACAAGGCAAACCACTCCTTTATCCCCAACTGCAAATATGATGTGTAAGTACAAAACTACTTGAAATATTTGATCGTGTGATTGAGCTTGAAAGTGTTTTGTTCCCACCCCCTAGGTATGTTCATCCCCGTTTTGGGTCGATCAAATGCGTCCGAACAATAAGAGCTGTGCAGAAGGATGAAGAGCTGACCGTTGCCTATGGGTACGATCATGAGGCAACTGGGAAGAATGGCCCAGAGGCCCCTGACTGGTACAAGCAAGAGCTGTATGTGTTCCAACATGGACAGGCACTTCCCACAGCCTCTTAAGGCTACACATTAAACTTGTGGACAGTACAATACACCCTGCTGCTTGGGATTCACTTTGTCTTCCCTGTAGCCACATATCGTACCATAAATACAGTACAAAAGGTTACTTTGCTGAACATGCTAGGCAAACTGTTTTGCGCTATGGCCCTCTGAGGTTGGGGCAAGATTTTTAAGTGTGCACTCAAAAGTATTTTTAATGTTTACATTTAGGGTATTGACACACTGTGTCATTTTGCTCCCTTGGCTAACAATTTACAATCCAAATATATTATTTTTTGGAAGTAGTTGATTGTCGAGTCACATTCTTACAGCCGCGTACGCACAATACACATGGTCTTCATTCATTGAGCTGTTGGTATGATACAAAATAGTCACAGCTAAAATACAAATTAATCAGCTATCAAATTTTACTAAATACAGTACAATCATATGCATTCTGATTTATCCATTTGGTGGACTTCCATTTGGTATCTGGGCTATCAGTGTATACTTGCCACTTCATAGCACCACTATGACACCCCAGGTATAGAAACCCCCCCATCAATACCTAATAACATGAAAATAATACTGACCAGTAATGCTGATTTGGAAAGGTATTTAGGTGTGCACAATGCTTCATATATGATTTGCTTGGCCAAGTTGTAATTTCTCCTCTGACCAGGCGATCAAAAGACACAAATGATGCTGATTCTCTGGCTGGCCCTGAGAAGACAGATGTGAAATCCGATTGATTACAGAAACAGTACTGTTACTTAATCGTTGGAAATTCATTGACTGAATGAAATAAAATTATTCAATGGAACAAATGTTAAAATATAGTTTGTAAATGTGGATCATTGCAGTACTATAATAGTGAAAACTGTAGATAAGAAGGCCTTCGTTACTCTCATACCATATAGTTATATACGTGTTAAGTGGCATAATTTGTCGTACTTTATTTATTGGCATAAATATTTATGTAGATGAGGATCCTAATGTGTGACGGGAGTTATGCATAAATTCCTGCCAGTCTAAAATCAGGACAAAAGTTCTGGTATACCTGTCGCTTCATCCACGGGGGCAGGTTAATGATTAAACTTTCTACACTTCAGACCGAAAGCAACTTCACAACCAGTCCGCTGCCGCTCTGACGCCACTTGAAGATAACAATGGTGTTTTTCCCCAAGACACGATTTGTGTTTCTCTACCGACAGCTAGAAGTGTGAATTCTAAGCTAAGTTTTTGCTTAGGTCAGCCTTGGCGTCCGTCCTTTGCTCGACCATCGAGCAGGTTGACGTCTGGAGATGGACCGCTTCAGGTACTTCATTTTTAACCAAAAGCGCGTACTCGTCCTCGGTGTCCTCCAAGTGGCGTGTGCGGCTATCTGCGTGATCTGCGGCTTTATGGATGCTTTTTTCCGCAAGGATACCCCGCTGAGCACAACCAGGACCCCAGTATGGGGAGGAATGGTGAGACACCACACCGTTGACTTGGCTTTACCGTGTTTCTGTTTGAAACAAGAATTGAAACTTGGCTTCATTCACATTGACCTACATCCACAGCAGGAGTTCAGAACATCCAGAGAGCTATTCCTACATTACCATCGGAAATAATGAAAAAATCTTTTAAAGCGCCAAAGTATAGCAAAATTGCAACATTTAACAGCACCATGGGTTCCATGAGTCTGTCCCAGCTGACTTTTTTCAAAAGGTGGGACACACCCTGAATAGGTCGCGAGCATAGCTGGCTATAGACAATTTACGGTCTTGACCCTATGATTTTGCAACATGGGAGAAACCCACACAAGGTGAGAACCTACAAACATCATATGGGAAGGCCAGATCCCTGATTTAGACCCACAACTTTGGAATTGTTCGGTGGACGAGCCGATCTATTGGCCACTATGTTGACTTTGGTTTTATTTGTTCTCATCTCTTTCTTCCGGTCCAAACCTCAGTTGCAGTGTTCTGAATGAGTTGCAGCTGTTTGATGCTCTTCTGTGAGAGCCCAGTCAGAAGACCATTACAATAATCGTGTCTACCAGTTATAAAAGTGTGGATGAATTCTGACGTTCTGAAGAATTTGACCCTGGTTAACAGATACAGGGTGAACTAAAAAGGTGCAAGAACTGACCTGTGAGGGACTCCACATGCCACGACCATTTAGTCAGATTTAAACCCTACGATGGTTGCAAAATAATTATTTCCTTCAAATAGGACCGGAATCATTTTAGGGATGCTAAATTTAGTCCTGCCCTAGTTTCCAGTATGTATCGACTTCATGGACCTGACATTCTTTTCAGATCATGGCTTGTCCTGGTGTTTTGGCTCTGTTTGCATCTCAAAGGAAAAACCCAATACTGGTATGTATTCCTGTACACGGGTTCTGTGTATTGATCAATTTCCTTAACATCAGTTTCAAGTGATAGACAAAAGTAAATGTTTATAGGTGATAATTTTTTAATATTGCCTGGGTATTGCAGCACAGGCCTATAATTGAAACATGAGTGGCAAGTCGTGCACTTGATTCCTTGACTGTGCTTTCTTCAGGTGAGTGTGATGGTGGCAGTGGGATGCCTCTCTTGTGTGGCTTCTTTCTTTGTATTGGGCTATTCCTGTCTAACGCTCACTTATGGAGAGGAAGATAAGGAGGTCTTCCACCATCATGACAGTCCCAAAGTGGTAATCACATCCGCAAAACGACCCCTAATTTTTATCTGTTATCGTTATCACACAAGAGTGCAACAAGCATACTTGCTCTTTGTTTTTTTCACACAGACTTTCGTGCTCCATCGAATGGTGAAGGCCGCCAACGCCACCATACTGCTGTGCTGCATCCTCAATGTGGTCCTATCGTCTCTCATTGCTTACGTGGGTTGCTGTAGTCTACCCCGGTGTGGCTGCTACGACGCACAGACCGGACTGGTGGGAACAAATATTGTCGGCATTAGTGATTACATTTACCATTAGATTAACAAAAGCTATGCCATGGTCAGTAGAGCCTTAGAATCAAGTACACAACTAATAATTTGTACACAAATATTTTTGTGTAACCATAACTGCACTCTGAACTGTCCAAGCTGCTTGACAACATAATCAGAGGCAAGATGAACATACTGGTAAGAGTATCTGGTTTATTTTTACTGACATATGGATATGTCTGATGAGGATCACAGATGACAACCATGGATCATTTTGGACTTTTTGATGAACAAGAATCATCCTAAAATTAGAAGATGCTTCATTGGCTCCCCTAAATTCTAATCTGTAGTCCTATTGCTTTATGGAGACCACAATAAATACTAGACACTGGCTTGTTCCATTGCTTTTACGTGTAACATGTAAATGAGTGGTTGTCCAATGTTTGTAGATTTTTTTTAAATCCCTTACTTTCCACACATACAGATTTTGCTTTATAGCCCTTGTAATTGTATGCACTTTAATAAATTGAACTTGTACTGAAATAATGTCAAAACAACATATGCAAACAAACCAACTCCCTCATTTATATTGTGTGTATTGTAGGCAACATTGGTTCCACAGTGTGACCCTGGGGATACTGAGTTAGTGTGTACCTGGCAAGGTAAGTCTTCAAGTCATTGAGATTTGACCATTTACAACCCTCGTGCTGTCAGCTGTGACAGTCTGACGTCTTTCTGCTTGAAGCTGGAGGGGACGACAGGCTCTTCAACTCTCCAGCTCAAACTACAGACTCTGGCACCACAGAAGAGGTAGTTTCCTCCAAGTTGCCTCCATACAGCAGACTGACCTAAGACAAATCTCTGTCATACAATCATACTCAACTTAAAGATGTGACACTATTTTAAAAGATTGTGCCAATTCAATTAATTTGTTTTCTTGAGAGAGCAGATAGCAAGCACTAAGCACTCCAGTCGCATCCTTCTTCTGAAAATTACTGTACATAAGTTGCTTACATAATATATATGAACTGATATCTGAATGTAAGTGAATAAGAGTACTGTATTTTACTGCCTCTATGTTGTCACAATGTGAGTAGTTTTTAATTTCTAAACCATTTAATTAATAAATTCTGCTATAAAGGTAGTTTCATGTTGTTTACCTGCTATTTGGAGATGACACTAAATACATGTTAAGAATTTATTGCAAGGTTACACGACAAAACCAATCAAAGCACCTAAATCTCAAGTTTACGCGCTTCGATCCTACGTGACTTTTTGTCTAATGCAGTTTGGTCATAGACCCCAATCTTGTTTGTCATGAATACATTTTCAATTAGTATTTTAAATTGAGCACTGGTTAGCGCGTCCGCCTCACATTTAGGAGGGTACGGGTTCGATTCCACCTCCGGCCCTCCCTGTGTGGAGTTTGCATGTTCTCCCCATGCCCGCGTGGGTTTTCTTCGGTTTCTCCCACATCCCAAAAACATGCTTGGTAGGCTGATTGAGCACTCCAAATTGCCCTTAGGTGTGGTTGTTTGTCTCTGTGTGCCCTGTGATTGGCTGGCACCATAACCCGCCTACTGCCCAATGATGCTGGGAGAGGCTCCAGCACGCCCACGACCCCGTGGACGAAAATGAAAAATAGAAAATGGATGGATTTTAAATGGACGACATGAGGACTGTATGAAGCTAAATGACTAGCGCATAACGTTAGCGCCAGACCCAGATAGCAGCCTTAGGTAAAGCACCTCATTCACACAGTCACCAAGTCACTAGTCCTTAACATACACTGTTTGGCACCTTTGTTGGACTGTTTCACACACACCAGTCTACTCATTAACTGAAAGAATGTTACGAGTTATGTGTGACAACAGGAATACAATGGTACCCTTTTCCAAACAGCAACATCCCAAGAAAAAAAACTAAATACTGGAGGTTGTTCATTGCTGCCCTTTGTTAACTGTGTTATAATACGCTCTCTTCTTTGCAGAATTCCTTATTGAATGACAATATATACATACTGTAGATATGCCGCCTTGACTACTACATCTTGGCTACAATGCAAGCCATTAGATTTCACATTTAAATTACCTTTGCCAAATGTACCATGTTGAGATTTATATAACAATCAAGTACATGTATAGAGGTGCAATCAATTAGTAATCAACGAATTATCGATTATTATTCTCAATCAATTCATCATTAAGATCCTTTTTTTATTTCAAATTTTACAAAATGTCATCTTCCCAACAATAAATATTTTCTGGTTTTCGGTTGGGTGTAATAGAGAGGTGCAGCTCCCAATAGGTCAATATTATCAATACATGCAAACAGAAAGCTAGCAAAGTAGAAATTAAGAGGATTACCGCTGACTTTTCTCTTAACCTTGTCACCATGGGCATAGCGTGTTTTATGCAGATTTTTTTTTATCGTTTACATCTTAATGGTTTATACATATACAAACACACTTATTTAATAGAAAACAGGGATCCTATAGCTCAAAAACTTGACGCAATAAAGAAAAGACAAGCGTTTTGCATTAGATGAAAACGGCTGTCAGACCGAACGCAACAAAAATTGTGCTGCCTAGTGTTATTTTTGAGTGGAATCAAAATAAAACTTGATTATACTTTGGAAAACAATCTGGAACATTTTTTACTGATTTGTCTCCAAATCGGTGACTGAATGTTTCTTTGTTTCATTGTGCATTTACTGCAGTCAATTTGAAATGTCATGTTTGTTTGTTTTTAAATAACGGGATGTTAATTTTGAAAAAATCTGATTCATTGATTAATCATTTACTAAAATTGTTGGTTGTACCCCTATACATATACTAGATCAGATGGACACATACATGCAGAAATCCTATACAGTGGCTCCCTGCTACACGCAGAGGATAGGGACTGGGCTGACCCGTGAATAGCGAAAGTCTGTGAATAATACTGTAAAGGTGTTTTTACTAATGTCTTTCTTGCAGGTGTGTCCTTCAATCTCAGTTCACAAGAATCACGTGTTGTAGGTTGCACAGTTGTGACTGACCGTTTGAATGTGTGAGCACGTACTGTTAGAGCAGCGTATTGCCAAATATCTAGTGGTAAGTTCTCAAGAACTTAGTAAGTATTGTATCGTTAGAAAAACTGAGTAAATGCGGCTGACACTTTATCATGCTTAGATTTCACATCTCAAACATTGTTGCAACAAATCCAGGTGAATTTTAAATTCTGCATTAAAGCTACAGTAATTATTGTTTGCAAAGAGCACACGCCACAGATGAAGTGATTTATGATCATACAGGTGCACCATCTCATTTTCATTCCAACACGGTAATCTGCCTGCGACCCAGCCAATACTTCACAGTCATTGACGAATATAAGCACAAGCATGTACAACTGTCGTTTGTTTGTAGCTGCAAATCAGTTTGTGTATCCTCATGAACCATTGGTCTGGTACCTCCACAAATCAGCAGCTGCTGCAGGCCCAGCCCCGCGACCCATCGGTGCCATCCTCCCTGCTGCTGCTCAAGTTGATGCTGCCTCCTGATCCCACAGGAAGCTGGCTCAACACCAGAGGCTTCTGAGACTTGAGCTTGTGAGCCACCGTCATGAAAATAGCCTCAACGTGGTCACTATTGCCAGAGCTCATGCCGCCCTGGCTGTTTGGGTTCTTAGCAGAGGTCTCAAACAAAGGCATAGAGTGGGAGTCAGCGAACTGCTGCGCCACATCTGTTCCGACTTGGACGGAGTCTCGGAGGTCGCACTTGTTTCCAACGAGGATCCTCGGCACTTCTGTGCCTAGCGCGTGCTGCTTACACTCCTCGATCCACGCCGGGAGGCTGCGGAAGCTGGCAGCGTTGGTAACATCGTAGACAAAGACGACAGCATGCACATTGCGGTAGTAGTGTTGCACCATAGACTTCCTGAAGCGCTCCTGGCCTGCTGTATCCCACAGCTGGATCTGTCCATTGAAGCGGTGCCATTTGGGACAAGTATCGCCAAAAATTCCAAAGAAAAGGAAAAACATAACTGCAGTGTTAATCACAATGAATTCCCTGTGATCATTTGAGTCTACAGTACATCTTACAAGCGAGCGTTGCAATTTAATTTAAATAAAATCATTGAAAGACATCCCTGTACAGTGGTGGAAAGCAATGAAACACATACTTTTTTTACTTGTTTTACTCCCTTCATTTTAAAAATTGTAAGCTTTAGGTTAATTGTGTCAAAATAGATGTCTGTCTTCTTTTTTTTTTTTTAAACCTCTGCGGATGGTAGGCGTATTGTAGTGTGCGTCCCGCTTTTGGGCAGATAACAGATTTCTACTGTGGAGCACTCCTTTGATTGATTCTCGTATCTATCTAACTTGTCAGGTGACGCATGACGATAGGTACAATGCCCACCTTGAGCTTCTCGCCGTCAATATCCACCAGCCTCTCCCTGAAGTCCACCCCGATCGTGGCCTCGGTTTTCTCGGGGAACTTTCCGGCGCAGAAACGGTAGGTCAGGCACGTCTTTCCAACCCCCGAGTCCCCGATGACGATGATTTTGAAGATTCGAGTCCTCGGCGGAGGTAGCCCCGCGGAGTTCGTCAGAGAGCTCGAGAATTCACCAGAGGAAACGCTCTGCGCCATGGTCGCTGACAAGCTGCTGAATGACAACCAATGAACGCACCTTTTTCTTCACGGTTGCTGAGTCTGAACCTCCGACGCAGTTGTTGACAAACAAGGAAGCAATAAAAAGAGGTTTCTGAATAGCTGCCACTGTCTCTCGAAATGTATGCTTACTTGGTATGTCTGACTGATCATGCATGACTTTCGATCACAGTCATTAATTTGTGATATATCTGTAAAAGTGAGCAGATTCTTTCCCTTATTTGCATTTCAGCCCGAAAGCCACGTTGACCTCTCTACTCACTTCTCGCGAGATGATCGAACGTTGCATTCTTGGAGGCGGAAACGGAAAACATTTTTTTTTTTTAAACATTTATTATTTAACATTTATATAACATTAAAACATTATTCAAACACATTATATATAATAACACCCCTTTGCACATATCAGCAACTACAGACAAACAAAAACAAAATAAAGCATACACGATACCAGGAAACACACGCGCACACATATTCACGCACACGCACGCACAGACACGCACACATATTCATTACAGCGCGACTCCATCAAATCTACAAATCATATTGACATAGTATATTGTTAACAGTGTTATACTACGTTCATAAAACTGGCGCCTGAAAAGCGACCTTATTCAACTTGGATTTTTACCATTGCTATCTGATCACAAAGAAATTATAACAAATGATACATTGTATTAATCCATCTCACTCGTTTTTGAACATGATATTGAATTTCCTGTGAATGATCAATGACTCTGGAAAAAAAAGTATAAAAGTATAATTATTGATGTAATACCAGGGAAAATTTCCCAATACCAAATTACTGATGTACTACACGTGAAACTGTCGACGGCACCGTTACATCATGACCTTCACATGCAAACAAACATAGTTGCCCGATACTAATCGCGATTATAAAGTCCTCCAAAAATATAACAAATGTTGTTTTTATAAAATTATAGTATTAATAAAATATTCTAAATGTATGTATCGTTCATCGTCAATTAAATTATTTTTTTTCTTAAAAGGTATGGTATTTCTTAATTGCACAATATATTCAGGCATTAAATCTTGATCCTGTTTAGGGGTCCTTCAGGCTTGCATGGTGTAACATGTGTTGGATAATTCCAGAAGGTGCGTCGCAGTTCTAAGGCCTTTCTACTGACTCCCTGCCGGTAGCTTGACTGCATATAGGAACTAGCATTGATCAGGACGTGACGCTTGAGAATCTCCAAGGCAGCGTTTATTAAAATATTCGCCAATATTATCTACTGTCAAACGGTTTAAGTCGTTTTATTTCAGTTGGTTAGCCGAGCTGTCAAAATGTTGAGCATCGCCAGAAGCGTTTCAAGGACTCTGCCGACAAGAAACTGCGCACGAAATGTGTCGTCTTTGCTAACAAAAGTAAGTTGCTCATACACTTAAACGACATTATTAGACATCCTCTTCTCCGTTAATTGCGGCTTTTGCAGGGCCACTGCGAGGTTTAATATGTTAGCAGCTAGCTTGGGGCTAGCTTTTACTTGTGACTTTTTAAACTTCATTTCTCGAATGGTTGTTAGGTGAAATGCAGTATATTGCAGTCTTTGTGACTCTCATTAATTTGTAGCATTGGTTTGTTAATTCTTGCTTGTTTTGAGTAAACGCATTTCTCAAATGTTAGCCTGAGTAAGACATTTCGGCGATTGCGTAGTTTGATCATGTAACCTTCAATCGTCGAAAATGTCTTATGTTATATTGTTTGACGCTTGCAGTCTTTAGCAGATACATTTAGCCCATTCAACTTGTCTGTCTGCCTTTGGCGGATGTGTGACTGGTTGACCTTCAAATTGATGCCCTCCTGCTGCAATTTTGTTTCAAAGCTCACTAATGAGGAGTTTCTCAAGCATTGTGGGTCCAGAAACATTTATCAGGGAGAAATTTCCCAAGACGGATGGTACTGATGCCAACATACCTACCTGTATATTTATTATGTGTTGAATAAGAAGGAACAACCAAATTCAATTGAAATAAAATCAGCGTTACAGTACATGAGGTGCACTGCTTCCCCTAACAAAGCTGTGAACAGAGAGCACATAAAAGACTTGATCACTGTATTTATCATCTGTTCTCACCACTCCAGGAATTTGTTTTTATATTAAAATAAGCGATTAGTAGGTTTGATTCCATCCTAGAAGCAGACAACATAAGTGGAATTGTTTACTCAATTGACCTGAATTATGTGCTTCCCAGCAGCTGTAATGGAATGAAAAATGTCCATATTTTAGTATTTTCTTGGTCCAAACCCTTGGCTTTTTAACCTACTATAGTACATTGTGATATCACCCCACAGGCTCATTGGAGCGGCTTCCAATCTGATGCGCTCAGAACCCTGTCCAGAAGAGACTATGCGTAAGTGTATTTAAATTGTTTATAATGACTCTGGACATAAATGTCATTACAAATTTAATCAATAAGTATGATGTATACATAAATAGAACTGTTTCAAAAAGATATTGATAGTCTTTGTTGCCTTCATTTGACAATTGTTGGATTGTTTTAATTTGTATTCTGCATAAGAGGTAAAGGTAAATGTTAGATATAGCGATAAGTTGGAGGAAAATATATTTTCATTGCAAAAAAAAAGTGTCTTATGGTCAAATGTTGTCTTGCAGGTCAGAAGCCATCAAGGGGGCAGTCATTGGAATTGACCTGGGCACCACCAACTCGTGTGTTGCAGTCATGGAGGGTAAACAAGCAAAGGTGATGCCAAATATGTCGATTCCGTTGTTATATGGATGTGTAATCCAGTTTGTGGAATGTACTTTAGCGCAATTATTTTCAACATTGTAGGTTGCCAAAATGTTTCTGTTTGATCATGCTGTATAATCACGGGTCATCAACTCTGGTCCTCAAGAGCGCCGATCCACAGTGGCGTCAATGTATCGATCGTCCAAAACACCCGATTCAAACAATGCGCTCATCATCAGGCTCCGTAACAAGCATGATGACGGTCCTGATCATTTCAATCAGGGGTGTTGTAGGAGGGACACACCTAAAACACTGTGGGATAGGCATCCCGAAGGACTGGAGTTGGTGGACCCCTGCAGTACATCTTAAACAACTAAGTTTCCTGTAATTCTATACAAACGATTAACTAACCTTTTGTAACTATTATTCATTTTCATGAGGTTACAGGTGATCAATCTTAATAATTTACCTTTTAGGGGCAAAACATTGCAAGTGACCGCTTATGACTTTCTTTTTCGGTCCTGTAACGTGACGTTCGTTGCAGGCTAGCAAACTTGTTGTTCATTGTAGATCTGCTTCCAATAAAAAGTGCCTTGAGATAACTTAATACGACTCATCAGCGTTGCTTTCCCAAAGCTTGCTGAAGAAACTGAGCATTTAAATCAGGGGGGTAGTACAAATACACCTAAAATAGGCTGGATAAGGGCTTTTGAGGGCAGGACTTGGGCATCTAGGATGTACATGAAACCTATTGGGTATGTTATTTCTTCACAGGTGTTGGAGAATGCGGAGGGAGCCAGGACAACTCCTTCAGTCATTGCATTTACCGCCGAGGGGGAGCGCCTCGTCGGCATGCCTGCTAAACGGCAGGCTGTCACCAATCCTCAGAATACGTTGTACGCCACAAAGAGACTGATTGGCCGCCGCTTTGATGACCCTGAAGTCCAGAAGGACATGTAAGGATGCGCTAATGTGGGATGATCAAAAAATCTTTTAGCTAATGTAATTGTGGTTTATCCATCAACAGGAAAAATGTCTCCTACAAGATTGTGCGTGCTTCTAATGGTGATGCTTGGGTGGAGGCTCATGGAAAAATGTACTCCCCCAGTCAGGCTGGGGCCTTCGTTCTGATGAAGATGAAGGAGACGGCAGGTAATGTGACTCTTTTTCCCCTCGGGTTTGTTGTACACAAACAGTCAACAGACACATTTTGATCTGGTGCTGTTTTGTTGATTTGCTGTGTTGCAGAGAACTACCTGGGAACTAAAGTGAAGAATGCTGTGATCACAGTACCGGCTTACTTCAATGACTCTCAAAGACAGGTAAAGCTAACACATTTAGATTGTTACTGTTGCACATAAGCGTAAAATTGGACTGTCGTTCCCTCGCTAAATATTTTTTTATTTTCTTCATTCCGAGTTACTACTTTTTTTGTAATCTACTGATACCAAGGCCTGATCCCATACATGCATGCATTTATAACAAGAGTGCATACTCATCTCGATTGTCCTAATTTTATTTATATCAATAAAGACCCCCGACTACTTTTCAGTGTCTTTTCACATTTGACATTCTCATCCCTGCGAGTTCTCCGCTGTAAAATCTGAGAAATAAATGATTGGACGATTAGAATTATTTCATCCTTGTCCCCCCCCCACGATTGCCACTAATTGCTGTGTTAATGTGCATTCAGGCTACCAAGGATGCTGGCCAAATTGCTGGTTTGAACGTTCTGCGTGTCATCAATGAGCCCACAGCGGCCGCACTGGCCTACGGCTTGGACAAAACCCAGGACAAGATGTGAGTTGTAGTGTGTCACTTGTGAAAGTCAATCAAAAATGAAACTGTTCAGTAGTATGGACTGGGTTAATAAGCATATTCTAACTCGGTAATTGGCCAAAAAGAAAGAACACATTTGAATTGTCATCATTTAACCATATCATGCGTGACCTTAAATACTGAACAAATTTGACTTAACATACCACTCTTCTCCTCAGTGAACGTGTCACATATCCCACCGCCCAACAAAGTGGTGCCGCACAACAGCGGTCCACAGCCTTTTTACTAGTCATCACATAAATCACGAAAAATCCATAGATACGCCGCACTGGA